>NC_081180.1:132285481-132622034 GCF_029867415.1 Vicia villosa | reverse complement strand
CATGGACATTCCAGCTGCTTATAGCTGTTTGTTAGGACGACCATGGATTCATGAAGCAGGGGCAGTAACTTCTACGCTCCATCAAAAGTTAAAATTTGTAACAAATGGAAAATTGGTAACAATAAGTGGAGAGCAAGCCTTGATGGTGAGCCATTTGTCCAATTTCTCTTTCATTAGTGCTGATGATGTGGAAGGAACTCAGTTCCAAGGTCTCTTTTTAGAAGACGAATCTTCCAAAAAGAAAGCATCAATCTCTTCTTACAAAGAGGCAGTAAAAGTAGTGAAAGATGGAACTACCACTGGCTGGGGGCAAGTTGTGATCCCTACCAAGAATGAAACCAGAGCAGGACTCGGATGTTCACCAACATTCTCAAACTGCACCAAGAAGGATGAAACCTTTCGTCCGATCAAAAAAACATTCATTAGTGGAGGATTCCTTAACCCGATTCCTCAAGAGGTTAATGTCCTTATCGAAGAATGCATCGAAGAAGGTCTCTCTGATACTGAAGAAGAATGGAAATGTTATCTCAATGACTCGGGATATATATCTCAGGAAGAACCATATCCTCCTTCAGAGAAATCTAAAGGCAAAGAAACTGAGCCTGTTCCTGCAGAAGTCTGGGACACCTTGGGACAACCAAGTGGAAAATTTGATTACATGGTGAAATATAATGCACCTGAAAGTTCAAAGATTGCGATTGAAGATATCCAACCAACTGGATGGGGAGATTCCTTTGAATATAATAGTCAACCAGAAGAAGCTTATCAGCCCTGTCAATTTTCTCAGCAGCCTGAAATTACTGAAGATTTCAGCTTCAATGCATCTGCCAAGATTTATAAACCTGAAGATGGTTATTATCACATAAATGCCATTTTTGAAGATGAAGGGGAAGATGGTCCCGCAGTTGACTCAGAAAGTGTCGCTGACAATGAGTCTCTTCATCCTGAAGACTGGGAAATACATCCTGAAAATTCTGAAGATTGTGACTCGTCTTATGCTCTTCAAGAAGTAGAAGAAGACCGTTTCAACTCTACAAAGAACAAGGTTGACAAACCAGGACCTTCGAATCCTGCTCGACCAGCGGTCAATGTCAATACTGAAGATCACTCTGGGGAGAATTTTCCTGAATACATAATACACAGAGGAGTTCGTTGCTACTGGAAAGCTGTCGACGTTCCGAATGTTGTTCGCCGCTCAAAGTAATCACCTCGCTGTTATTTTGACCTCCTGCCTTGCCCAAAGCAGAGAGATGTTTTATAGGGCTTTGCTTTTAAATGTTCCGCCCAAATAACTTTGTGTATAGGGCTTTGTTTTTAAAAGTTTCCCTCTTTGTCCTGCCCAAGACAAATGAGTTTGTGTTTAGGGCTTTGTTTCAAAAATGAATCATAAATAAAGTGTCATTTTGAATTCCCTACATTATATGTTTTATTTTTGCTTTTTCTGGAAATGGTAATCCTAAAAAACCAAAATAAAAAAAAAAACTTTTTCAAAAAAATCTGCATACACTCTTGCATTCATAAATTTTCTGAAATAAATATAAATCACATGTGCAGATTTACTATTGATAAACCCATTGAATGCAATAACCCTATGCCCTCTCCCAACTTTGAGTTTCCTGTGTTCGAAGCCGAAGAAGAGGAAAAAGAGGAGATCCCGGACGAGATCTCTCGATTACTTAAGCACGAGGAAAGAGCCATTCTGCCTCACAAAGAGCCTTTAGAAAAGATCAACTTGGGTTCTGAAGAAGACAAAAAAGAAGTGACTATTGGATCGCTGCTTGATGCTGATATCAAGAGTAAGTTGACAGACCTTCTCAAAGAATATGTTGACGTGTTTGCCTGGTCCTACCAAGACATGCCTGGGTTGGATACCAACATTGTTCAGCATTACTTGCCATTGAAGCCAGAATGTCCGCCAGTTAAGCAGAAATTGCGAAGGACTCACCCTGATATGGCTAACAAGATCAAAGTGGAAGTTCAAAAACAGCTCGACGCAGGTTTTCTTGTCACCTCAGAATATCCTCAATGGTTGGCCAACATAGTGCCAGTTCCGAAGAAAGATGGCAAAGTCAGAATGTGTGTTGATTACCGTGACTTGAACAAGGCCAGTCCGAAAGATGACTTTCCATTACCACATATCGACATGCTGGTTGATAACAACGCTAAGTTTAACGTCTTTTCCTTCATGGACGGGTTCTCTGGTTATAATCAGATCAAGATGGCTCCTGAAGACATGGAGAAGACATCTTTCATCACCCCATGGGGTACATTTTGCTACAAAGTGATGCCGTTTGGATTAAAGAATGCAGGTGCAACTTACCAAAGGGCAATGACTACTCTCTTCCATGACATGATGCATAAAGAAATTGAAGTTTATGTGGACGACATGATAGCCAAGTCCAGCACAGAAGAAGAACATATTGAATACCTTTTGAAGTTGTTTCAACGACTAAGGAAATATCAGCTTCGCTTGAACCCTAACAAATGTACTTTTGGGGTTAGATCTGGAAAACTCTTGGGTTTCATTGTCGGCCAAAGAGGTATTGAAGTAGATCCCGACAAAGTCAGAGCTATTCAAGAGATGCCTGCACCAAAAACTGAAAAGCAAGTAAGAGGATTTCTCGGACGATTGAACTATATCTCCAGATTTATCTCTCAAATGACTGCCACCTGTGGGCCGATTTTCAAGCTTCTCCGCAAAGATCAAGGGGTTGTATGGACTGAAGATTGCCAGAAAGCGTTCGACAGTATCAAAGAGTACCTGTTAGAACCACCAATATTGATTCCTCCAGTTGAAGGAAGACCATTAATCATGTACCTTACTGTGTTGGAAGAATCCATGGGTTGTATGCTTGGACAACAAGATGAAACCGGTAAGAAGGAGCATGCCATCTATTACTTGAGTAAGAAATTCACAGACTGTGAGTCTCGTTACTCCATGCTCGAAAAAACATGTTGTGCTTTGGCTTGGGCTTCAAAACGTCTCCGCCAGTACATGATCAACAGTACTACTTGGTTAATCTCCAAAATGGATCCGATCAAGTATGTCTTTGAAAAGCCTGCTTTAACAGGAAGGATTGCCCGATGGCAAATGTTGTTATCTGAATATGACATCGAATACCGTGCTCAAAAAGCGGTTAAAGGAAGCATTCTCGCCGATCATTTGGCGCATCAACCAATTAGTGAATATCAATCTCTCAAGTTTGACTTTCCTGATGAAGATGTCTTGTACTTAAAGATGAAAGATTGTGACGAACCATTACCCGAAGAAGGTCCTGAGCCTGGATCAAGATGGGGCCTAATTTTCGATGGAGCAGTAAACGCTTTTGACAATGGAATTGGGGAAATCATCATCACTCCCAAGGGTACTCATATCCCGTTCTCTGCCAGACTGCTATTTGATTGCACCAACAACATCGCAGAATATGAAGCTTGTATCATGGGTCTCGAAGAAGCCATTGACTTAAGGATCAAGATCCTCGACATATATGGAGATTCAGCCCTCGTGATCAACCAAATCAAAGACAAATGGGAAACTTTCCACCCTGGCTTGATTCCTTACAGATATTATGCAAGACGTCTGTTGACTTTCTTCAACAAGGTTGAATTGCATCATATACCTCGAAATCAGAATCGAATGGCAGACGCCTTGGCTACTCTATCTTCCATGTTCAAAGTCAGTCACTGGAATGATGTGCCTAAAGTCAGAATCACGCGCCTCGAAAGGCCCGCCTATGTGTTTGCAACTGAAGCAGTCATCGATGATAAACCGTGGTTCCACGACATCAAACGCTTCCTTCAAACTCAAGAGTACCCACTTGGGGAATCAAACAAAGATAAGAAAACTCTAAGGAGGCTTTCTGGCAGTTTCTTCCTGAATGGAGATGTGCTATACAAAAGAAACTTTGACATGGTTTTGCTCAGATGCGTGGATAGACACGAAGCAGATATGTTAATGCATGAAATGCATGAAGGGTCCTTTGGAACTCATTCAAATGGACATGGAATGTCCAAAAAGATCTTAAGAGCAGGATACTATTGGTTGACAATGGAATCTGACTGTTATAAACACGTGAAGAGATGTCACAAGTGCCAGATCTATGCAGATAAGATCCATGTGCCACCGACTCTACTCAACGTTCTCTCATCTCCATGGCCTTTCTCCATGTGGGGTATCGACATGATTGGAATGATCGAACCGAAAGCTTCAAACGGTCATCGTTTCATCTTGGTGGCAATTGATTACTTCACCAAATGGGTCGAAGCAGCATCTTACGCCAACGTTACAAGACAAGTGGTTGTGAGGTTTATAAAAAATAACATCATTTGCCGATATGGTGTTCCCAGCAAGATCATTACTGACAATGGTTCAAACTTGAACAACAAAATGATGAAAGAATTGTGTGAGGAATTCAAGATTGAGCATCATAACTCTTCTCCTTACAGACAAAAAATGAATGGCGCCGTTGAAGCTGCCAACAAGAACATTAAGAAGATCGTCCAGAAAATGGTCGTCACTTACAAAGACTGGCATGAAATGCTGCCATTTGCTTTACATGGGTACCGTACTTCAGTGCGTACTTCAACAGGGGCAACTCCCTTTTCTCTAGTATACGGCATGGAAGCTGTGCTCCCCGTAGAAGTTGAAATCCCATCAATGAGAGTCCTCATGGAGACTAACTTATCAGAGGCTGAATGGTGTCAAAGCAGATACGATCAGTTGAATTTAATCGAAGAAAAACGTATGACGGCTCTATGCCATGGACAGTTATACCAAGCAAAGATGAAACAAGCTTTCAACAAAAAGGTTCGACCTCGTGAATTTCAAGAAGGCGACCTCGTGCTTAAAAAGATCTTGTCTTTTCAACCAGATTCTAGGGGCAAATGGTCTCCTAATTACGAAGGCCCGTATGTTGTCAAAAGAACATTTTCTGGCGGCGCCATGACTCTTACAACCATGGATGGTGATGAACTCCCACATCCTATGAATGCTGATGCAGTCAAGAAATACTTTGTCTAAAAAAGAACAAAAGAACAGCTCAGTAAGTCGAACACCCGCAAAGGGCGATTTAGGCAAAAATGAGCGTCTCGGTGGACTGAAAACCCGAAAGGGCGGTCCAGGCAAAAATTAGAGACAATAAACAGAAAAAATTCATCCTGGTAGATTGAAAACCTGGAAGGGAAATCTAGGCAAAAATTAAGGATTTATGACAAAGTAACTGCATTAGTCTATACTTCGTCACCTGAAGAGTCTGTACTTCATCAAAGGATCTTCAATCAAATCATCGCCAATCTGAAGCGACAAGCACAGTTGGAACTCAAAGTTGTTAGGGGGAATAGTGGTTATTGCTTTCAATGTAGCCTTTTCCGCATAATTACCATTTCCAACTTTTGTAAATACTCCATGGAATCACGCCTTTAGCTGATTTCCATCCTATTAAATAAATTTGAGCCTTGTGCCCATTTGTTTGCAATCTCTAATTTCTTTTAGCTTGCAAAATGACGCTTTAATTGTGTTATTCACTTTTGAAAAAAAAAAGAAAAAAAGTTTTAAATGAATTTACTTCACTTTTTCAAAATAAAAGCGAAACTTTCCTTTGAGTTGTGAACAACAGAAGGAACATCAACATCTATCTCCATAGGATGAATCAAAGATTATGATAGGAAAAGCTCTTCTATCCCCAGTGAAGAAGGTCTTTTATCCCCAGTGTCGAAGATTTTCCATCTCCAGTAAAGAAGATTCTTCCATCTCAATGAGAAAAATTGCTCATCTTCCCCAGAGAAGTTTAAAACATGCAGCACCATTCATCACCCGTGTTATCTACGCCGTGTTGAAGAACATTTGCCAAGTATCTGGTTGTATTGCGACGTCGGTCCTTCTCCAGTACATACTTCATTGTCTGTCAGTATCGTTAGCATGCATGCAACATTCATGACATTCATCATTCATACCTATTCGCATCATTTATGCATTCTTGCATTTTTCAATGTTTGCTTCAAAATCATTTGTTCAGGATATACCTATCCCAAAAAAAAAAAGAAGAAAAAAAGAAACAGGTATGGGCGTGTCATCTCTCCAAGTAGGTTGTCACCCATAAGCAGAAATAACATTTTCTTTCTCCAGTTCCCCACTGAGATCATTCCTCGTGGAGGAAGGTTGCTTTAGTTTCTCCTCTCAAAACAAAGGAGAAAATCCCAGTTGAGTTCATCCCTCATTGGGTACAAAGTCTTGTTTGACTGTTTCTTTCCAATTCATTCATGGATAGAACCTTGTCTTTACCAGAGATTCAAATTCCGATTCCTCAAACAGAGTCATGAAAAACAGACAATAAGCAATAGCCTCATCATCTGAGCGGCTTATTTCTCTTTCAAAAGATTTTTCCTCTCAAGGAAATCAATCATGAAGACCATTTGACAAATCAGGGCCTTATTACTGTTCACAAGGCTGAATAACCAGTAATTTCCCTAGCAACGTCTCCAGGATCATTTTATCACTCAGCTGATAATTGAACATGTCTTCAAAACCACTATCACAAGGCTGGTAGTCGGTAACCTTTTGTTCTGGTTATATTATTTAACATGTCTATCACAACGCTGATAGTCGGTAATATTAACCGAACCTTTGAAACTCTTTTTACCTTGTCAAGTCTATCACCATGCTGATAGTCGGTAATACAGTTTCATACCTTTCACCTTCGCATTATTAACAAGTCTATCCCTGTGCTGATAATCGGTAATGTCGATAGGTAAACTTTTCTTACAAAGCTATTGTTGTACCCCAAAATTTGCCCCCACTTTTCAAGATATTCAAAATTATTTTTAAAATTGGATTTTATAAAATATTGGGTCCATTTACAGTGATATTCTGAATTTTATAAATATTCAATTTAAAGTCTACTTTAAAATATAATGGTTTACTCTTAAATTATTTATATTTTTAATAAATAGCAAAATGTTGACCGATGCTTCATATACTTTCAATTGGCTTTTTATTTCGAATAAATAACATAGCACAATTGGTAAGGATGAAAGGCTTGCAAACAGAAGGTCATGGGTACGAATCCCGCCTGGTGCACTTTGTTAGTTTTTAAAATTTTTTTTAATCTTTTTTGCACTTGGACGTACCTGGACACAAGTACGTCCAGGTTCTGAATCTTGGTCATCAAGAAAGATCCATGGGCCTCTGGGTTGGATCTTTTTCTTTTTAGGATTGTTTTGACCTAAATTCCACTCTATAAATAGAGCACTCCATTCTAACATTTTTCATCAACAGTTATCTAACAATTTTTCAACCCTAAACAACAATTTTTATTCTTCCCCCACAATTTCATAATCTCTCATACACTTTTCCAAACTTTTTTTCTAAATCTCTACGCTTTTTCTTCATAACAATTTTGGCCAATGATGATGCCTGAGGCCTCTTTTTCAAAATGTTTTTTTTAATATTCTTGGCCGATGATTAATCTATGAGGCCCCCTTGATTTTAAAACTTTTTTTAAATGATGCTCTTGGCTGATGATCGCAATATGAAGCCCCTTTTATTTTTAAGTTTGTTTGGACCATATGATAAATATCTATCTAATGTCATAATTTTTTACATTTTTTCTAATAATTTTTCACATATCCTCACTGAACACAATTTCTCACAAATCTCTAACTTTTGTTAACGTGCCTTTTCAATACTATTGTTTCTACGTTTATCATAAAATTCCTATGCACTAACAGTAATAATTTTTGATTTGCTAACATTGTAAATTTTTTACTAATCCTTATCATCTAAGATTTATTCTAACAGTAACATATGTGATTTGTTAACATTTCTAACAAATTTCAATATTCATAACAACCAATCTCCACACAAAACTCTCACTTTTCAAAACCTTTTTTACATTCCTATCTTCTTCTAACATAACTACTATATTCCATACATTAATCACCAAAAGTTGCAGTAGTTATTATAATTTTTAGAACAAAAATATTTTTTTGTCTTGTTGCCATTTTGTTACAGGAAGATAAAAAAGAAGTGGAAGAACAGATCCCCCCATAGTGTTCAGCTCCGCCACCGAAACCGTGAATCTGACCCAACGAACCAGATCCGCCTGCCACGGAAGCCGCAAGACCGCCTTCATGCACCCAGTTGTGCCGACGTCCTCCGCACGATGTTTGATCAAATCGCAGCCACACCAACCTGCTCGCACGATCACCGGCAACCACGTATCTTCCTCCGAGACCACCGTAAACACCGCGCCGCCACCGCGCCGTTCTCCGAATCACGCCGGAAATCCGCAACACTGCCACCCATCTCCGGTTGCATCCATTTTGCCGCGAAACTCTTCTCCGGTAACATTATTTATCGCTCTGTTAATAGTTATTATATGGTTTTCATTTGATTCAACTTGATAGAGAAAGAAAGGTTTAAAATATGTGTGTTGGCTTTGGTTTTTCATCGTTCACAGATCTAATGTATGCTATTTGTTTTTATTTTATTTTTTAATTCATTCATTTTATGCCACGTGTCGAGATCCAAATGGTTGGAGAGTTAAGGTGAAAAAGTCAAGATTTTCATTTAATGTTTTTCATATTCTTATATATTATTATGTTATTTTTTATTAAAAAGAAAGAGAGAACGTGAGATTTGGAGGGGTTCCCCCTATTTAATTTCTTCCTTATTACTCATTGTTATTAGTATTTGTTGATTCTTAATTTTAGGTTCAACTTTAATTGATTTTGATGTGGGTCCATGTTTTAATTTAGTGAAAATATCCCTCGTTCTATTTTTTGTGCTTCTTTAGTTTTTTTTATTAGTTATACAACTTAATTAGCCTTGTTTAGATTTAAATAGCGGATTTAATTATTTAATTTTGTTTTTAAAAGTATAAAAAATATATTTAGATTAATTACTTTTTTTCCTTTTTATTAAAAATACTCAAAAAAATTGCTTTAATTAATGCTCCTTTTTAGAATTTCATGTGTTAATTTTATTCTTTTTTTTTTTAATATTTTATTTGTTCATATTTTTTTACTATTTTCTCATGTATTATTTTGTTCTTATTACTAACATTTTTTTTTTGTGAGGTACTACACTTGAGGCCTTCAGATTGTTTTCATGGACGTTTACAAGTTTTTTAACTTTACACACTTAATCGCTTTGTTTTTATCCGAGTTTGTAATAATTTTTCTATCCCCATTTTTTGGTTATGTAAACCCCTCCCCGAAGCCTTGTAATAGCTTAGGTTTACGTTTCCGCACTTTATATTTATGCAAAATTATATCTGTTTAGATGTATGCTTAGGATTGTATGGCAAGATTTAAAAGCAACGTTAGATCACTAACCACAAGATTAACATAATTGTAATTAACACACTCCTGTGCACACACTCACCTCTAAGGTACGCCCCTCTTGGTTGCCTTTCGAAATAAGGTCGTGTCCCTCGAAATGTAGAGGTACTCTTCAGCAAAAGTCCCTCGATTAAAAAATCATCGCAAAGATCATAAGTCCCTCGATGACCCACGATGTTGCCTACGATGATATGATCTAGTCCCTCGAATGGTTGCCTACGAAACGATGATTGTCCCTCCGAATATTGCTAAAGGTACCTCTACTTGTTGCCTTCAAACGACCTCCGATGACCCTTTGATTGTCCCGCACGTCCAATATAAACAAGGACTACCTACTTCCATATAGTATGGATAGTCCTAGGAACTTTAAAAGGCATAGAAAAAGACCAACTATTCAGGGTAATTCTCTTAATATGCCTAGCTCTATTAAAAAACATCTTTTCAACACTTTTTCAAAGACTAAGGCTACGCATTTACGCTAAAGTCCTTATGTCCCTTTTCAATTCAAAACAAACAAAACAAACATGAGCTAAGTAAATTAAGAGCCCGTAGACAACTACGGATGAAAAGGGTGCTTACACCTTCCCTTTTCATAACTTACCCCCCGAGCCTGTTTTCTTTTCAAAAGGTCTTTTTCTGTACTTTTTACCTTTCCTAAAATTGGACAAAATAAAAGTCGGTGGCGACTCATGCTTACCGCAACATTGTTGCGTATTAAAAATAAAAGTCAGTTCACCGAGTTACAGAACTGGCGACTCTGCTGGGGAAAAATAAAAAGAGGGGTTACCTTAGAGCTTAGATCATTTATAACTTGTTTGTTTTGATTGCTTTACTTTTCAAAGTTGTTATGGGCATTGAATGGAAGATGAATCCTATACCCGGATTCGAGTGCACCTTAAGATAGGAAGTGGCATAGTCATGGCGACCTCCTTCATGTATGTGGAGGATTGGTCAACATGAGAGTTCACGCTTAAGTTAGGCCTCTATGGGTGTTTGCATGCTTCTCTTGTATGAGGGAGGTTCGTGTGGATATCTATGGGTGAGTCGGAGCTTAAGGACCTTTAGTTACCTTTAACCCATCTTGGCCTTTAGGAACGTAGTGGGGGGACTACTCTTGATGTATGTTGAGGGCATAGTCGCTACCCGATACTACAACTCAGATAGGTTCTTTCTCAAAGTATCATTGCATGGTATGTATGTATCATGTTCGAGGGTGCTTTAGAAGGACTGACCATTCTGAGTAACTTTTTAGAACCTGGTTACTAATTTCATCCTTATCTTTAGAAGTACCTATTGGGGAAGGGTAGTTACCTGGCCAGACTTCATGCAAGCCTTAAACCTAAGGACTCTTGTGTGACTTGTTTGTTATCTAACCACTTGATTTCCTTGCAGGTTTTATTTACTTGTCCATACTACCTTATGCTTTTATATAACCTGTTGACTAACCTTTTTCAAGGATTTTAGGGATTTAGGGCGTATGATTTCCAGGTACTATTATGGAAGGACTATTAAGAGCCTAAATTTATATCCAGGGGCAAGAGGATTTATTTTCCTCTAGCCAGATGCCTTCAAACTCAAAGGTACAATTCCTATCGAGGGGCAAGAGGATTTATTTTTCTCTAGCCAGATGCCTTCAAACTCAAAGGTACAGTTCCTATCAAGGGGCAAGAGGATTTATTTTCCTTTAGCTATGCCTTCAAACTCAAAAGTACCGTACCCCGAATCAGAGGCTATGACCCACTGGATATGGTGAGCTTGATTCTGATAGAAGGACGTCCAAATATGAAAAGTCAAAGTTCTTTAGACAAAGCTGCAACCAAAGTCTCCAAAGGACACGCTTCTCATTTTCTTACTACTTCATTCTTACTATCCTTGAAGCTGGATACTTACAACTACTGTGTGGCTTCGTCGGTATCTTCCTGGAAGTAATCTAAAGTGTCCTGCAGGTTCATACACTAACGCTCGATTTGTTTCCTACTCTGGGGCACTTTGTCAGTCGATTGATGATTGCCAACCATTCAAAAAACAAGATTCAAGACCTAATTGATGCAAAGGTTATCACATTCATACCTTAAAGCCAGATTTGAAGTTCTCCTCTGACTCAATGGATCTTCTGAAGCAATAAGTCCATACAGAGAGAATATCCTCAACATTGGCAATTCGAAATTCGTCATGCATTTTCATGCGTAATCTTTCTTGTTTTTGTTCAATACTGTTTATATGCAATACTTGTTTGTTTTTGAACTATAATAGTAATGCATTGAATATGTTTGTCTTAAAAAAAAAAAAAAAATCATTCACTCTCGCTTTAACATGTTTTTCTATGCTAGTGATGCCAAACTCTCGGCGATAAAGCATGATAACTCTGAAGGGAGAATGACGAACATATAATACCCATAATCTCAAATGGTGTGCTTTCGAGTAAAACCCTGTTGATGATGTACAGGCATTGTTTCAAATCCAAACACTGGAGATATAAGGAAGTTAATCCCTTGTCAACCCCTTTGAGCCTTGAAGTAGGAGTTTCTTTTCTATACGAAAAACCCTCACATTTAACCCAGGGGCAGGGTAGTGTTCAGTTAACCTGATTGAGTGTTCAAAATTCAGCAGGAGCTCGCATCTAAGGATACAACAATGGTTATCCTTCAAAAGGTTGAGGAAAAGTCGAGACCGCAATGGTCATCTCTCGCAATAGGAGGTTAAAATATGACGATACAATAACGATTATCCCTCGTCGACCAAGAAATGAGGCAGTCACAATCTTTCCAACAAATCGAAGACGTCTCAGGATCATACGACTTGCTCAAAAAAAAAAAACAAATTTAAAAAAAAAAAAAGGAAAGCCCGATAAGTCAATAACTTGAAAACAAATGACTAAGGCAAAAGTTAGGGCATCCCGCTGGACTTCAAACTCAGAATTCAAAAGAATTTGTCCAGGCAAAAGTTAGGGAAACAAAAAAGATCCTCAACAAAAGGGGCAAATTCGTGTGTCTATAAATTCAAGATCGTGTGATCAGACACCAAGAATAAAAGGTAAGTGACTGCCATGTCCAAACACCTCATCAACTCCTCAATCGTACGTCTCAAGCTCCTCTTGAAGGATGAATGCTCGCGTCAAGTTAACTGAACTTAGGTTGGAGAACATCACGAAGGGGGTGGGCACCAATAACTTTTGAGCCTAAAAATCCTTTTTTCTAAAAACCATGAACCTGGCCACGTTACAACCCTCAAAAGTCCTAATTGAAGCAGGGTTAATTTGAAAGCATACTAAACGAGAATACGGTAAATTGACTCCTAGGAGTTTTGCTAAGCACTTGAGTTGGTATCACACCACCTTTCACAAAAAAATCGATGTTTTAACATCCTTTCAAAAAAAAATCTTTTTTAAAAAAATTTCAAGGCAAACATGAACTTTGCATTAGAATTATATTTCTCATACTAAACATTCTTTGCATATGAACAAGTACTTGACACCAGGAAAGCTTCCATCATGAGCTGCAGATGAAAAGTTTAATTCTCCCAAGGGACAAGTTGTCTTCAGAACTCCATTGAGTTCGAGCATGAACATCTCAAATTATAATCACCCTCAGGGGCACAAAAGCAGTCGAAATACTCCGTTGAGTAAGCGCTCAGATATCTGGGGCAATTAGGTCAAGATTCGAAGAATCTCTCAGAAGCGTTGGGCAATCAGGGGCATATGCCCAAGCATAATTGAAATTACCTCCAACCTTGATCAATCAGGGGCTTGATTCCTAAGTTCATGATACAGGGGCGTGTTGCTCATGATAACACAAATCCTAGAAAGTCCTCCCGACAGACAAAGTTGCTTCAGAAGCGCATCAAAAGGCAAAGATATTTCTTACGCTTGACTCAGTTGGCTAAAGGACAATATACACAAGGGGCATGGCATGGTATTATCCCATTCATCTGAGGCAACCAAGTCAAGATCCAGAGAATCTCTCAAAGACGCTGAACAGCCAGAGGGGCAAGTTTATCACTTGGGACATGTTGCATCGATCACAAATCTCAGCAAAAGCTATTTAGCTACTAGCAGCAGGATCAGTATCTCCTTCGAAGTTCTAATTCCAGTAATCTCAAGAATCAAGTATACCAAGTTACCGACTCCAGGGGCAAATAGACTTCCCCATGCAAAGGGCCACATATGGTTAAGAAAATGTTTTCCAACATCAAGTGACATGGGGGAAATGAAAATTGAAATCTCAAGGGATCTTACCCACAAATTTGTTTTCACAACAATATCCCCACAAAGTAATCCTTGAGGGGTTATCTTCAAGTAATCTCTTCCCAACAGAGACTTGACTCCCCAATACTACAGGCTCTCCGATACAATCTTCTTCACCAACAGGGTTTATTCAAACTCACTGTTCCCAGTAAAGTTGGCACTCACAGTGGAAACTTGGTCTGTTATCCATCTCTCTCATCCCCAATCAGGGCACATCACGATCAAATCACTCAAGCTACTTTCATCCCCAAGCGGTAATAAAAATCCCCAGCTGGATATCCTCAAACGGAATACCGGAATTCTTAACACAATCACCTTGCCATCATCTCCAGCAGCATACAGAGATTTATTTTCTCAACCAGCAATTGCTAAACAAAGTTACCAATATGCTTCGACTATATAGTCTAGCCATGCATCATTCATAATGCATACATAACATACAACATTCTCGTTTATTTCGAGAACCTCATCACACAATACATGCATCATGACATTGCATAAAACTAATTTTTCCTTTTCAGGTCATTTCATAATCAAAAGAACATTATCATCCAGGTACGGTGAAAAGACGATCGTATCAACGATTCAATCTTAACACTCATTCAAGACAAATACAATTCTAATGCTTCATTCTGGGTCTTTCTTCAAAGATAATTCAGAAACAATCAAAGAACTTCTCATCCTTTTCAGGTAGTCTTTTTCAAGACATTTCTTATCCTTTCCAAAAACCTTTTTAGGTAGTCTTCTTTAAGACATCTCTTATCCTTTCTAGGAGCCTTTCTAGGTAGTCTTCTCTAAGACGTTTCTTATCCTTTCTAGGAGCCTTTCTAGGTAGTCTTTTCTAAGACGTTTCTCATCCTTTCTAGGAGCCTTTCTAGGTAGTCTTCTCTAAGACGTTTCTTATCCTTTCTAGGAGCCTTTCTAGGTAGTCTTCTCTAAGACGTTTCTCATCCTTTCTAGGAGCCTTTCTAGGTAGTCTTTTCTAAGACGTTTCTCATCCTTTCTAAGAGCCTTTCTAGGTAGTCTTCTCTAAGACGTTTCATATCCTTTCTAGGAGCCTTTCTAGGTGGTCTTTTCTAAGACGTTTCTTATCCTTTCTAGGAGCCTTTCTAGGTAGTCTTGTTTAAGACGTTTCATGGCCTTTCTAGGTAGTCTTCTCTAAGACGTTTCTTATCCTTTCTAGGAGCCTTTCTAGGTAGTCTTCTCTAAGACGTTTCTCATCCTTTCTAGGAGCCTTTCTAGGTAGTCTTTTCTAAGACGTTTCTCATCCTTTCTAAGAGCCTTTCTAGGTAGTCTTCTCTAAGACGTTTCATATCCTTTCTAGGAGCCTTTCTAGGTGGTCTTTTCTAAGACGTTTCTTATCCTTTCTAGGAGCCTTTCTAGGTAGTCTTGTTTAAGACGTTTCATGTCCTTTCTAGGTTAGACTTCTCTAAGATGTATCATATCCTTTCTAGGAACCTTTCTAGGTAGTCTTCTTTAAGACGTTTCATATCCTTTCTAGGAGCCTTTCTAGGCAGTCTTCTCTAAGACATATCCCTACCTCTTTAGGAAATCTTCTTTAAAATATTTATCCAATCTTTTCTAAGACATCTGTTGCTCTTTTAAGGAACTTTTTAGTTAGCCTTCTCTAAAGACAATTCTTCTCGAGCTTTGTTTAAAGCACAGTCTTCTTTAAACCAGTTTTCTATCCTTCATAGGAACCTTTTTAGGTTGTCTTCTTTAAGACGTCTCTTCTTGAGCTTTGTTTAAAGCACGGTCTTGTTTAAGACAATTTTCTATCTGTTATAGGAACTTTTTTAGGTAGTCTCTTTTAAGGCATTTCTTCTGAGCCTTCTTCAAGACATTTAAACCTCTCCTTCAGATACCGTCTAGCGTACGAATCATTCTGAATACTCAAAAAGGTATTATCCATCAGATACAATCAAGATATATGATTCATCCTGAAAAGCATCTGCTTCACACAGTCATTCTGAAAAAGTATCCACTTTGGATGGCATCTTTAAGCCCATCTCCGACAACACTCTATCAACACCTGGATGGGCATCTTTAAAGCCCATCTCCGGCATAAGTTCCTGCATCAGCAAGGGCAAATTTCTGGGTACTTTAGTGTTCAATCTTCTTCCACCTTCAGATCACGATACGCAAATAAGCCAATCTACCTCTTCAGGTTTAAGAAGATTGAACAGGGGCAGCTGTTGTACCCCAAAATTTGCCCCCACTTTTCAAGATATTCAAAATTATTTTTAAAATTGGATTTTATAAAATATTGGGTCCATTTACAGTGATATTCTGAATTTTATAAATATTCAATTTAAAGTCTACTTTAAAATATAATGGTTTACTCTTAAATTATTTATATTTTTAATAAATAGCAAAATGTTGACCGATGCTTCATATACTTTCAATTGGCTTTTTATTTCGAATAAATAACATAGCACAATTGGTAAGGATGAAAGGCTTGCAAACAGAAGGTCATGGGTACGAATCCCGCCTGGTGCACTTTGTTAGTTTTTAAAATTTTTTTTAATCTTTTTTGCACTTGGACGTACCTGGACACAAGTACGTCCAGGTTCTGAATCTTGGTCATCAAGAAAGATCCATGGGCCTCTGGGTTGGATCTTTTTCTTTTTAGGATTGTTTTGACCTAAATTCCACTCTATAAATAGAGCACTCCATTCTAACATTTTTCATCAACAGTTATCTAACAATTTTTCAACCCTAAACAACAATTTTTATTCTTCCCCCACAATTTCATAATCTCTCATACACTTTTCCAAACTTTTTTTCTAAATCTCTACGCTTTTTCTTCATAACAATTTTGGCCAATGATGATGCCTGAGGCCTCTTTTTCAAAATGTTTTTTTTAATATTCTTGGCCGATGATTAATCTATGAGGCCCCCTTGATTTTAAAACTTTTTTTAAATGATGCTCTTGGCTGATGATCGCAATATGAAGCCCCTTTTATTTTTAAGTTTGTTTGGACCATATGATAAATATCTATCTAATGTCATAATTTTTTACATTTTTTCTAATAATTTTTCACATATCCTCACTGAACACAATTTCTCACAAATCTCTAACTTTTGTTAACGTGCCTTTTCAATACTATTGTTTCTACGTTTATCATAAAATTCCTATGCACTAACAGTAATAATTTTTGATTTGCTAACATTGTAAATTTTTTACTAATCCTTATCATCTAAGATTTATTCTAACAGTAACATATGTGATTTGCTAACATTTCTAACAAATTTCAATATTCATAACAACCAATCTCCACACAAAACTCTCACTTTTCAAAACCTTTTTTACATTCCTATCTTCTTCTAACATAACTACTATATT
Organism: Vicia villosa; assembly: GCF_029867415.1. Lineage (NCBI taxonomy): Eukaryota > Viridiplantae > Streptophyta > Magnoliopsida > Fabales > Fabaceae > Vicia > Vicia villosa. The sequence continues at coordinate 132,605,106 of NC_081180.1, read as the reverse complement.
CCATACATTAATCACCAAAAGTTGCAGTAGTTATTATAATTTTTAGAACAAAAATATTTTTTTGTCTTGTTGCCATTTTGTTACAGGAAGATAAAAAAGAAGTGGAAGAACAGATCCCCCCATAGTGTTCAGCTCCGCCACCGAAACCGTGAATCTGACCCAACGAACCAGATCCGCCTGCCACGGAAGCCGCAAGACCGCCTTCATGCACCCAGTTGTGCCGACGTCCTCCGCACGATGTTTGATCAAATCGCAGCCACACCAACCTGCTCGCACGATCACCGGCAACCACGTATCTTCCTCCGAGACCACCGTAAACACCGCGCCGCCACCGCGCCGTTCTCCGAATCACGCCGGAAATCCGCAACACTGCCACCCATCTCCGGTTGCATCCATTTTGCCGCGAAACTCTTCTCCGGTAACATTATTTATCGCTCTGTTAATAGTTATTATATGGTTTTCATTTGATTCAACTTGATAGAGAAAGAAAGGTTTAAAATATGTGTGTTGGCTTTGGTTTTTCATCGTTCACAGATCTAATGTATGCTATTTGTTTTTATTTTATTTTTTAATTCATTCATTTTATGCCACGTGTCGAGATCCAAATGGTTGGAGAGTTAAGGTGAAAAAGTCAAGATTTTCATTTAATGTTTTTCATATTCTTATATATTATTATGTTATTTTTTATTAAAAAGAAAGAGAGAACGTGAGATTTGGAGGGGTTCCCCCTATTTAATTTCTTCCTTATTAATCATTGTTATTAGTATTTGTTGATTCTTAATTTTAGGTTCAACTTTAATTGATTTTGATGTGGGTCCATGTTTTAATTTAGTGAAAATATCCCTCGTTCTATTTTTTGTGCTTCTTTAGTTTTTTTATTAGTTATACAACTTAATTAGCCTTGTTTAGATTTAAATAGCGGATTTAATTATTTAATTTTGTTTTTAAAAGTATAAAAAATATATTTAGATTAATTACTTTTTTTCCTTTTTATTAAAAATACTCAAAAAAATTGCTTTAATTAATGCTCCTTTTTAGAATTTCATGTGTTAATTTTATTCTTTTTTTTTTAATATTTTATTTGTTCATATTTTTTTACTATTTTCTCATGTATTATTTTGTTCTTATTACTAACATTTTTTTTTGTGAGGTACTACACTTGAGGCCTTCAGATTGTTTTCATGGACGTTTACAAGTTTTTTAACTTTACACACTTAATCGCTTTGTTTTTATCCGAGTTTGTAATAATTTTTCTATCCCCATTTTTTGGTTATGTAAACCCCTCCCCGAAGCCTTGTAATAGCTTAGGTTTACGTTTCCGCACTTTATATTTATGCAAAATTATATCTGTTTAGATGTATGCTTAGGATTGTATGGCAAGATTTAAAAGCAACGTTAGATCACTAACCACAAGATTAACATAATTGTAATTAACACACTCCTGTGCACACACTCACCTCTAAGGTACGCCCCTCTTGGTTGCCTTTCGAAATAAGGTCGTGTCCCTCGAAATGTAGAGGTACTCTTCAGCAAAAGTCCCTCGATTAAAAAATCATCGCAAAGATCATAAGTCCCTCGATGACCCACGATGTTGCCTACGATGATATGATCTAGTCCCTCGAATGGTTGCCTACGAAACGATGATTGTCCCTCCGAATATTGCTAAAGGTACCTCTACTTGTTGCCTTCAAACGACCTCCGATGACCCTTTGATTGTCCCGCACGTCCAATATAAACAAGGACTACCTACTTCCATATAGTATGGATAGTCCTAGGAACTTTAAAAGGCATAGAAAAAGACCAACTATTCAGGGTAATTCTCTTAATATGCCTAGCTCTATTAAAAAACATCTTTTCAACACTTTTTCAAAGACTAAGGCTACGCATTTACGCTAAAGTCCTTATGTCCCTTTTCAATTCAAAACAAACAAAACAAACATGAGCTAAGTAAATTAAGAGCCCGTAGACAACTACGGATGAAAAGGGTGCTTACACCTTCCCTTTTCATAACTTACCCCCCGAGCCTGTTTTCTTTTCAAAAGGTCTTTTTCTGTACTTTTTACCTTTCCTAAAATTGGACAAAATAAAAGTCGGTGGAGACTCATGCTTACCGCAACATTGTTGCGTATTAAAAATAAAAGTCAGTTCACCGAGTTACAGCTATCATTCCCCGGTGAAGCATACACTTGCTTTCCCGAAAAAAAAAAACGGATTCTCTTCCTAAAACGGATTGAGACATCCTTCTCGATCTCTTGTCCCCAGTGGAGTCAGTTTTGATATCCCTCGGTAAAGACATCCTTGCATCATTCGCAATTTTGGTATCTTAGGTCCAAAATTCGCGTCTTCAGATATTTAAGTCTCATCCACCCTATCAAAACGAAGATTTCCAATCTTCATGTCTCAGGTTGAAGAAACTTAAATAGGGGCATCTGTCATACCCCAATTTTTGACCTAAGATACCACCTCATATCATTTGCATATGCATCATTTGCGTCTCTAACAAATTGCATAACTTGTGTTTGTTACTTGTGCTCAGCAGGGTTTAATCAAGAGATCACTCATCAGTATAAGTAACAACCAATTAGGGTTTTGTTCCCCCTTCATCTCAAAGGAATCATCTTCATCAACAATCAACATTTGGTCCTTAGAGATTCATTTCAACAAGCTCAAAGGCTCTGAACCAACCAGATTAGGGTTTTGACTAAAGATAGCATACTCCTGACTTTTGCTCAGGATTTGACCTAATGACTTGGGACATGACCTCAAGATCCCAAGTACATCATTTTGACCTAATCCATTGGCTCAAGATATCTCCTACACAAGGATTGATCAACAGTGAAATTTCAAATCATCAGATTAGGGTTTTGAACTATCAGGGACTGAAATCAGGGATTACATTTGGGAAACCCTAAAAATCCCCAGGAAGTCAATCAAAGGTTTCAATCATCTTCAAATAATCCCTATGACAACATACAATGGAAATTGTATCTCAATTCAAGACCTACAGTCATTAATTTCATCTGGTCGACAATTAGGGTTTTTGACCTAATTCACTGAACCACTGACTTTTTAATCAGGATATGGTGCCACAACTCAAACCATGGTTCAATATCCTCTAATGCTTCAATGTGATCCATTCATACCATTCATTTGGTGAGGATAGCCTGTTTCATTTGAAATCTCCAGAAACGCGATTCGTCTGAAAAAGTCAACTGTACAAGATCACCATTGACTTTTGGAGAATTTTGGTCAACCATGACTTTTGAAGTTTTGAATCATCAATATATGATATATGAAGTCATTTGATCAAGAAAAATCAAGAAAATCAATAAAGAATCAAAAAGTCAAAAGTTTGACTTTTCATACTTAGAAAAATTTCTAAGTGTTTTTCATGGTTTTTTCCAAACTTTGGAAGGGAATTTCTCAAAATTTCACCTACAAACTGAAAAAAACTTCCAACATGAAAGTTGTAGATTTTGATCCAATGAACAACTTTGTCACATATAATTTTTTTCCAAAAGATCAACCATTTAAGAGATATGGAGCTTCAAAGTTGGTATCTTTTGAAAATTTCACTTAAAACTTCATTTTCTTCAAAGTTCATGGATCTTTTTCACCCATTTCCTTAAAGGTCTTGAAGAAACTTTCAACTAGGGTTTTGAAGTGTGTAACATGAGCTTTCCAAAATGTCCAAGAGCATGAAAAAATATGGAGTGTAGCCATGGTTTTGAATTTTGACATTAGTGAACTTTTCACTTGAAATTTCAAGTCATTTTGCCAAAGTTATGAACCATTTTGCCAAATGATCCAAATAATGATGCATAGATGCAATAATTGAAGATATTTTTTGATTTGAGATCAGAATGGAAAGAGATAAGAAGCTTGGCAAAATAACCATGGTTAAGTCACTTTTAACCATTTGCATTTAATGTGAAAGATTCCATTTTATCTCTTAAGCCAAATCATCACTTCTTGATCAACTTGCCAAGCTCTGCATTCAGAACTCTTGGCCTATAAATAGAGGTGCAAATCACTCTTCAAATCACACCAAAACCTCACAATTATAGGTTTTCTCTCTTCTTTCTTAAATTGCAAGTTTCATGAGTTTCAAAGAGGAGAAAGTGCAAGTTCCATCCCTTGCAAGTTCTGAGCAAAATGATGCTTCTCACAACTTCTAAACATCATATATGGTGTGTTTGATCCATCCATACACCCCAAAAACACCTAAAACTCAAAATCACTACCTCACTTTCCAAATATGCATAACATGAGACTTATCATGCCAATTTTCATTCAGGCTCAATTCTGTCCAAACTATCACTTCTAACATCATCCATATATCACATATGAACTATCCAATCCATCACATATAGCTAATAACCTCAGAATCATCAAATTCGATTCACTCTTGAAGCTTATGCAGATCGGGTACCATGGCCATGCCCAGATGAATTCAGATGGTTCCAAGCATCCAGACACCTTCCATAAGGTCCATTGAAGCTATCCAGATCATCAAACAACTTCTGTAACACCTCCAAGCAAGAATTCGATTCTCAGGTGTGCCGTTTTTAAGGTAAGTGCTCATGAACTTCAAACTCATACTTGCACGCATCATAAATGAAATGTGAGCATACCATCTTGTTTCTGCACCTATGAGGATCATTAACCCTCAATCAATTGCTATTTATCTTGCACATACACGATTTCATGATCAATCTCAGAATTAGGGTTCTTCGTGTTCATCAGAAAATTGACCCCCTTAGAGTAAAAATAAATGAATTATGAGGGCACCATCATGTTCCTCGTGAAAAACCGAGTGAGATAGACCCTTTGATTGATCAAAACAACACAGTTTTGAAGAATTTTGAAAATCAGTTGAAGGTGTGTTCTTGGCGCCAGTTTTGGTTTGGAAAATTCAAATATTTGTTTTAAAATATAATGTGTTGAACGCGTATCATAAACAAGCTGCACGCGCAGCTCAGTTGGTTGTTGTTTTGAGTGGTGAACCTTAGGGCGTGGGTTCAAACCCTGGCAGGACCAAACCTTATTTTTTGACACTATTTTTCTTCATTTTCTTCACAACTTCATCATTTAATTTAACCAATCAAATCAACTTATTTTTTCTTCATTTTTTAAACACTTCTTATTTAATATACATATTTTGATAATATCAAAAAAAATCACAAAAAAAAGATTTATTTAATATGTTATTAATTAGGTTTAAAATGATACATTTTTAAGTGTTTTTAAATACTTTAAATATTGTTTTTCATTTAAATTTCAAACCTAATCACTTGTAAATATTTTTGTGATCAAACCCTAAATCACTTAGGTCTTAATTAAGCATTAAAATTTGATTTAAACTTAATTAAGTTGACTTTTGTCAGATTCAAATTGTTTTAAACAAGCGATCGCGATTCTTTTCAAAGACAATAAACCATTTCTTTTTGAAACTATTGATTAAATCTTTTTAATTGATCAATTGATTTTCAAAACGATGTGGGGCCTCTCGAATATTAGAGAGTATAAGTCCCTTTCCTCTTTCTTTTCACAGTTTTTCTTTGTACAGAAAACTCTTTCAAAACAATACTTTTCAAACTGTTTTCAAAACGACGAAACGACGCGTTTGTAAATAAAACAATCAACCATGTTTTATAAAATAAAACATGGGCCTCCACATAGGTATAAGTCCCATTCCCGTACATGAAATTAGGTATTTCATTGTACACATTTTTGTATATACCTCGATCAATTTGATTTCTTTGAATAACAAATCAAAAATGAAGGTTTTCTTTAAATCTTCCCAAAAATACCATGGGCCTCCATGTAGGTATAAGTCCCAAGCCCCTTTGTAAATACCTGTTTACACAGCTTTTGAATAAACTAAATGGGCCTCTCCCCGAGTATGAGTCCCGAGCCCCCGTGTATACAAATGGATCATGCTTACAGGTATATTTCCTTCATAAACTCCATTATATACACACACTTTGTCATATATGTATAATTGTTCATATTTGTTCATGTACTTGTTCATATTTGTTCGTACTTGTTCATATCTGTGATTGTGTTATATATGCTTGTTCAACTTAGTACAACACTAGGTTCCCCATAGCCTCCTATTGGGCTTCGTGCAAAGAATCTCCCCTAGTTTAGGTTAGGACATAGAGTATGGTTTCCCGGTGAAATCGCTCTAAGAGCTCAAACCAACTATACCATGCCTCCCCTTGGGCTTTGTACAAACGAGTGACCCTCCCATAGCCTCCTCTTGGGCTTACAATGCAAGGACCCTGGATTGTCCCTCCCATAGCCTCCTCTTGGGCTTACAATGCAAGGACCCTCGGATAGCCTCCTCTTGGGCTTCGTACAAGGACCCACGGGCTTCTTATAAGCATCCCAAATATCCAAATCAAATACCCTAGGAGATTAGACATTTTTCATCTCTATGATAGGAGTATCTCTTCTATATCATCACAAACAATCAATCAATCAAACTTCTTTTTGCCACAAGTCTGGCTAATCAATCAAACTTCTTTTTGCCACAAGGCTGGCTAATCAATCAAACCGTTTTGCCACCATACTGGCTGATTAATCAAAGTTTTTGTCACAAGGCTGACTTCATTGAAACTTTTGCCACAAGGCTGGCTGATTAATCAAAACTTTTTGTCACAAGGCTGACTTCATTGAAAGTTTTTGCCACAAGGCTGGTTAAACAAACAAAAATCAAACAGATGTATGTGATGATATAGATTAGATACATCGAACATTGAGATGACATTTGTCTCTTTTCCTTTGCTTCCACTAGCATAAGTGGGAACTACGATTGCTCTGACTTTCTCAACATCCCTTTGAGAATACGTAGGCACAAGGTCGTATCCTTGGCGAGCAAAACAAAACAAAACAAAACCATTCAAACCTTAGCACCCGTAGACCCCGAGCTACAGATGCTCTGATTCCCTCTAAGGGATATGTATGCAGAGGATCGCGATGATCTTTGCGAGCATAATCAAACAAACACCTTAGGTCCCACCTATTTCACAAGAACCTCCACCACAAAGGATGAAAACAAAACAAAGAAACCTATAAAGTACTATAGATACGTTGGGTGCTAATACCTTCCCTTCGTATAACCAACCCTCTTACCCGGAATCTCTCCCCCACTTGTGCATTGCTTTTAGTTTTGGGCTTTGCACCTGTTTTTAGGTTATTGCAACTTTTTTCCTTTTCCTCCTTTGGAAACAATAAAAAGTTTGGTCGGTACAAAAGAAAAATCATTTTTTGAGCACTCGAGCCCAAAGAAGGCATCAGGTGTCTCATCCAGAAAAAAGATAAGATTTTTCCCCGCGACAGAAAAATGGCGACTTCACTGGGGACGAAACTTTTTATTGTTTCCAAAGAAAGGGTTATTTCTATTTATTTTGTTTTTATTCTTGTTCCATGTGTGGTTCCTTGGTTCTGTTACTTGTGTGATTCTGTTACAAGTGATACATTATGGACAAATCCTAACCCGGATTAAGTACACATAAGAATTAGGTGGAGGGTATAGTCATGTATGGCATACAAGGAGTTCAGTCCTTAAAAAGTCAGCATGAGAATCCTTCCGCTCAGTAGAGGTTCCTTGTTGGTGGTATATGTTTAGCAAGTTCAGTTGCGAAGACATTATTGCTTTCATTGAACTGTAGAAGCTGAGTTGGCTGTAGAACCCATAACCCATCCTGGCCTTATTAGGTTGTGGTGCAGAAACTATTCAGGTGTAGACTTGGATTAGTTGTCATGCGGAGAACCACACTCAGACGAGTTTTTCTTGAGAATATTGCTGGCTCACAAGTTCAGTTGTGCAAGCCGGTAATATCCGAAAGAAAAATGTGGACTCTGACGTATCAGTAGAACATGTTTTGCATGTGATAAACCCTAGTACTATCCCATGTTTGGTTCTCTGATCTCATGCTCGTGACGCTGGACCTTTGAACCTATGTGTACCATGTTTGTGTTACCATGTTTGTAGTACCATGTTTGCGTTACCATGTTTGAACTACCATGTTTGCTTTACCATGTTTGAATATGTGGCATCCATGCATCCATGCATTCATACATTCATTAAAAAACCCATCTTTTTCCATAAAAACATGATTTTTCCAAAAAATTTAGAGAAATTTTCCTTGCAAACATTATAGGATTAAGTGATGGAGTGGGTAAAGAGGCATACCAAGAAGTATGGTTTCAAAGCGCCTAATGTGGAAAGACTGAAAGAGTTAGCATCTTTTGTACAAGATCCTTCCGATTTTAGGAAAAGCCATGGAAAGCTTTTGCCTATCTTGAACACTCATGTTGATGAAGGACTTCTCAAAACTCTGGTTCAGTTCTATGATCCCGTCTACCGGTGTTTCACCTTTCCAGACTATCAGTTGGTACCAACCTTGGAAGAATATGCCAATCTTTTGGGTATTCCTGTGTCTGACAAAATACCTTTCAATGGTTTGGAAGCCATTCCTAAGTCACCAGCCATTGCAGCGGGTATCCACTTGAAGAAATCTGAAATAGAAAGTAATTGGACTACCAAAGGAAACCTTCCGGGTTTGACTTCACAGTTTCTAATAAAGAAAGCCTTTGATTTCATTGAAACTGGTAGCATGATAGCTTTTGAAGCTGTATTAGCCTTGCTCATCTATGGGTTGGTTCTATTTCCCAACATCAACGACTTTGTTGATATCAACGCCATAAAGATCTTTTTGAATGGAAATCCTGTTCCGACCTTGCTTGGTGACATGTATTTCTCTATTCATCACAAAAATCGCCAAGGTGGTGGAATCATTGTATGTTGTGCACCTCTTTTGTACAAATGGATTATTTCACACTTACCTAAGTCTCCTATTTTCACGGAAAACCGAGAAGGTTTACATTGGCCTCGAAGACTTATGTCCCTTACTAATAATGATATCCATTGGTATACTCTGGCTCGCTGCGGCACAGAAATCATTGATAGTTGTGGAGAGTTCGCTAACGTACCCCTCATTGGTACACATGGAGGAATTAACTACAATCCGGTCTTGGCCCGACGACAACTCGGGTATGCAAATTCAGTTAAACGTGTTGGTCTCGCAGTGGAGAGCTACTTCTACCAAGAAGGGGAGGATCCTCAAGGGTTGAAAACAAGAATGGTGAGAGCTTGGTACGACGTCCGATGGAAAGGGAAAGGTGATATAAGGAACTGCATTGCTACGAACGCCTACACCAGCTGGGTAAAGAAAAGAGCAAAGGAGTTTCGAATGCCTTATGATTATGAAAAACCCATGTTCCCTGTAGTGTCTCAACTACCCAATGTTCCCATTAACACTGTGGAAGAGTACCAGGAGATTTTAGCCAAGATAAGGTTAGAAAAGGACTCTTGGGAAGAAAAGTTTCGTAAAACTGATGAGGAAAATAGAAAGTTGAAGAAAAGGGTGAAAGATCACGAAGAAACTCTCTATTATCAAGATGGTTGGCTCATGAGTAAAGATGAGAAGATTCGTCGGAAAGATGCCGCAATCAGGAGGTACATCAAAGAAAGCAAGAAAAATCTTGAAGCCTCAACAAGCAATGCTCCGATGCCTGACAATTGGAAGAATGTTGTTGACAAGCTGAGGGCTGAAAAGGCCGAGTTGAAAGCTCACTATGGGAAAGAAATCATGAAGCTCAAGCTGCATAACGCATTTGGTTCTTCGTCCGATGAGGATGCTTAGGATTTGTTTAGCTTTTTCATTTATCATTTGCTTTTGTAAGGAGCTACGCTCCAATGTTGTAACATTTTCCATTTATTTCAATAAAAGAATAGTTTGTGTTCAAATGTTTGCAAGGAAATAATCTTTAAAATGTTTGGAAAAATCATAAATTTCTTTTTGCATACATCATTCTGCATATCGAGTCTGTTGTATAGAGTCTTATCTTTTGGATCTTTCTCCAATAGATCGTCAAGCTGTCGCGCCTCAAAGTTTCTCGACCGCGCTCGCAATCAGATCACAGATACAATACTCGTTCAAGCAGAAGAAGAGTAATGGAACACTCTGAACAAGAGAATATTGAGCTCCGTGGTATAGTGACCACTCTTCAGGAAAAGTTGGAAAGTCTCACTACTCTGGTTGACTCCTTAATGGCCGCACAGAATCAGCCGCCGCCACCCAACAGTCAAGCAACAGTAACATCTGAAGTCACTACTCCAGTTTCTACAGTTGCATTCAACATTCCATCTTTCTCCATGCCAGAAGGTTGGGGCCCGCCTTTCAGCTTTGGTACAGGATTCCGCCATAATTTCTCTGGGGTTCAAACAGCTACAACTGAAGCACCTGCTGCACAAGGTTCGGCGTTTATTCCACATTCAGGGGTAACTTTTTCCCAGATTACTATGGCACTTTCTCAACCCATTATGACAGTTCCGACCCCTACGGTTCACACTGTTCCTTATGATGGCAATGAGATTTATCATGATCAAGGTGATAGCACAAATCAGCGTAACCTTGTGGAAGATCTCCAAGAACAGTTCAACAAGATTCAACTGGAAGTCAAAGCTATTCGTGGCAAAGATTTGTTTGGAAAGAATGCCCAGGAGCTATGTTTGGTTCCCAGTGTACAAATACCAGCTAAATTCAAGGTCCCAGACTTTGAGAAGTACAAAGGTAGTTCTTGTCCACAAAGTCATCTCGTGATGTATGCCACAAAGATGTCTACTTATGCAGATAATCATCAGTTGCTTATCCATTACTTTCAAGACAGTTTGACTGGTGCCGCACTGAAGTGGTACACAGGTTTGGATAGCACCAATATTCGAACTTTCAACGATCTAGGCGAGGCCTTTGTCCGACAATACAAATACAACTCGGATATGGCTCCAGACAGAGATCAGCTCCGATCCATGGCTCAGAAAGACCATGAAGCTTTCAAAGAATATGCCCAACGGTGGAGAGAAACTGCTGCTCAGATTAATCCACCGTTAAAAGAAAAAGAGATGACAAAGATCTTCTTGAATACTCTCAGTCCCTTTTATTATGAACGCATGATTGCTAGTGCTCCAAGTGATTTCACCGAAATGGTAAACATGGGGATGCGTCTAGAAGAAGGGGTCCGAACCGGACGTCTAACTAAAGAAGGTGGATCTTCAAGCGGAACCAAAAAGTTCGGAGGTGGTTTCCAAAAGAAGAAAGAACAAAGTGTTGACATGGTGTCCCAAGGAAAGTCAAGAGGAAATGTTAATCGTCAACAACAGATTGCTGCTGTCGCGCCAGTCGTTAATACATCACCAAATCCGGGATTTACCCCGCAGTTTCAACAACAACAGCCTAGACAACAGGCTCAGCAGTTCAACAATAATCAGAATCGTGTGCAAAGAGCTCCACAGTTCGATCCGATTCCAATGACCTACACAGAGTTGTACCCTGCTTTGATTGAAAGAGGTCTTGTTCAAACTAAAGCACCACCACCGGTACTTGAGAAACTTCCATGGTGGTACAAAGCTGAGGTCTCATGCCCTTATCATTAAGGAGCACCTGGCCATGATCTTGAGCATTGCATAGCTTTGAAATATGAAGTTCAGAGGTTGGTTAGATCTAATCTTCTCTCTTTCAGAAATTTGAATCCAAATGTGCAAGCAAATCCGCTGCCCAATCATGGAGGGCATGTTGTAAATATGGTGTACGGATGTCCTGGTCCATACCGAGTCTATAATATCAATTACTCAAGAGCAGATTTGGTACAAATGCACGCCACTCTCTGTCGAGGGCAGAATTTTCGCCAGCATCACTACGGTTCCTGTAGCATATGTTGTGTAGATCCTCACGGATGTTCGATTGTGAGAAGAGATCTCCAAGTTCTGTTGGATAATGGTACTATTCAGATCTACAGAAATAGGAATGAAGATGAAGTTAACATGATAGGATGTTATCCGCATGAGCTTTTAGTCTCAGATATCAACTCGGAAATGCCTAAAGTTAACGTCATCGTTCCTCATTTCAACATGCCTGAGCGCATGGAAGTTACTTACAACAAGCCGAAGGTTCCTATTGCTCCTTTGATCATTTATTTACCTGGACCTGTTCCTTATGACTCTGACAAGGCAGTTCGATACAACTACAATGCAACAATGATAAAGGATGGACAAGAAGTTCCTTTACCTACTCTTTCATCTGTCGTAAATATTGCTGATGTAAGTCGTGTAACAAGAAGTGGACGTGTGTATACTCCACTACCTCCAAAGCAGCCTGTTACTCCTGCAACCAGGCAAAATCCTGTCAATACACCGGTGGGGAATCCTGAGGAAACTCCTGTCAGTAATACAAACACTGATGTTGGTCAATCCAGTGGAACCAATGTCAATCCTGAATTTGATGAAATTTTGAAACTTATCAAAAGAAGTGAATACAATATTGTGGATCAGCTTATGCAGACTCCTTCAAAGATCTCAATACTTTCATTGCTTTTAAACTCTGAAGCCCACAGGGAAGCCCTGATGAAGGTCTTGGATCAAGCTTTTGTAGACCATGATGTGACTATTGATCACTTTGATGGGATAATAGCTAACATAACAGCTTGCAACAATTTAAGTTTCTGTGATGAAGAACTCCCCGAGGAGGGTAAAAATCACAATCTTGCTTTGCACATTTCTATGAACTGTCAGTCAGACTCTTTGTCCAATGTGTTGGTAGACACCGGATCTTCCTTGAATGTGATGCCAAAGACGACCCTTGCTCGCTTGTCTTACCAAGGAATGCCTATGAAGTTCAGTGGTGTAATTATCAAAGCATTTGATGGATCGCGAAAATCTGTCATCGGCGAAGTCAACCTTCCCATGACAATTGGTCCACATACATTTCAAATCATCTTCCAGGTCATGGACATTCCAGCTGCTTATAGCTGTTTGTTAGGACGACCATGGATTCATGAAGCAGGGGCAGTAACTTCTACGCTCCATCAAAAGTTAAAATTTGTAACAAATGGAAAATTGGTAACAATAAGTGGAGAGCAAGCCTTGATGGTGAGCCATTTGTCCAATTTCTCTTTCATTAGTGCTGATGATGTGGAAGGAACTCAGTTCCAAGGTCTCTTTTTAGAAGACGAATCTTCCAAAAAGAAAGCATCAATCTCTTCTTACAAAGAGGCAGTAAAAGTAGTGAAAGATGGAACTACCACTGGCTGGGGGCAAGTTGTGATCCCTACCAAGAATGAAACCAGAGCAGGACTCGGATGTTCACCAACATTCTCAAACTGCACCAAGAAGGATGAAACCTTTCGTCCGATCAAAAAAACATTCATTAGTGGAGGATTCCTTAACCCGATTCCTCAAGAGGTTAATGTCCTTATCGAAGAATGCATCGAAGAAGGTCTCTCTGATACTGAAGAAGAATGGAAATGTTATCTCAATGACTCGGGATATATATCTCAGGAAGAACCATATCCTCCTTCAGAGAAATCTAAAGGCAAAGAAACTGAGCCTGTTCCTGCAGAAGTCTGGGACACCTTGGGACAACCAAGTGGAAAATTTGATTACATGGTGAAATATAATGCACCTGAAAGTTCAAAGATTGCGATTGAAGATATCCAACCAACTGGATGGGGAGATTCCTTTGAATATAATAGTCAACCAGAAGAAGCTTATCAGCACTGTCAATTTTCTCAGCAGCCTGAAATTACTGAAGATTTCGGCTTCAATGCATCTGCCAAGATTTATAAACCTGAAGATGGTTATTATCACATAAATGTCATTTTTGAAGATGAAGGGGAAGATGGTCCCGCAGTTGACTCAGAAAGTGTCGCTGACAATGAGTCTCTTCATCCTGAAGACTGGGAAATACATCCTGAAAATTCTGAAGATTGTGACTCGTCTTATGCTCTTCAAGAAGTAGAAGAAGACCGTTTCAACTCTACAAAGAACAAGGTTGACAAACCAGGACCTTCGAATCCTGCTCGACCAGCGGTCAATGTCAATACTGAAGATCACTCTGGGGAGAATTTTCCTGAATACATAATACACAGAGGAGTTCGTTGCTACTGGAAAGCTGTCGACGTTCCGAATGTTGTTCGCCGCTCAAAGTAATCACCTCGCTGTTATTTTGACCTCCTGCCTTGCCCAAAGTAGAGAGATGTTTTATAGGGCTTTGCTTTTAAATGTTCCGCCCAAATAACTTTGTGTATAGGGCTTTGTTTTTAAAAGTTTCCCTCTTTGTCCTGCCCAAGACAAATGAGTTTGTGTTTAGGGCTTTGTTTCAAAAATGAATCATAAATAAAGTGTCATTTTGAATTCCCTACATTATATGTTTTATTTTTGCTTTTTCTGGAAATGGTAATCCTAAAAAACCAAAATAAAAAAAAAACTTTTTCAAAAAAATCTGCATACACTCTTGCATTCATAAATTTTCTGAAATAAATATAAATCACATGTGCAGATTTACTATTGATAAACCCATTGAATGCAATAACCCTATGCCCTCTCCCAACTTTGAGTTTCCTGTGTTCGAAGCCGAAGAAGAGGAAAAAGAGGAGATCCCGGACGAGATCTCTCGATTACTTAAGCACGAGGAAAGAACCATTCTGCCTCACAAAGAGCCTTTAGAAAAGATCAACTTGGGTTCTGAAGAAGACAAAAAAGAAGTGACTATTGGATCGCTGCTTGATGCTGATATCAAGAGTAAGTTGACAGACCTTCTCAAAGAATATGTTGACGTGTTTGCCTGGTCCTACCAAGACATGCCTGGGTTGGATACCAACATTGTTCAGCATTACTTGCCATTGAAGCCAGAATGTCCGCCAGTTAAGCAGAAATTGCGAAGGACTCACCCTGATATGGCTAACAAGATCAAAGTGGAAGTTCAAAAACAGCTCGACGCAGGTTTTCTTGTCACCTCAGAATATCCTCAATGGTTGGCCAACATAGTGCCAGTTCCGAAGAAAGATGGCAAAGTCAGAATGTGTGTTGATTACCGTGACTTGAACAAGGCCAGTCCGAAAGATGACTTTCCATTACCACATATCGACATGCTGGTTGATAACACCGCTAAGTTTAACGTCTTTTCCTTCATGGACGGGTTCTCTGGTTATAATCAGATCAAGATGGCTCCTGAAGACATGGAGAAGACATCTTTCATCACCCCATGGGGTACATTTTGCTACAAAGTGATGCCGTTTGGATTAAAGAATGCAGGTGCAACTTACCAAAGGGCAATGACTACTCTCTTCCATGACATGATGCATAAAGAAATTGAAGTTTATGTGGACGACATGATAGCCAAGTCCAGCACAGAAGAAGAACATATTGAATACCTTTTGAAGTTGTTTCAACGACTAAGGAAATATCAGCTTCGCTTGAACCCTAACAAATGTACTTTTGGGGTTAGATCTGGAAAACTCTTGGGTTTCATTGTCAGCCAAAGAGGTATTGAAGTAGATCCCGACAAAGTCAGAGCTATTCAAGAGATGCCTGCACCAAAAACTGAAAAGCAAGTAAGAGGATTTCTCGGACGATTGAACTATATCTCCAGATTTATCTCTCAAATGACTGCCACCTGTGGGCCGATTTTCAAGCTTCTCCGCAAAGATCAAGGGGTTGTATGGACTGAAGATTGCCAGAAAGCGTTCGACAGTATCAAAGAGTACCTGTTAGAACCACCAATATTGATTCCTCCAGTTGAAGGAAGACCATTAATCATGTACCTTACTGTGTTGGAAGAATCCATGGGTTGTATGCTTGGACAACAAGATGAAACCGGTAAGAAGGAGCATGCCATCTATTACTTGAGTAAGAAATTCACAGACTGTGAGTCTCGTTACTCCATGCTCGAAAAAACATGTTGTGCTTTGGCTTGGGCTTCAAAACGTCTCCGCCAGTACATGATCAACAGTACTACTTGGTTAATCTCCAAAATGGATCCGATCAAGTATGTCTTTGAAAAGCCTGCTTTAACAGGAAGGATTGCCCGATGGCAAATGCTGTTATCTGAATATGACATCGAATACCGTGCTCAAAAAGCGGTTAAAGGAAGCATTCTCGCCGATCATTTGGCGCATCAACCAATTAGTGAATATCAATCTCTCAAGTTTGACTTTCCTGATGAAGATGTCTTGTACTTAAAGATGAAAGATTGTGACGAACCATTACCCGAAGAAGGTCCTGAGCCTGGATCAAGATGGGGCCTAATTTTCGATGGAGCAGTAAACGCTTTTGACAATGGAATTGGGGCAATCATCATCACTCCCAAGGGTACTCATATCCCGTTCTCTGCCAGACTGCTATTTGATTGCACCAACAACATCGCAGAATATGAAGCTTGTATCATGGGTCTCGAAGAAGCCATTGACTTAAGGATCAAGATCCTCGACATATATGGAGATTCAGCCCTCGTGATCAACCAAATCAAAGACAAATGGGAAACTTTCCACCCTGGCTTGATTCCTTACAGAGATTATGCAAGACGTCTGTTGACTTTCTTCAACAAGGTTGAATTGCATCATATACCTCGAAATCAGAATCGAATGGCAGACGCCTTGGCTACTCTATCTTCCATGTTCAAAGTCAGTCACTGGAATGATGTGCCTAAAGTCAGAATCACGCGCCTCGAAAGGCCCGCCTATGTGTTTGCAACTGAAGCAGTCATCGATGATAAACCGTGGTTCCACGACATCAAACGCTTCCTTCAAACTCAAGAGTACCCACTTGGGGAATCAAACAAAGATAAGAAAACTCTAAGGAGGCTTTCTGGCAGTTTCTTCCTGAATGGAGATGTGCTATACAAAAGAAACTTTGACATGGTTTTGCTCAGATGCGTGGATAGACACGAAGCAGATATGTTAATGCATGAAGTGCATGAAGGGTCCTTTGGAACTCATTCAAATGGACATGCAATGTCCAAAAAGATCTTAAGAGCAGGATACTATTGGTTGACAATGGAATCTGACTGTTATAAACACGTGAAGAGATGTCACAAGTGCCAGATCTATGCAGATAAGATCTATGTGCCACCGACTCTACTCAACGTTCTCTCATCTCCATGGCCTTTCTCCATGTGGGGTATCGACATGATTGGAATGATCGAACCGAAAGCTTCAAACGGTCATCGTTTCATCTTGGTGGCAATTGATTACTTCACCAAATGGGTCGAAGCAGCATCTTACGCCAACGTTACAAGACAAGTGGTTGTGAGGTTTATAAAAAATAACATCATTTGCCGATATGGTGTTCCCAGCAAGATCATTACTGACAATGGTGTCATACCCTAATTTTTGACCCCCCTGAGATGGCATATCTTCAGGATTTTTCATCAGGTCAAGACAAGTTCCCAGAGCAGTCACTTCTCCATCTGGTATCCAATCGAGGATGCTCAAAGACAAGAAAGCTCAGGCAAAGGATCAATCAATACAAGGATTAGTCCCTAATACAATCTTGAGGCTCAAAGACTTCACTTTTCTCATCTATAATTGATTAGACACCCAGTCATATGAGTACAGGTTTACTCAGGTCACCAGACTAGGGTTTTGAGCCTATCAAGGACTAAAATCAGGGATCACTTTTGGGAAACCCTAAAAAGCCTCAGGGAACCATTCAAAGACATCAATCATCTTCAAATAACTCATATTACAAGATCTACTGGACATCACACTTCAATTCAAAGTCTACAGTCATTATTTTCACATGGTCGACAAATTAGGGTTTTGACCTAATTCACCAAGATAGTTGACTTTTAATCAGGGCATGAATCCAAAACTCAAGACATGATTCAAGAATCTCTACTACCTCAATATAATCCATTTACATCATTCATTTGAGGAAAAGATCTTGTTTCTACACAAAAGCCCAAAAATTCACTTTGTCAGGAAAAAGTCAACTGTGAAGGATCATCATTGACTTTTAAGGTTTTTGGTCAAAAAATGACTTTCAAAGATCAATATCATCAATATATGGATGTCAAAGTCATTTGACCAAAGAAATTCAAAGAAATTCATCAAGGAGCGAAAAGTCGGGAATTAGGGTTTTTGAAGGCATGGTGAGAACTCAAAATTTCACCTACACAACTCAAAAAACTTCCAACATGAAAGTTGTAGATCTTGCAAAATAAAACAACATCTTACAAAGGAACTTTTTTCAAAAGATCAACCATTTATGAAGTTTTGGAAATTTTGAAGTTTAGGTCATAAACACTGAGAAATTTTTCTAAGTGTTTTAACCTAGTTTTCATCCAACTTTGGGCTCATTTTTCACAAATTTCCCAAATGATTCTGAAGAAGACATAAACTAATGATTTGAAGTAGATGTTTAGGGCTTTCCAAATTGTGTTCAACCTTCTCCAAATTCAATTTGAGCTAGGAGTTATGCTTGTTCAAAGTTGGCCTCATGAAGTAAAATTATAGGTCATGTGCAAATTGGAACTTTGCAATTTTGTGCATTTTGCTTCACTAAGTGATGCTACACGACCTCTAATGCATCTGAAACCATACCATACATCCAAATTCATCATTGCATAAGGATTAGAGAAGATTCCCAAAAACAAAGGCATGTGATTATGTAATGATTGCATTTTTGAATTTATGGCAAATGATGAATCATCAAGGAATCTTGTTCTAAGCCAATTAGAACTCTCCTCTGAATCAGAAATGTTCCCTTGGATCATACAAGATCAATGGTTGGGGAAGCTAGCCCGAAAATGCATCATTGCATTTTGGAGATTCTTTGAATTTCTTCATGGCTAAGAAACCAAAACTCTCTCATTAAGCAAGCTCACACTCTCACTCAGTACTGAACCATTTACCTATAAATAGGGGAGCATACTTCAGTAGAAAAACACACCAAAGCAACTCAATTCCTTGCTTTCTCTTTCTCTTCTCATGCTTATTGTTTTTCAAAGTTCTTTGGCAAGAAGAATCGTTTTCTTCAAACCAGAGCTCATCTTTGGAAAGTAAGCATTCTAACATCTCAAGGGAGGTCATTTGAGGTGATCCAAGCACCTGGATCACTTCTGTAAGTGGAGGAACACCATTGTTGCTCTCACTTTGGAGCATTTGCAGTTGGAGGTCCATGGAGTAATTCAGGAAGTTCCGAGCCAAGCCAATCATCCAGACACACTCCTCAGGTCATAGTGAAGCTAACCAGATGGCTGCAGCTCATCTGTAACTCCAAATTCAACAACCTCCATGTTCACTTGAAGCTGAAATCGAGGGAGGTCCATAGAGCAATTCAGAAGGATTCAGGCTACAATAAGCATTCAGTTAGCATCATTGAGTCTCAGGGAAGCTATTGAGATCATTCATTCAAGCCCAGGTGCTCTCAATCATCCTCACGACCTCCATTTTCAGAGGTAAGTTTCTGAACCTCACCTCTTTAATTTAAGCATTCTTTAAGAAATAGCTCGATTCTATCTTGTTCAGCATCATCAGAGGATTGAAAACCCTCTATCATCATTCATTTACCTTTCAGCATAGCCATTTAATTTGATTTTTAAGCTTTAGGGTTCTTCACGATTTCTGGTAAATTAGTTAGATATAGTTGATATAAATTTATGATAGTTACATATTTAGAATCGTGAGTGAATTTAGAGCAAGTTTGGTCTTTACATCTTTGCAAATGGTTGAGAAATGAGCAAGTTCATAAATTTGAAATTTGAGAGCTTGAGGTTGAAGACGAAGATGGTGATGGCGCGCAATTTTCAAACTCAGGTCTAAGTTTATTTTATTTTGATTGATACCTGTTTCATTAACGACTAAAACGTGATAGCCCAGTGGTAAAGAGTGTTTGTGTGTTGCGCGTGCCCAAGGTCTGGGGTTCGAATCCCCCTCGCCCCAGACCTTTTGATTTTATTTCTTTTTTTCACTTCTATGCATTTGAGTAATATATGAATTGCAATGGAACCATGCATATGACACCAAGCGCGCGTTGGCTCAGTGGTGTTGTTTTGGGCTGGTAATACAAAGGGCGTGGGTTCAAACCCTCCAAGGGCCAAAACTATTTTTTTACACACAATTTCTTTCATTTTCTCACAAAACTTCACATATTTATTTAACCTATCAAATTAATTTATTTTCACTTCATTTTTCACACACTTATCATTTAATATACCTATTTTGTGAATAATCAAAAAAATCATAAAAATATTATTTATTTCATATATTTTTATTAGGTTTAAAATAGTATGTTTTAAGTGTTTTCTTAAATACTTTAAATACATATATTCACTTTGTTTCAAACTAATCATTTTGTAAATAAAGTTTATGATAAAACCCTAATTGTTTAGGTCTTAATTAAGTAAAAATCTTTATTTTTACTTTGATTAAGTTGACTTTTGTCAATATTCAAAACTGTTTTCAATCTCTAATTAAACGGACGATTAAGGTTTTCAAACAACAAAACCTTGTATCATTCAAAATCATTTTCAATTGCTTTTACACCAGTACTGTAAAGTACTGGGCCTCTAATAGAGTGTAAGTCCCAAAAACCTTCTCTTCTTAGCTTGTTTTCAAAACTGTATTTTCAAAATCTTCTTTCTGTTTTCAAAACATTCTTCTGGTATTTGAAGGGCATTATTCCCGGTGAAACTCTTCAGATACCTATGTGACCTTTGTCCATCTTCACTTCTTCTGTTTTCAAAAACCATTAACTGTTTATCATATATATATTCAACTGTCATCAACAAAACAACAAAAATACTGTTGAGGCTCTGTACATACTTCTTCAATGGCCTCCACTCCATCCAGGTTAGGCTTTACAAGCTTTCAATTTACAGTCTTTATTTAAATTACTGTCAAATATAAACTGTACATATATTTGTTTAGAACTACGTTTGAGTATAAACCTTAGGACAGTTAAACTATATATATATTATAGGAATATGGCCTAGGATTGAGAATGTCTTCCCGGTGAAGGCTCTTTCCTAATTAGAGATCTGTAGTTCAAACCCCCAAGATGAATTATTCCCGGTGAAACATCTTGGCAAAAACCTTAGAATCCAATAATAGGACACATCCACCCAAAGAGGAATTATTCCCGGTGAAACCTCTTACCCATTTGCTTAGAGCCAAAATAAGTTCAAAACCACATAGCTTTCTCTTGTGCTATAACAAGGACCCTCGATGACCCTCGATTAGCCTCCTCTTGGGCTTTGTACAAGGACCCACAGGCTTCTTAAAAAGCATTTCCAGCTTCCTCTTGAGCTTGTATACAAGGACCCATCAGGTTTCTTATAAACATAGGAACAGGTCTTTAGTCACCTTTTAGCCTACCCTGGTGAGTTTCTTCCAATTTAAACCAGACTTTAAACAAGCTAAGTTTGTCTCAATTTTGCATTGAGTACACCTTTTGGAATGAGAGACATGGACAGTCTCTGTCACCCTTATCTTCATCAATCTTCCTTAGCAGAGTCTAGGATCCATGTTTGATCATCCTCAGCATTGAGTCAGCCTTCATCTTGGGCTTTAAACAAGAAGTCTCCACTAGATAATCTTTCTGCCATTCTGTCTAAAATGTCAATCCCCTGGAAAGGGTTAGCCTCCAAAGTCAATTTAAAATCAATCCATCATTTCAAAACCCCTGGAAAGGGTTAGCCTCCAACATCTGTCTAAAATAAAATCCCTGGAAAGGGTTAGCTTCCACACATTCCTTCATTTTAATAAAAAACCCCTGGAAAGGGTTAGCCTCCAACATCTGTCTAAAATGTCAACCCCCTGGAAAGGGTTAGCCTCCAAAGTCAATTAATAAAAAGTCAAAAAAAAATAAAGATTCATTTCTCTTAGGAGATAATTTCCCCAAAAGAGTCAAAACCCCTGGAAAGGGTCAGCCTCCAAAAACATGATAAAAGTCAGTCTTTTAATAGACAAATTCACCAGCTGAGTCAAAATCCCTGGAAAGGGTTAGCTTCCAAAGAAAAACAGTCTTTTTAATCTCCAGTAGAGTTAAAACCAACAAAAACAGTTAGCCTCAACCTTGGGCTTCATACAAGGCACCAAACAATAAAACTCCCCTGTCAAGAGTCAGCCTCAACCTTGGGCATTGTACAAGGCAGATAATAGAGTCTCCCCAGTGAGTTCTTCATCATTCAGTAGCCACAACCTTGGGCTTTGTACAAGGCAGATAAACCATACTTTCATGTGTCAAAGATTCCTAACACTTAGGATCTTTCCCCATATAGTCATCCATACTCAATTCATTTATTTAAGAGTCCGCCACAACCTTGGGCTTTGTACAAGGCAGAAAATAATGTTTTCCCTAGCAACAGTCAGCCACAACCTTGGGCTTTGTACAAGGCACATAAATAGAGTCTCCCTCAGTAGAGTCAGCCTCAATTCTGGGCTTTGTACAGAACACCAAATAAAATCCATCAAATAAACACTCTCCAAATAGAGTCAGCCTCAATTCTGGGCTTTGTACAGAACACTAAAATACCCTGTATTTAATCCTCAATGGAGTCATCTCCCAGAGTCAATAATAATTAATTAATCAATCAAAAAGCCTCAAGCTTGGGCCTCATACAAGCCAGCTAAATTCAAATCTTTTATACAGTAGATAGACATAGCTTATCTCTATAGAGAGATATTTTTACTACTCTACCACATTCAAACAAACAAACATTTCAATTTCAATTTCAATCAAAGTCTCCCATTTAGGACTCTGAAAGACATGCTCTGGCACATCCCCAGACTTGTACACTTTCCCTAATTCGGACGAGCATCTTTCTTTCATTTAAGAGGCATCTGACTGGCATACTTGCGCACACAAGTAAGGTCCCCCTCTTGAATGAAATGAATTCAGTTATTCTGTCACTCTTTAAATGTTTGTGGTAGAATAGTACAAGTACCTCTCTGTAGAGATGATTTCATGTCTCTTTACTGTAAACAGAGATTTAATTCCAAGCTTCAACCTTGAGCTTCAAGCAAGGCACCAAAAAACTATTATTTTCCCTAGTTAGTTCCCCGAACTACATTAAGCTCTGACTTCCACTAGGGATATGTAGGCATGAGGTTCACAAGGAACCTCAGCGAGCTAATAAAATACCAAAAATAGTCAGTCTGTCTATCTGTCTGTCTGTCTTTAAATCAATTCAATTCCTTCTCCTAATACAAAGGAGAAACTTTCCCAATCATTAGCAGCAAACACAATCACAATGACACAGAGAAGGTTCCTGTAGAGTACTACAGATATGTAGGGTGTTTAAACACTTCCCTATGTATAACCGACCTCCCGGACTCCAGAATTTCTAGTCTAGGTGAAATCCCCACACTTAGCAAACTCCTAGGGTTTAGTTGAGATCTTTTTTCCCCTTTCCTACTCGTAGGACAAATAAGAAAGTTCGTGTGATATCGTAGGAAGAACTGAAATAAAATTCATCCCGCCGCGGGCGCATTCTCCTTCCAAATTTCGCGTGAAGGGTCTAGCGTGCCGTCCTCCCAAGTGAAACGGGGAGGTAAAAGAAAACGACACCACAGAAAAATGGCGACTCCACTGGGGATATAAGTGTTAAAAACCTTGGTTTTTCATCCAAACCAATGGTTGACCTGTTGCTGGTCCAGCCCCAATGAGGAATTAGGGATGCCAGATTCCCCCTCAAACAAGAGAGGTCCTGCCTAACCTCTGTGTCATTTCATGTGTTTGTTGCATATATATTTGTTTATTTTGTTTATTCTGTATCGGGAAAGGGCTTGATTCCCCCTTGTGGTGAGAAATCCTATACCCGGATTTGAGTGCAACATAAGATAGGATGGAGGATGTCTTCCCGGTGAAGGCCCTCTAATCTTGGTTCACAATTCTACTTTTGGGATTTGCCTGGCTGGTTGTGATTAACTGCGCCACTGCATTCCGAGACTGATTTGTACCAGGAGGACCTAGAAACACATTAACCCCACTTAAAGCCTTTTGTTAGGACGTAGAGCGGTGATTACGGAAGTAATTGTCACGCAGATACTACACTCAGAGAAAACTCTCTTATAGATACCAATCAACGTATCTTTAAGGTTGAGCAAAAACTCTGAGATCCCTAGAACCCGTTCTACAGGTACAAAAATCCTTAACCTTAGTTTACCATTGGGGCGGGGATTGCGTTTGGACTTCATGACCACTATACCCTTCAACGCCATGTTTGTTTAAAACTCTTGTGTGTGCATTCATGCATTCATGCATCATTCATTAACAAACAACTAAAACAAAAAGAGTCTTTTTCGAGTCGTTTTTCAAGGAAACTAAATAACGAACGTTTTGAACTTCATAGAAAGAGAGAAACGGAGAAAGGACTTAAGGATCTATATTATGGATTACGGAAGAAAAAGAGCTAGGAAATACACCTTCAAGATTCCCCAGGTCGAGGAACTGGGAAAGCTCGGAAAACTGGTGGTCGACCCCCAGGCTTTCAAGGAGAAGTATGGAAAACTTCTGCCTTTGCTCAATACCAACATGGTGGATGGAATCCTTCCCACCTTGGTACAGTTTTACGATCCAACGTATCACTGTTTCACCTTTCCAGATTATCAGCTCATGCCTACGTTAGAGGAGTACTCTCGTCTGATTGAAATACCCGTGTACGCGCAAGATCCGTACTCCGGTTTGGAAAAGAATCCTGACGACATTATCATTGCTGCAACTACTCCTTTGAACGTAGTCGACATCAGAACTCATATGGTGAGTAGAGGAGGAATTCAAGGATTGCCTTCCAAATTCCTGTTTGATCAAGCTCGGTACTTCGTCAGCATCCAAGATATGAGCGCTTTTGAGGAAATCTTGGCTTTGCTTATCTACGGATTGTTTTTGTTTCCTAACATTAACGATTTCGTCGACATCAATGCAATTAAGATCTTCTTAATTGGAAATCCAGTTCCAACCTTGCTTGCGGATGCTTATCACTCTGTGCATTCAAGAAACCTGCAGCGAGGAGGATTAATCACATGCTGCGTACCGTTGTTATACGAATGGTTCGTTTCGCACCTGCCAAAGTCTAGCACTTTCTGGAACATGAGGGATGGCCTTTACTGGTCACAGAAAATCATATCTCTCACTCATACGGACATTGATTGGTGTAGTCCTGACAACGACGAAACCAAGATCATCTTCAGTTGCGGAAATTTCCCCAACATACCCCTTATTGGAACTAAGGGAGGAATCAGTTACAATCCAGCTTTAGCCCGTCGTCAATACGGCTATCCCATGAAAAACATTCCAAGTAACATCCAATTGGAGGGTCTGTTCTTCAAGAACATCGACGATCATGGCAACATGCTGAAGAAGGAAATTGTCCAAGCCTGGCGTTTTGTTCACAGCAAAGGGAGAAGATTGTTAGGAAAACATCTTTGCATCTCCCTGGATCCTTACCTTCAATGGGTACGCGTCAGAGCATTCAAGCTCAGGATGCCATATCAACGTCAAGAACCTATTCCCCTAAGGGAACCAATTTACCTTTTCTCCACCGACGTTGAAAAATTACAAGCGGCATTAAACAAGGTATGCCAAGAAAGGAATGCTTGGAGGAACAAGTATCGAATTGTCAACACGGAAAATGTTGAGATTCATAACATCCTAAGAAGGAAGGATGAGTTACTTGAAGTGCTCGATCGACAAGTGACACAAACGTCACTTTCTCATCATATCCCTCCTGCTTCCTGGATCATCGATCAGCTCACGTCAGAGAACGCTCAGCTCAAGAAACAGAAGAAGATGTTAGAACGTGAAGTCGGCTCATCATCAAAGTTTTAGAGTCCTTTCTCTCAGTTTCTCTGTATTTCCATTTTCAAAGTGTGTAAAAACGGCGTTTTCGCTTAATTAATAAAAGTTTTGATGTTTCATAACGTAATTATGGTGTTTCCTTGAAAAATAATAACTTAATTGCATATCATGCATCGCTTTAGTCGTACGCACTGACACGAGAATTGTCGCGGATCTAATAGTCACTTTCCTTTCTCCAGAAAGAGAGGAGGAGAAGGAGGTGAACCAAGACTTTCAAGCTGTCTCATCCATACAACACTCGTTCAAGTCGCAAGAAAAGAATGGAAGACTTTGAGCAAGAGAATGAAGAACTCAGGGAAGAGATTAATACTCTCAAAGGTACTGTTGAAAGACTCAATAGTATGGTAGAAGCCCTGGTAGTTGCGCAGAATCGACCAACGCCAGAAGAACCACAAAGGACTGTGGTTTCCGAGATTGTTTCTACTCCTATTCCTCAGTATACCATGCCGCCTGATCGACCTTGGGGCATGCCGTATGACTTTACTCCAGAAGGTTACATACCTCCAGCTTCCGAAGCTCCAAAAGTCACCATGGATATGCGTCCACCGGAGGGTTACAAACCTCTGGAAATTGAAGTTCCAAGAGCAACGGCAATGGGTTTCGCACAACAGAATGCTGAGATTCCGAGATCTGCTGTCATGGCTTCTCCACAGCCCATTATGCATACTTTTCCCCCGCATGGCGGACAAGTATATCATCACGCTCCCAGTGAGGACGCTGGCGTGTATGAAAGATTGGACGAGTTCCAGGAACAGTTTCTGCAAATGCAGAAGGAACTCAAGACTCTCCGAGGACAAGATCTATTTGGAAAGAATGCTGCAGACCTCTGTCTGGTTCCAAATGTTAAGATTCCTCACAAATTCAAAGTACCAGAATTCGAGAAGTACAAAGGGAATTCATGCCCACAAAGTCATCTTGTGATGTACGCTCGAAGAATGTCAACTCAGACTGATAATCAACAATTGCTCATTCACTATTTTCAAGACAGCCTAACTGGTGCTGCACTCAAATGGTACATGAACTTGGACAGTTCAGAGATTCGTACTTTTCGAGACCTTGGAGAGGCCTTCGTCAAACAGTATAAGTACAATCTGGATATGGCTCCCGACAGAGATCAACTCCGGGCCATGACTCAAAAGGATAGAGAAAGCTTCAAGGAATACGCTCAGAGATGGCGTGAAGTTGCTGCTCAAATTTGTCCACCACTTGAAGAGAAAGAAATGACGAAAATCTATCTCAAAACTTTAAGTCCATTTTACTACGGACGAATGGTTGCAAGTGCACCAAGTGACTTTACCGAGATGGTAAACATGGGTGTGCGTTTAGAAGAAGCAGTTCGAGAAGGACGCTTGAACAAAGAACCAGAATCTTCTGTTGGTCCAAGGAAGTATGGAAGTTCTTTCCAGAAGAAAAAGGATCAAGATGTCAGCAATGTCTTGCACAAAATCAAGAAGAAATTCCAACCTCAAGTTGCAACAATAACTCCGGTTGTTAACTCAGCGCCAGCTTATCAACCTCAGGTCTCGCAACAACAAATTCAACAAAGGTCGCAGCAACCTCAGCAGCAGGTTCGACCTCCAAATTACAACAATCGGGCTCCAAGGTATCCTGCCTTTGACCCCGTACCAATGCCGTATGCAGAATTGTTTCCAACATTACTGGCAAAAGGACTCATTCAGACAAGGAGTCCTCCAAATCCTACAAACAGTTCCTCACCATGGTATAAGGCTGACCAATCTTGTCCCTATCATCAGGGGGCACCAGGTCACAATATTGAGAACTGTTTATCTTTCAAGATTGACGTCCAACGATTAGTGAAGAGCGGAATGCTATCCTTCAAAGATACTAATCCAAACGTCCAAGCAAATCCTTTGCCGCAGCATAAAGAAGCTTCAGTAAATCTGATAGACCAGCACCCCAATGTCATTCAAATCTACGACATTCGTCAGATAGGGGAAAATCTTGTCAAGATGCACGCTAGACAAGCTGGGTACGGTCATGTACCACCTCACAACTACTTCACATGTGAAATTTGTCCAAAGAATAATCAAGGATGTGCCATAGTTCAAGCTGCATTACAAGAACAAATGGACTTGGGATGGATTCAACATATCCGAGTCAGAACTGAACATGACATCAACATGGTTCAAGGATGTCCAGGAGAATACAAAATCTACAAAGTTGAAAATCTTGAAGGATCGGTAGTCAGGTTCCATAAAACTTTAAATGGACTTGCCTACTTTGGAACAGATTTCCACGCTTACAGTAGATGCGAAATCTGTCGAAGAAATTCACGAGGATGTTTGCGTGTTCGCAACGACATTCAAAAGCTGATGGATGACAATACCATTACTGTTCTTGCCAACAGAGAAGATGATGAAGTCTTTACCGTATCTCCTCAATTTAATCAAGACGAACCTATGCAAGTTAAGTATGACAGCAGGAAGACAGCAGTTGCACCACTAGTCATCTACTTACCAGGTCCTGTACCGTATGAGTCCAGCAAGGCTATACCATACAAGTACAACGCTACATTCATTGAAAATGGTAAGGAAATACCATTACCGTCTGTTGTCAACATTGCTGATGTTAGTCGAGTCACCAGAAGTGGACGAGTCTTCAACAGAACGACAGAAAATGTGGAGAAACCTTCGGAGGAAGTACCACATAGGCAAGACAATCATCCGACCAATGCTGTTCAAGCGAAAGAAAATGATGAGATCTTGAAGTTAATCCAGAGGAGTGAATACAACATTGTAGATCAATTACTACATACTCCGTCTAGGATTTCTGTTCTTTCCCTGCTATTGAGTTCTGAAGCTCATAGGGAAGCTCTACAGAAAGTTTTGGAACAAGCTTTCGTAGAAC
The DNA here is from genome assembly GCF_029867415.1 of Vicia villosa. Lineage (NCBI taxonomy): Eukaryota > Viridiplantae > Streptophyta > Magnoliopsida > Fabales > Fabaceae > Vicia > Vicia villosa. The sequence continues at coordinate 132,576,533 of NC_081180.1, read as the reverse complement.
CAAGTGTTACAATAAGCCAATTCAACAACATCGTTGCCAACATCTCCGCCGGAACTAACCTAAGTTTCTGTGACGAAGATCTTCCTAAAGAAGGAGTAGACCACAATCTTCCACTTCACATCTCAGTTGGCTGCATGGGTGATACACTCACAGGAGTCCTAATAGACAATGGATCCTCTCTCAACGTCATGCCTAAATCAACATTATCAAGATTATCTTTCGAAGATTACCCTCTAAGAAAAAGTCATGTCATCGTCAAAGCATTTGATGGATCAAGAAAGTCAGTTTTCGGAGAAGTAGATCTTCCCATAACTATTGGACCTCAGACGTTCAAAATCACTTTCCAGGTTATGGACATTCCAGCACAATACAGTTGTTTGCTAGGTCGCCCATGGATTCATGAGGCTGGGGCAATTACTTCAACACTTCATCAGAAACTGAAGTTCATAAGAAATGACAAATTGGTAACCGTATGTGGAGAACGAGCTCTGATCGTCAGCAACTTGTCATCATTCTCCGACATAGAACCAAAAGAAGTTGTTGGAACTAAATTCCAAGCACTTTCCTTAGACAAAGGAAAGGAGAAAGCAGCGTCTATCTCTTCATACAAAGATGCAATCCAAGTTGTAAAAGATGGCACTACCAGTGGTTGGGGGCACATTAATATTCCTACCAACAACAAGAACAGAACAGGAATTGGATTCTTTCCGACATCATCAAAAGCTATTCCAGGGATTGAGGTAGTTCTCCCAATTCAAGAAACTTTCTGCAGTGGAGGTTTTCTTCAACCTGTTCAACAAACAGTCAATATCATCGATACGGAAAGCACCGATGAAGAGGAATGGTTATCCTATCTTAACAGAGCAGGATACATCTCCCTATCAGAATCTGAACCACTTTGCTGTTATCCGACTAAAGGATCTGAAAGTAAGACTCAACCAAGCAATGATGAAGTTACTAACAGCTTCACCACCAGAAGTCATGGTTCATCAGAAGAAGTTCCTCCTATCCCCGAAGAGACTTGGGATACATTAGGAGAACCAAGCGGAAAATTCGACTACATGGTGAAATACTCCGCTCCTGAAAGTTCAAGAATCTCTCTTGAAGACATTGTTCCAACTGGATGGAACATTGATTATGAGTACCTCTCTCAGCCAAAAGAGATGTATAACCCTTGCTATTCATCATCATCGACTGGTGAAATCATCATTGAGGATTATATCCCCAAGTCACCTTCCGAGGCTACTGATCTAGAGTTCACATATCTAGTCAATGCCATCTTGGGAGAAGAGCAAGACCAAAATACAGAAGAGGACGATCTCGAAAGTGTCTCCGACAACGAGTCTCTCCATTCAGAAGATTGGAAGTTTCCTCAAAAGAAAAACCGACATACTCCACTCGGAAATGGGTATGCTCACACCGCTCAGTCTGCTGAAGTAGAAGAAGATCGTCTGAGTGTTGCAAAGACAGTGGTTGGTAAATCAAGACCTACCACAGGCCAGCTTAAGCCTAAGGTTCCAGATTACTTAGTGCACAATGGGGTTCGCCACTACTGGACAGCTGTTGAAGTTTCAACTGTTGTTCGCACTCCTAAGTAGGAATTTTCACCGTTATTTTGTCCTCTCACCATAGCCCAGGGTGAAGAGATGTTTCATAGGGCTTTGCATTTTACTATTTCTTAGGAAAATGTCCCTCTTTGCTTCGCCCAAAGCAATAGAGTTTTGTTTTATAGGGTCTTTGTCTCAAGAAATGACTGTCCATAAATAAAAATGTCATTCTGTTCCTTCGTTTAGTTTTTTCCTTTTCTCTTTTTCGGAAATTGGTAATCCTAAAAAAACACCCCTAAAAAACATCAAAAATTCCATTAACTGCATACACCGAGTCTTCCCTCGTTGTCTAAATAAAACTTATCACACATATGCAGATTAATCATAAAATACCCCGTTGAAACGTGCGACCGTATGACTTCTCCAAGCTTTGAGTTTCCTGTATTTGAGGCAGAGGAAGAAGAGGACGAAGAAATATCAAAGGAAATTTCACGGTTACTTCAACGAAAGGAAGAGGCCATTCAGCCATACAATGAGCCTCTAGAGATCATTAACCTTGGCTCCAATGGAAACAGAAAAGAGGTTAAGATTGGAGCTTCGCTCAGTTCAGAGATCAGAGAGAGTTTGATACAGCTGCTCAAAGAATTCTCAGATGTCTTCGCTTGGTCTTATCAAGATATGCCAGGGTTGGATACCAGTATAGTGGAGCATCACTTGCCATTAAAAGCAGAATGCCCTCCGGTCAAGCAAAAATTAAGAAGAACTCATCCGGAGATGGCCATGAAAATCAAAGAGGAAGTTCAAAAGCAGATCAACGCAGGTTTCCTCGTCACTTCAGAATACCCTCAGTGGTTAGCTAACATTGTTCCCGTTCCTAAGAAAGATGGAAAAGTCCGCATGTGCGTCGACTACAGAGATTTGAACAAAGCTAGCCCTAAGGATGATTTTCCTTTACCACATATTGATATGTTGGTAGACAGTACAGCAAAATCCAAAGTTTTCTCATTCATGGACGGATTTTCAGGATACAACCAAATCAAAATGGCACCTGAAGACATGGAAAAAACAGCTTTCATCACCCCCTGGGGCACGTTCTGCTACCGTGTTATGCCTTTTGGACTAAAGAACGCAGGGGCAACTTATCAAAGGGCCATGACTACACTTTTCCATGATATGATGCATAAAGAAGTGGAAGTCTATGTGGACGACATGATTGCCAAATCAGAAAATGAAGAAGATCACATACAAAATCTAACAAAGTTATTTCAACGCTTACGGAAGTTTCAGCTTCGCCTGAACCCCAACAAGTGTACCTTTGGTGTCTACTCAGGAAAACTCCTTGGTTTCATCGTCAGCAAACGAGGAATTGAAGTAGATCCAGACAAAGTCAAGGCAATTCAAGAAATGCCTTCGCCCAGAACCGAGAAACAAGTTAGAGGATTTCTTGGACGTCTGAATTACATCTCGAGATTCATATATCTCATGACTGCAACTTGCGCTCCTATTTTCAAACTTCTACGGAAAAATCAAAGTTGCGTCTGGACAGACGATTGTCAGAAAGCGTTCGATGGCATTAAGGAATATCTGCTCGAACCGCCCATCTTGTCTCCTCCAGTGGAAGGAAAACCTTTGATAATGTACTTAACCGTCTTAGAAGATTCCATGGGTTGTGTCCTTGGACAGCAAGACGAGACAAAGAGAAAAGAGCATGCCATCTACTACCTGAGCAAGAAATTCACTGACTGTGAATCCCGCTACTCCATGCTCGAGAAGACGTGTTGTGCTTTGGCCTGGGCCGCCAAGCGTCTCCGCCAGTACATGATTCGACATACTACTTACTTGATCTCTCATATGGATCCAATCAAGTACATATTTGAGAAGCCTGCTTTAACCGGGAGAATTGCCCGTTGGCAGATGTTGTTATCAGAATACGACATTGAGTATCACGCACAGAAAGCCGTGAAAGGAAGCATTCTAGCTGAGCACCTGGCTCACCACCCACTCAATGGTCATGAATCAACCAGTTTCGATTTTACGGACGAGGACGTCATGTACCTCAAGATGAAAGATCACGACGAACCACTACCAGACGAAGGACCTGAGATAGGATCCCAGTGGGGCTTAATCTTTGACGGAGCTGTCAATGCTTATGGACGAGGAATTGGGGCAATCATTGTTACACCTCAGGGTACCCATATTCCATTTACTGCCAGATTAACTTTCAAATGCACAAACAATGAGGCCGAATATGAAGCTTGCATCATGGGTCTCGAAGAAGCCATGGATCTAAGAATCAAACACTTGGATGTATACGGAGATTCTGCTTTGGTCATCAATCAAATCAAAGGAGAATGGGAAACACGCCAATCAGGGATAATTCCTTACAAAGACTACGCGAGAAGATTATTACCATTCTTCGACAGGGTAGATTTTCATCACATTCCTCGTGAAGAAAACAATTTGGCTGATGCATTAGCCACACTCTCTTCCATGATTAGGATAAATCATTGGAATGACATTCCTCGGATCGATGTTATGCGCCTGGATAGGCCCGCTCATGTGTTCACAGTAGAAGCAATCATCGACGACAAACCGTGGTATCACGACATCAAGAACTTTCTTCAAAAGCAAGAGTACCCTCTTGGGGCATCAAAGAAAGATAGAAAGACTGTGAGAAAGTTAGCTTGTAGATTCTTCCTGAATGAAGATGTTCTGTACAAGAGAAACTTCGACATGGTTCTGCTCAGATGCGTTGACAGAAAAGAAGCAGAAATACTCATGAGAGAAATACATGAAGGTTCCTTTGGTACTCACACCAATGGACATACCATGACAAGGAAAATACTGAGAGCAGGATATTATTGGCTGACGATGGAGTCAGATTGCTTCCAGTACGCAAAGAGGTGTCACAAATGCCAGATCTACGCCGATAGAATTCATGTGCCACCATCTCTTCTCAACATACTCTCTTCCCCTTGGCCTTTCTCCATGTGGGGAATCGACATGATTGGAATGATCGAACCAAAAGCGTCCAACGGACATCGCTTCATCTTGGTAGCCATAGACTATTTCACCAAATGGGTTGAAGCAGCTTCATATGCAAACGTTACAAGACAAGTTGTCGTCAGGTTTATCAAGAATCACATCATCTGTCGCTACGGCATTCCTAGCAAGATAATCACTGACAATGGGTCAAATTTGAATAACAAAATGATGAAGGAGCTTTGTGAAGAATTCAAGATCGAACATCACAACTCATCTCCTTACAGACCAAAGATGAATGGAGCTGTAGAAGCAGCTAACAAAAACATCAAGAAAATCATTCAGAAGATGGTCATCACTTACAAGGATTGGCATGAAATGCTCCCGTATGCTCTTCATGGTTACCGTACATCAGTACGTACTTCGACTGGAGCAACTCCTTTCTCCCTTGTATATGGCATGGAAGCAGTCCTACCTATAGAGGTTGAGATTCCATCAATGAGAGTTTTGATGGAGGCAAAATTAACAGAAGCCGAGTGGTGTCAAAGCAGATTCGATGAATTGAACTTAATCGAAGAAAAGCGCATGACAGCTTTATGCCACGGACAGCTATATCAACAAAGAATGAAGAAAGCTTTCGACAAAAAGGTTCGACCTCGCACAATCAAAGAAGGCGACCTTGTACTCAAAAAGATTCAATCTTTTCTCACAGATTCGAGAGGGAAATGGACTCCCAATTATGACGGCCCCTACGTGGTCAAGAGAGCTTTCTCAGGAGGAGCCTTAATACTCACGACTATGGATGGAGAAGAATTCACCCGTCCTGTGAACGTCGACGCAGTCAAGAAATACTTCGCCTAAATAATCAAAAGAACAGCTCGCTAAGTTGAAAACTCGCAAAGAGCGACTTAGGCAAAAAAGAGCGTCTCGGTGAATCGAAAACCCGAAAGGGCGATTCAGGCAAAAATTAGAGACATAAAAAATATATATCAATCCCGGTAGACTTAAAACCCGAAAGGGGTAGTTTACGCAAAAGTTAGGGATATATGGCAAGTAACTGTGTTCAGGACACACTTGATCATTCAAAATCCATAGCGGAGTATTCATCAGCAGTAGGTCATCTTTTACGAAGCACGAATACAGCGCAACTCGGAGTGGAAGGGAGAGATAACGGTCGTCACGTTTCATCGTAGCCCTTTTCCCGAAAATTACCAATTTCCAACTTTGTAAATACTCCATGGAATCAAGCATTTGGCTGATTACCATTCCATATATAATAATTTGAGCTTTGTGCTTTTCCTTTGCAATCTAGTCTTATTCAGTTTCTTAAAATGCATTTTAAGTTTAAACAGTCATTTTCTTGAAACAAATGTTTTCATAAAATAAAAATGAATTTACTTGCAAAAATAAAGGTGAAATTTCTTTCTAAGGTTTACAAACAATAGGAAGAATGCAAATAGTTGCTCCGAGAACGGTTGAGACTCCGGGAACCAAGATTTCCCCATGAGGTCGCTTTGCGAACATCTCCCGATGACGGATCTGTACTTCAATTCATATTACTCACTTCGGACAGCGGACAACTGATAACCAGATATTCCCAACAGAGTTCGAACTACAAGAAGAGGACATCTTCTGATCCACAAGAATTCAAGTCGCATCATAGGATTTTACATCTGCGACAATTCTATTCACATTCACTTTACATTTTATCATTGTCATAATATTCATGCATACATTACATCATAACTGCATAGTCGAATCAGGCTTTGATCCTGTGAATGCCTAAGTCATTGAGGCATGAACTCAAGTTTCCCCTGCAAGTTCCGGAGAAACTTTTTCCTCCGAAACAACAGTTCATACACAAGGATCTCACCAAGCAAGTCAACAGATGGTAGTCTCCCTCAAAGAGATAGTTTGTTCACTTTTGGAATTCCTCAGCCGAGATTCTCCTGCAGAGCGACATTCAACAGTCTTCTTTAGATAAGATAGTCTGCTTCGCATTTTGGAATTCCCTACAGGTTTGGTATTTCCCCAGCAAGGTCGAGAGATGCCGCTTTTTTGTTAAAGAAAATTTCAGAATCTCCCAGCAGATCGACAAATGATTCCCCAGCGGAGTCAGTGAATGATAGTCTTCGTCCAGAAGATAGTTCAGATTCCCCAACGGAGTCAGCAAATGGCAGTCTCTTTCAGCAGAAGACAGTTTGCTCACTTTCTATCACAACAAAGTCAGCAAATGGCAGTCTCTTTCAGCAGAAGACAGTTTGCTCACTTTCTATCATAACAGAGTCAGCAAATGGCAGTCTCTTTCAGCAGAAGACAGTTTGCTCACTTTCTATCATAACAGAGTCAGCAAATGGCAGTCTCTTTCAGCAGAAGACAGTTTGCTCACTTTCTTTCATAACAGAGTCAGCAAATGGCGGTCTCTTTCAGCAGAAGACAGTTTGCTCACTTTCTATCACAACAAAGTCAGCAAATGGCAGTCTCTTTCAGCAGAAGACAGTTTGCTCACTTTCTGTCATGACAGGGTCGACAAATGGCAGTCTCTCCCAGTAGAAGACAGTTTGCTCCCCTAGCAATTGGCAAATGGCAGTCTTTTCCCAAGAAAAGACAGTTCGTCTGTTAAATACTCAAGAGATCGACAAATGGCAGTTTCTTCGAACAGTTTGTCTGTTTCTGGGATGTTTAACTCCCCACAGAGTCGATGAATGGCAGTTTTCCTCTTAGGAAAACAATTCGTTGATTCCCCGGGCATCAGTCGACGAATGGCAGTTTCCACCCCGAAAACAGTTCGTCCGCCTTCAAACAAAGTCATTAGCCCCTCAAAAGATCATGAGGCCATATGACATTCTTTCAAAGACGTCAAGTCAAAAGGGAAGATGGTGAAGTTTCTTTACAGCCGTCAAATGGCATCTTATCTCCAAGCGCTGATAAGAAGTTTGACGAGGAAACAAACCTTTGAAGTTTCTTTACTACCGTCAAATGGCATCTTATCTCCAAGCGCTGATAAGAAGTTTGACGAGGAAACAAACCTTTGAAGTTTCTTTATTTACCATCAAATGGCGTCTCGTCTCCAAGTGCTGATGAGAAGTTTGATGAGGAAACAAACCGTTGGAAATTTTCTCTTTATCTGAGATATTGTCCAAACACAACCGAGACCAGTTTCGAGATATGGAACATCCGAAACGAGGAGAGGTTGTTTACCTTTTTCTAAGTATCAACACTTAGTTAAAGAAGATGGATTGCGCATCCAACATTGCCATCCATTCACCAGAATCCACATCAAGTATTTCTGCAGGAGTTTGTCTCCTCATCCCCCGCCAAGCGCGACAACGGGATCAAGTCATGCAAAGACTATGTCAGTTACAACATCTCAGGAGCGCCCAAAATTCGGGCATTCTTTGATATTTAAGTCTCTTTTACGCAGGAGAGATCGAGATATCAATCTCTCTCCCTCCAGATAAAAGAAACTTAAATAGGGGCATCTGTCATACCCTAATTTTTGACCCCCCTGAGATGGCATATCTTCAGGATTTTTCATCAGGTCAAGACAAGTTCCCAGAGCAGTCACTTCTCCATCTGGTATCCAATCGAGGATGCTCAAAGACAAGAAAGCTCAGGCAAAGGATCAATCAATACAAGGATTAGTCCCTAATACAATCTTGAGGCTCAAAGACTTCACTTTTCTCATCTATAATTGATTAGACACCCAGTCATATGAGTACAGGTTTACTCAGGTCACCAGACTAGGGTTTTGAGCCTATCAAGGACTAAAATCAGGGATCACTTTTGGGAAACCCTAAAAAGCCTCAGGGAACCATTCAAAGACATCAATCATCTTCAAATAACTCATATTACAAGATCTACTGGACATCACACTTCAATTCAAAGTCTACAGTCATTATTTTCACATGGTCGACAAATTAGGGTTTTGACCTAATTCACCAAGATAGTTGACTTTTAATCAGGGCATGAATCCAAAACTCAAGACATGATTCAAGAATCTCTACTACCTCAATATAATCCATTTACATCATTCATTTGAGGAAAAGATCTTGTTTCTACACAAAAGCCCAAAAATTCACTTTGTCAGGAAAAAGTCAACTGTGAAGGATCATCATTGACTTTTAAGGTTTTTGGTCAAAAAATGACTTTCAAAGATCAATATCATCAATATATGGATGTCAAAGTCATTTGACCAAAGAAATTCAAAGAAATTCATCAAGGAGCGAAAAGTCGGGAATTAGGGTTTTTGAAGGCATGGTGAGAACTCAAAATTTCACCTACACAACTCAAAAAACTTCCAACATGAAAGTTGTAGATCTTGCAAAATAAAACAACATCTTACAAAGGAACTTTTTTCAAAAGATCAACGATTTATGAAGATTTGGAAATTTTGAAGTTTAGGTCATAAACACTTAGAAATTTTTCTAAGTGTTTTAACCTAGTTTTCATCCAACTTTGGGCTCATTTTTCACAAATTTCCCAAATGATTCTGAAGAAGACATAAACTAATGATTTGAAGTAGATGTTTAGGGCTTTCCAAATTGTGTGCAACCTTCTCCAAATTCAATTTGAGCTAGGAGTTATGCTTGTTCAAAGTTGGCCTCATGAAGTAAAATTATAGGTCATGTGCAAATTGGAACTTTGCAATTTTGTGCATTTTGCTTCACTAAGTGATGCTACACGACCTCTAATGCATCTGAAACCATACCATACATCCAAATTCATCATTGCATAAGGATTAGAGAAGATTCCCAAAAACAAAGGCATGTGATTATGTAATGATTGCATTTTTGAATTTATGGCAAATGATGAATCATCAAGGAATCTTGTTCTAAGCCAATTAGAACTCTCCTCTGAATCAGAAATGTTCCCTTGGATCATACAAGATCAATGGTTGGGGAAGCTAGCCCGAAAATGCATCATTGCATTTTGGAGATTCTTTGAATTTCTTCATGGCTAAGAAACCAAAACTCTCTCATTAAGCAAGCTCACACTCTCACTCAGTACTGAACCATTTACCTATAAATAGGGGAGCATACTTCAGTAGAAAAACACACCAAAGCAACTCAATTCCTTGCTTTCTCTTTCTCTTCTCATGCTTATTGTTTTTCAAAGTTCTTTGGCAAGAAGAATCGTTTTCTTCAAACCAGAGCTCATCTTTGGAAAGTAAGCATTCTAACATCTCAAGGGAGGTCATTTGAGGTGATCCAAGCACCTGGATCACTTCTGTAAGTGGAGGAACACCATTGTTGCTCTCACTTTGGAGCATTTGCAGCTGGAGGTCCATGGAGTAATTCAGGAAGTTCCGAGCCAAGCCAATCATCCAGACACACTCCTCAGGTCATAGTGAAGCTAACCAGATGGCTGCAGCTCATCTGTAACTCCAAATTCAACAACCTCCATGTTCACTTGAAGCTGAAATCGAGGGAGTTCCATAGAGCAATTCAGAAGGATTCAGGCTACAATAAGCATTCAGTTAGCATCATTGAGTCTCAGGGAAGCTATTGAGATCATTCATTCAAGCCCAGGTGCTCTCAATCATCCTCACGACCTCCATTTTCAGAGGTAAGTTTCTGAACCTCACCTCTTTAATTTAAGCATTCTTTAAGAAATAGCTCGATTCTATCTTGTTCAGCATCATCAGAGGATTGAAAACCCTCTATCATCATTCATTTACCTTTCAGCATAGCCATTTAATTTGATTTTTAAGCTTTAGGGTTCTTCACGATTTCTGGTAAATTAGTTAGATATAGTTGATATAAATTTATGATAGTTACATATTTAGAATCGTGAGTGAATTTAGAGCAAGTTTGGTCTTTACATCTTTGCAAATGGTTGAGAAATGAGCAAGTTCATAAATTTGAAATTTGAGAGCTTGAGGTTGAAGACGAAGATGGTGATGGCGCGCAATTTTCAAACTCAGGTCTAAGTTTATTTTATTTTGATTGATACCTGTTTCATTAACGACTAAAACGTGATAGCCCAGTGGTAAAGAGTGTTTGTGTGTTGCGCGTGCCCAAGGTCTGGGGTTCGAATCCCCCTCGCCCCAGACCTTTTGATTTTATTTCTTTTTTTCACTTCTATGCATTTGAGTAATATATGAATTGCAATGGAACCATGCATATGACACCAAGCGCGCGTTGGCTCAGTGGTGTTGTTTTGGGCTGGTAATACAAAGGGCGTGGGTTCAAACCCTCCAAGGGCCAAAACTATTTTTTTACACACAATTTCTTTCATTTTCTCACAAAACTTCACATATTTATTTAACCTATCAAATTAATTTATTTTCACTTCATTTTTCACACACTTATCATTTAATATACCTATTTTGTGAATAATCAAAAAAATCATAAAAATATTATTTATTTCATATATTTTTATTAGGTTTAAAATAGTATGTTTTAAGTGTTTTCTTAAATACTTTAAATACATATATTCACTTTGTTTCAACCTAATCATTTTGTAAATAAAGTTTATGATAAAACCCTAATTGTTTAGGTCTTAATTAAGTAAAAATCTTTATTTTTACTTTGATTAAGTTGACTTTTGTCAATATTCAAAACTGTTTTCAATCTCTAATTAAACGGACGATTAAGGTTTTCAAACAACAAAACCTTGTATCATTCAAAATCATTTTCAATTGCTTTTACACCAGTACTGTAAAGTACTGGGCCTCTAATAGAGTGTAAGTCCCAAAAACCTTCTCTTCTTAGCTTGTTTTCAAAACTGTATTTTCAAAATCTTCTTTCTGTTTTCAAAACATTCTTCTGGTATTTGAAGGGCATTATTCCCGGTGAAACTCTTCAGATACCTATGTGACCTTTGTCCATCTTCACTTCTTCTGTTTTCAAAAACCATTAACTGTTTATCATATATATATTCAACTGTCATCAACAAAACAACAAAAATACTGTTGAGGCTCTGTACATACTTCTTCAATGGCCTCCACTCCATCCAGGTTAGGCTTTACAAGCTTTCAATTTACAGTCTTTATTTAAATTACTGTCAAATATAAACTGTACATATATTTGTTTAGAACTACGTTTGAGTATAAACCTTAGGACAGTTAAACTATATATATATTATAGGAATATGGCCTAGGATTGAGAATGTCTTCCCGGTGAAGGCTCTTTCCTAATTAGAGATCTGTAGTTCAAACCCCCAAGATGAATTATTCCCGGTGAAACATCTTGGCAAAAACCTTAGAATCCAATAATAGGACACATCCACCCAAAGAGGAATTATTCCCGGTGAAACCTCTTACCCATTTGCTTAGAGCCAAAATAAGTTCAAAACCACATAGCTTTCTCTTGTGCTATAACAAGGACCCTCGATGACCCTCGATTAGCCTCCTCTTGGGCTTTGTACAAGGACCCACAGGCTTCTTAAAAAGCATTTCCAGCTTCCTCTTGAGCTTGTATACAAGGACCCATCAGGTTTCTTATAAACATAGGAACAGGTCTTTAGTCACCTTTTAGCCTACCCTGGTGAGTTTCTTCCAATTTAAACCAGACTTTAAACAAGCTAAGTTTGTCTCAATTTTGCATTGAGTACACCTTTTGGAATGAGAGACATGGACAGTCTCTGTCACCCTTATCTTCATCAATCTTCCTTAGCAGAGTCTAGAATCCATGTTTGATCATCCTCAGCATTGAGTCAGCCTTCATCTTGGGCTTTAAACAAGAAGTCTCCACTAGATAATCTTTCTGCCATTCTGTCTAAAATGTCAATCCCCTGGAAAGGGTTAGCCTCCAAAGTCAATTTAAAATCAATCCATCATTTCAAAACCCCTGGAAAGGGTTAGCCTCCAACATCTGTCTAAAATAAAATCCCTGGAAAGGGTTAGCTTCCACACATTCCTTCATTTTAATAAAAAACCCCTGGAAAGGGTTAGCCTCCAACATCTGTCTAAAATGTCAACCCCCTGGAAAGGGTTAGCCTCCAAAGTCAATTAATAAAAAGTCAAAAAAAAATAAAGATTCATTTCTCTTAGGAGATAATTTCCCCAAAAGAGTCAAAACCCCTGGAAAGGGTCAGCCTCCAAAAACATGATAAAAGTCAGTCTTTTAATAGACAAATTCACCAGCTGAGTCAAAATCCCTGGAAAGGGTTAGCTTCCAAAGAAAAACAGTCTTTTTAATCTCCAGTAGAGTTAAAACCAACAAAAACAGTTAGCCTCAACCTTGGGCTTCATACAAGGCACCAAACAATAAAACTCCCCTGTCAAGAGTCAGCCTCAACCTTGGGCATTGTACAAGGCAGATAATAGAGTCTCCCCAGTGAGTTCTTCATCATTCAGTAGCCACAACCTTGGGCTTTGTACAAGGCAGATAAACCATACTTTCATGTGTCAAAGATTCCTAACACTTAGGATCTTTCCCCATATAGTCATCCATACTCAATTCATTTATTTAAGAGTCCGCCACAACCTTGGGCTTTGTACAAGGCAGAAAATAATGTTTTCCCTAGCAACAGTCAGCCACAACCTTGGGCTTTGTACAAGGCACATAAATAGAGTCTCCCTCAGTAGAGTCAGCCTCAATTCTGGGCTTTGTACAGAACACCAAATAAAATCCATCAAATAAACACTCTCCAAATAGAGTCAGCCTCAATTCTGGGCTTTGTACAGAACACTAAAATACCCTGTATTTAATCCTCAATGGAGTCATCTCCCAGAGTCAATAATAATTAATTAATCAATCAAAAAGCCTCAAGCTTGGGCCTCATACAAGCCAGCTAAATTCAAATCTTTTATACAGTAGATAGACATAGCTTATCTCTATAGAGAGATATTTTTACTACTCTACCACATTCAAACAAACAAACATTTCAATTTCAATTTCAATCAAAGTCTCCCATTTAGGACTCTGAAAGACATGCTCTGGCACATCCCCAGACTTGTACACTTTCCCTAATTCGGACGAGCATCTTTCTTTCATTTAAGAGGCATCTGACTGGCATACTTGCGCACACAAGTAAGGTCCCCCTCTTGAATGAAATGAATTCAGTTATTCTGTCACTCTTTAAATGTTTGTGGTAGAATAGTACAAGTACCTCTCTGTAGAGATGATTTCATGTCTCTTTACTGTAAACAGAGATTTAATTCCAAGCTTCAACCTTGAGCTTCAAGCAAGGCACCAAAAAACTATTATTTTCCCTAGTTAGTTCCCCGAACTACATTAAGCTCTGACTTCCACTAGGGATATGTAGGCATGAGGTTCACAAGGAACCTCAGCGAGCTAATAAAATACCAAAAATAGTCAGTCTGTCTATCTGTCTGTCTGTCTTTAAATCAATTCAATTCCTTCTCCTAATACAAAGGAGAAACTTTCCCAATCATTAGCAGCAAACACAATCACAATGACACAGAGAAGGTTCCTGTAGAGTACTACAGATATGTAGGGTGTTTAAACACTTCCCTATGTATAACCGACCTCCCGGACTCCAGAATTTCTAGTCTAGGTGAAATCCCCACACTTAGCAAACTCCTAGGGTTTAGTTGAGATCTTTTTTCCCCTTTCCTACTCGTAGGACAAATAAGAAAGTTCGTGTGATATCGTAGGAAGAACTGAAATAAAATTCATCCCGCCGCGGGCGCATTCTCCTTCCAAATTTCGCGTGAAGGGTCTAGCGTGCCGTCCTCCCAAGTGAAACGGGGAGGTAAAAGAAAACGACACCACAAATGGTTCAAACTTGAACAACAAAATGATGAAAGAATTGTGTGAGGAATTCAAGATTGAGCATCATAACTCTTCTCCTTACAGACAAAAAATGAATGGCGCCGTTGAAGCTGCCAACAAGAACATTAAGAAGATCGTCCAGAAAATGGTCGTCACTTACAAAGACTGGCATGAAATGCTGCCATTTGCTTTACATGGGTATTGTACTTCAGTGCGTACTTCAACAGGGGCAACTCCCTTTTCTCTAGTATACGGCATGGAAGTTGTGCTCCCCGTAGAAGTTGAAATCCCATCAATGAGAGTCCTCATGGAGACTAAGTTATCAGAGGCTGAATGGTGTCAAAGCAGATACGATCAGTTGAATTTAATCGAAGAAAAACGTATGACTGCTCTATGCCATGGACAGTTATACCAAGCAAAGATGAAACAAGCTTTCAACAAAAAGGTTCGACCTCGTGAATTTCAAGAAGGCGACCTCGTGCTTAAAAAGATCTTGTCTTTTCAACCAGATTCTAGGGGCAAATGGTCTCCTAATTACGAAGGCCCGTATGTTGTCAAAAGAACATTTTCTGGCGGCGCCATGACTCTTACAACCATGGATGGTGATGAACTCCCACATCCTGTGAATGCTGATGCAGTCAAGAAATACTTTGTCTAAAAAAGAACAAAAGAACAGCTCAGTAAGTCGAACACCCGCAAAGGGCGATTTAGGCAAAAATGAGCGTCTCGGTGGACTGAAAACCCGAAAGGGCGGTCCAGGCAAAAATTAGAGACAATAAACAGAAAAAATTCATCCTGGTAGATTGAAAACCTGAAAGGGAATTCTAGGCAAAAATTAAGGATTTATGACAAAGTAACTGCATTAGTCTATACTTCGTCACCTGAAGAGTCTGTACTTCATCAAAGGATCTTCAATCAAATCATCGCCAATCTGAAGCGACAAGCACAGTTGGAACTCAAAGTTGTTAGGGGGAATAGTGGTTATTGCTTTCAATGTAGCCTTTTCCGCATAATTACCATTTCCAACTTTTGTAAATACTCCATGGAATCACGCCTTTAGCTGATTTCCATCCTATTAAATAAATTTGAGCCTTGTGCCCATTTGTTTGCAATCTCTAATTTCTTTTAGCTTGCAAAATGACGCTTTAATTGTGTTATTCACTTTTGAAAAAAAAAAAGAAAAAAAGTTTTAAATGAATTTACTTCACTTTTTCAAAATAAAAGCGAAACTTTCCTTTGAGTTGTGAACAACAGAAGGAACATCAACATCTATCTCCATAGGATGAATCAAAGATTATGATAGGAAAAGCTCTTCTATCCCCAGTGAAGAAGGTCTTTTATCCCCAGTGTCGAAGATTTTCCATCTCCAGTAAAGAAGATTCTTCCATCTCAATGAGAAAAATTGCTCATCTTCCCCAGAGAAGTTTAAAATAGGTATCGTTAGCATGCATGCAACATTCATGACATTCATCATTCATACCTATTCGCATCATTTATGCATTCTTGCATTTTTCAATGTTTGCTTCAAAATCACTTGTTCAGGATATACCTATCCCAAAAAAAAAAGAAGAAAAAAAGAAACAGGTATGGGCGTGTCATCTCTCCAAGTAGGTTGTCACCCATAAGCAGAAATAACATTTTCTTTCTCCAGTTCCCCACTGAGATCATTCCTCGTGGAGGAAGGTTGCTTTAGTTTCTCCTCTCAAAACAAAGGAGAAAATCCCAGTTGAGTTCATCCCTCATTGGGTACAAAGTCTTGTTTGACTGTTTCTTTCCAATTCATTCATGGATAGAACCTTGTCTTTACCAGAGATTCAAATTCCGATTCCTCAAACAGAGTCATGAAAAACAGACAATAAGCAATAGCCTCATCATCTGAGCGGCTTATTTCTCTTTCAAAAGATTTTTCCTCTCAAGGAAATCAATCATGAAGACCATTTGACAAATCAGGGCCTTATTACTGTTCACAAGGCTGAATAACCAGTAATTTCCCTAGCAACGTCTCCAGGATCATTTTATCACTCAACTGATAATTGAACATGTCTTCAAAACCACTATCACAAGGCTGGTAGTCGGTAACCTTTTGTTCTGGTTATATTATTTAACATGTCTATCACAACGCTGATAGTCGGTAATATTAACCGAACCTTTGAAACTCTTTTTACCTTGTCAAGTCTATCACCATGCTGATAGTCGGTAATACAGTTTCATACCTTTCACCTTCGCATTATTAACAAGTCTATCCCTGTGCTGATAGTCGGTAATGTCGATAGGTAAACTTTTCTTACAAAGCTATCATTCCCCGGTGAAGCATACACTTACTTTCCCGAAAAGAAAAACGGATTCTCTTCCTAAAACGGATTGAGACATCCTTCTCGATCTCTTGTCCCCAGTGGAGTCAGTTTTGATATCCCTCGGTAAAGACATCCTTGCATCATTCGCAATTTTGGTATCTTAGGTCCAAAATTCGCGTCTTCAGATATTTAAGTCTCTTCCACCCTATCAAAACGAAGATTTCCAATCTTCATGTCTCAGGTTGAAGAAACTTAAATAGGGGCATCTGTCATACCCCAATTTTTGACCTAAGATACCACCTCATATCATTTGCATATGCATCATTTGCGTCCCTAACAAATTGCATAGCTTGTGTTTGTTACTTGTGCTCAGCAGGGTTTAATCAAGAGATCACTCATCAGTATAAGTAACAACCAATTAGGGTTTTGTTCCCCCTTCATCTCAAAGGAATCATCTTCATCAACAATCAACATTTGGTCCTTAGAGATTCATTTCAACAAGCTCAAAGGCTCTGAACCAACCAGATTAGGGTTTTGACTAAAGATAGCATACTCCTGACTTTTGCTCAGGATTTGACCTAATGACTTGGGACATGACCTCAAGATCCCAAGTACATCATTTTGACCTAATCCATTGGCTCAAGATATTTCCTACACAAGGATTGATCAACAGTGAAATTTCAAATCATCAGATTAGGGTTTTGAACTATCAGGGACTGAAATCAGGGATTACATTTGGGAAACCCTAAAAATCCCCAGGAAGTCAATCAAAGGTTTCAATCATCTTCAAATAATACCTATGACAACATACAATGGAAATTGTATCTCAATTCAAGACCTACAGTCATTAATTTCATCTGGTCGACAATTAGGGTTTTTTACCTAACTCACTGAACCACTGACTTTTTAATCAGGATATGGTGCCACAACTCAAACCATGGTTCAATATCCTCTAATGCTTCAATGTGATCCATTCATACCATTCATTTGGTGAGGATAGCCTGTTTCATTTGAAATCTCCAGAAACGCGATTCGTCTGAAAAAGTCAACTGTACAAGATCACCATTGACTTTTGGAGAATTTTGGTCAACCATGACTTTTGAAGTTTTGAATCATCAATATATGATATATGAAGTCATTTGATCAAGAAAAATCAAGAAAATCAATCAAGAATCAAAAAGTCAAAAGTTTGACTTTTCATACTTAGAAAAATTTCTAAGTGTTTTTCATGGTTTTTTCCAAACTTTGGAAGGGAATTTCTCAAAATTTCACCTACAAACTGAAAAAAACTTCCAACATGAAAGTTGTAGATTTTGATCCAATGAACAACTTTGTCACATATAATTTTTTTCCAAAAGATCAACCATTTAAGAGATATGGAGCTTCAAAGTTGGTATCTTTTGAAAATTTCACTTAAAACTTCATTTTCTTCAAAGTTCATGGATCTTTTTCACCCATTTCCTTAAAGGTCTTGAAGAAACTTTCAACTAGGGTTTTGAAGTGTGTAACATGAGCTTTCCAAAATGTCCAAGAGCATGAAAAAATATGGAGTGTAGCCATGGTTTTGAATTTTGACATTAGTGAACTTTTCACTTGAAATTTCAAGTCATTTTGCCAAAGTTATGAACCATTTTGCCAAATGATCCAAATAATGATGCATAGATGCAATAATTGAAGATATTTTTTGATTTGAGATCAGAATGGAAAGAGATAAGAAGCTTGGCAAAATAACCATGGTTAAGTCACTTTTAACCATTTGCATTTAATGTGAAAGATTCCATTTTATCTCTTAAGCCAAATCATCACTTCTTGATCAACTTGCCAAGCTCTGCATTCAGAACTCTTGGCCTATAAATAGAGGTGCAAATCACTCTTCAAATCACACCAAAACCTCACAATTATAGGTTTTCTCTCTTCTTTCTTAAATTGCAAGTTTCATGAGTTTCAAAGAGGAGAAAGTGCAAGTTCCATCCCTTGCAAGTTCTGAGCAAAATGATGCTTCTCACAACTTCTAAACATCATATATGGTGTGTTTGATCCATCCATACACCCCAAAAACACCTAAAACTCAAAATCACTACCTCACTTTCCAAATATGCATAACATGAGACTTATCATGCCAATTTTCATTCAGGCTCAATTCTGTCCAAACTATCACTTCTAACATCATCCATATATCACATATGAACTATCCAATCCATCACATATAGCTAATAACCTCAGAATCATCAAATTCGATTCACTCTTGAAGCATATGCAGATCGGGTACCATGGCCATGCCCAGATGAATTCAGATGGTTCCAAGCATCCAGACACCTTCCATAAGGTCCATTGAAGCTATCCAGATCATCAAACAACTTCTGTAACACCTCCAAGCAAGAATTCGATTCTCAGGTGTGCCGTTTTTAAGGTAAGTGCTCATGAACTTCAAACTCATACTTGCACGCATCATAAATGAAATGTGAGCATACCATCTTGTTTCTGCACCTATGAGGATCATTAACCCTCAATCAATTGCTATTTATCTTGCACATACACGATTTCATGATCAATCTCAGAATTAGGGTTCTTCGTGTTCATCAGAAAATTGACCCCCTTAGAGTAAAAATAAATGAATTATGAGGGCACCATCATGTTCCTCGTGAAAAACCGAGTGAGATAGACCCTTTGATTGATCAAAACAACACAGTTTTGAAGAATTTTGAAAATCAGTTGAAGGTGTGTTCTTGGCGCCAGTTTTGGTTTGGAAAATTCAAATATTTGTTTTAAAATATAATGTGTTGAACGCGTATCATAAACAAGCTGCACGCGCAGCTCAGTTGGTTGTTGTTTTGAGTGGTGAACCTTAGGGCGTGGGTTCAAACCCTGGCAGGACCAAACCTTATTTTTTGACACTATTTTTCTTCATTTTCTTCACAACTTCATCATTTAATTTAACCAATCAAATCAACTTATTTTTTCTTCATTTTTTAAACACTTCTTATTTAATATACATATTTTGATAATATCAAAAAAAATCACAAAAAAAAGATTTATTTAATATGTTTTTAATTAGGTTTAAAATGATACATTTTTAAGTGTTTTTAAATACTTTAAATATTGTTTTTCATTTAAATTTCAAACCTAATCACTTGTAAATATTTTTGTGATCAAACCCTAAATCACTTAGGTCTTAATTAAGCATTAAAATTTGATTTAAACTTAATTAAGTTGACTTTTGTCAGATTCAAATTGTTTTAAACAAGCGATCGCGATTCTTTTCAAAGACAATAAACCATTTCTTTTTGAAACTATTGATTAAATCTTTTTAATTGATCAATTGATTTTCAAAACGATGTGGGGCCTCTCGAATATTAGAGAGTATAAGTCCCTTTCCTCTTTCTTTTCACAGATTTTCTTTGTACAGAAAACTCTTTCAAAACAATACTTTTCAAACTGTTTTCAAAACGACGAAACGACGCGTTTGTAAATAAAACAATCAACCATGTTTTATAAAATAAAACATGGGCCTCCACATAGGTATAAGTCCCATTCCCGTACATGAAATTAGGTATTTCATTGTACACATTTTTGTATATACCTCGATCAATTTGATTTCTTTGAATAACAAATCAAAAATGAAGGTTTTCTTTAAATCTTCCCAAAAATACCATGGGCCTCCATGTAGGTATAAGTCCCAAGCCCCTTTGTAAATACCTGTTTACACAGCTTTTGAATAAACTAAATGGGCCTCTCCCCGAGTATGAGTCCCGAGCCCCCGTGTATACAAATGGATCATGCTTACAGGTATATTTCCTTCATAAACTCCATTATATACACACACTTTGTCATATATGTATAATTGTTCATATTTGTTCATGTACTTGTTCATATTTGTTCGTACTTGTTCATATCTGTGATTGTGTTATATATGCTTTTTCAACTTAGTACAACACTAGGTTCCCCATAGCCTCCTATTGGGCTTCGTGCAAAGAATCTCCCCTAGTTTAGGTTAGGACATAGAGTATGGTTTCCCGGTGAAATCGCTCTAAGAGCTCAAACCAACTATACCATGCCTCCCCTTGGGCTTTGTACAAACGAGTGACCCTCCCATAGCCTCCTCTTGGGCTTACAATGCAAGGACCCTGGATTGTCCCTCCCATAGCCTCCTCTTGGGCTTACAATGCAAGGACCCTCGGATAGCCTCCTCTTGGGCTTCGTACAAGGACCCACGGGCTTCTTATAAGCATCCCAAATATCCAAATCAAATACCCTAGGAGATTAGACATTTTTCATCTCTATGATAGGAGTATCTCTTCTATATCATCACAAACAATCAATCAATCAAACTTCTTTTTGCCACAAGTCTGGCTAATCAATCAAACTTCTTTTTGCCACAAGGCTGGCTAATCAATCAAACCGTTTTGCCACCATACTGGCTGATTAATCAAAGTTTTTGTCACAAGGCTGACTTCATTGAAACTTTTGCCACAAGGCTGGCTGATTAATCAAAACTTTTTGTCACAAGGCTGACTTCATTGAAAGTTTTTGCCACAAGGCTGGTTAAACAAACAAAAATCAAACAGATGTATGTGATGATATAGATTAGATACATCGAACATTGAGATGACATTTGTCTATTTTCCTTTGCTTCCACTAGCATAAGTGGGAACTACGATTGCTCTGACTTTCTCAACATCCCTTTGAGAATACGTAGGCACAAGGTCGTATCCTTGGCGAGCAAAACAAAACAAAACAAAACCATTCAAACCTTAGCACCCGTAGACCCCGAGCTACAGATGCTCTGATTCCCTCTAAGGGATATGTATGCAGAGGATCGCGATGATCTTTGCGAGCATAATCAAACAAACACCTTAGGTCCCACCTATTTCACAAGAACCTCCACCACAAAGGATGAAAACAAAACAAAGAAACCTATAAAGTACTATAGATACGTTGGGTGCTAATACCTTCCCTTCGTATAACCAACCCTCTTACCCGGAATCTCTCCCCCACTTGTGCATTGCTTTTAGTTTTGGGCTTTGCACCTGTTTTTAGGTTATTGCAACTTTTTTCCTTTTCCTCCTTTGGAAACAATAAAAAGTTTGGTCGGTACAAAAGAAAAATCATTTTTTGAGCACTCGAGCCCAAAGAAGGCATCAGGTGTCTCATCCAGAAAAAAGATAAGATTTTTCCCCGCGACAGTTGGAAGTTGGAGCTTCTGAGTTGCCTGAACCAGAATATGCTGAGGCTGCTTCTGAGTCAGACTCAGATGTTGAGATGGAAGGTACAGAAGCTGAAGACCTTCCAGAAGTTCGTCCTGCTGAGATTGTTGTCCCTGTTGGCAGAAGTTCTGGTGCTTCTTCTTCTGGTGAACCCTTAGCTCTGATGGAGACCTTGGAAGCTCTACATCAGAATCAAGCTATGCTGGCTTCTCATTTGGACACGCAAGAAGCAACCAATGCTGAGTTTCGCTCCTTCATGGCAAGGAAAACTGCAAGCACTGACGGGATTCATGACATATTGGCGCAGATTTTGTCTAGGCTAGGGTCTTAGTCTTTGGTCCTTGTAGTTTTCTTTCCTTGTTGCATATGCTTTTTCTGCATACATCTTTTGTAATCCTGTTTGTTTAATCAATGAAAAAGTTTAATTTTGTTTCTTTCCTTTTGTCTTTTACTTGTTGTAATACGGTGAACTGACTTTTATTTTTAATATGCAACAATGTTGCGGTGAGCAAGAGTCGCCACCGACTTTTATTTTGTCCAATGTTAGGAAAGGTAAAAAGTACAGAAAAAGACCTTTTTAAAAGAAAACGGGCTCGGGGGGTAAGTTATGAAAAGGGAAGGTGCAAGCACCCTTTTCATCCGTAGTTATCTACGGGCTCTTAATTTGCTTAGCTCATGTTTGTTTGTTTTGAGTTGAAAAGAGGCATAAGGACTTTAGCGTAAATGCGTAGCCTTAGTTTTTCGAAAGAGTGTTGGAAAGATATTTTTGTTGAGCCAGGCAGGTTAAGAGAACTACCCTAACTAATTAGTCTTTTTCTATACTTTTTACGGTTCCTAGGATTATCCATACTATATAGGAGTAGGAAATCCTTGTTTATATTGGACGTACGGGTCATCGAAGGGTCATCGAGGTCGTTTGAAGGCAACAAGTAGAGATACCTTAGCATTTTAGCGGGACTATCATCATTTTCCGAGGGACAAGATCATTTACCGAAGGCAACCTTAAGGGACATCGATGGGCTATGATCTTTTACGATGATTTTACTCGAGGGTCATCCTTTTGCTAAGGTAACTCTACATTCGAGGGACACGACCTTTATAATTATCCGTAAGGCAACCAAGAGGGGCGTACCCTAAGGGTGAGTGCGTGCAAGTGTGTTGGATTCGATTATAATTTATCTTATATTTTTAGTGAACTAACGATTAATTAAGTTATCTTGCCATACAATCCTAACATACATCTAGCAGGTATATGGTACAGAAAATAAAAACAGAAAGTAGAGTCCTACGCTATTACAGGGCTTCGGGGAGGGGGAGTTACAATAAAAACCAACGGGGATAAAATTATTACAGATCCCAAATGAAAGTAAAAATATATGAGAATTAAGTGAAGTTGTAAATGTCCATGATAATAGTCAAGTGCCTCAAAGTGTACCTCATAAAAACAAGAAAATGTTAGTTACACAAAATAATATATGAGAAAAGCGGTAAAAATATGAACAAACATTAATCGAAACTTAAGCAAAAGGAACTAATGTTAATACATAAAATAAATATTTTTGGTATTTCTAGATATAAAGTCTAATTAAATTATTTAATATTTTTGTATTTTTAATATATTGAGTTAAAATAAAACCAATAAAGATAAAGAAGCAATTAAAACAATTAGATGAAACAATTAGTAGTAAAAATAAAATGGAGGTGTAAAAAGCAGGCTGTTGGCCCGAGAAGAAACTGGTAGGCCCATGATTAAAATCAACACTCAACCAGAGGGGGTGTGCATCGCTGGAGACAGTGGTATAATAATCAGCAAGCAAATTATTGGGCTTAGGCTTGTTAGAAATCCGACCCAAATAAGTCCCAGGGGGGTGCGAGTTCGCTGGTGATAGCAAATCGGATGGGCCTCCTGCATTAAGCCCATTAAGAACAAGAAAACCCTAGAATTTAAAAGTAAAATGGTCCGTACAGCCCTTCTCTTCCTGTTTCTCATTTTCTCTGTAAAAATAAACTTGCAGAAGCAGCAACAAAGAATTGATCCTCTCATTTAACTTCCTCTCTTACTCTTTCGTTTTTCAGATCCATACATCAATCAAACTCACCCATACTCTATAATTTTAATTAAAGCAAATAGAAAGAAAAGGATCGAAACGAATTACCGGCGATTATAAGAGCGGTTCACGGTGGCGGTTTGCGGTTAGTTGAAGGAGAACGCGCGGTGGGGCTGCTATTCAGTCGGGTGAGCGGTGATGAGTGATGGTGGTGTCGGTGAGGACGGCGTCGGAGGCTACGGTTGGTGGTGTTTGGAGATCGCTGAGTTGATGTCGATGATGAAGATTGAAGATCGACGCGATTGTGGTTTGGTTTTGGATTCTTCTTCTTCGTGGTTATCGATCTGATCCGGTGGTAGTTTATGATGTTGCTTAGTTCACATCCAGTGGAATGGCGGCGATGATATTGTTGCGTCTCGATATTGACCCGCGTTTTGGATTGTTGTGCGGTGGATCTGAACGGAACTTGAAAATCTGAAGAAGAAAGAAAAAAAAAACAATAATTAGTAACAGCTTTATAGTTATTTTTGTGTTAATTTTTCTGCAGGTTGTGTTGTATTATGAATCTGGTGCGATTTGGTGTATTGATTGAAGATGCTGTGTTGAAGCTCATCGGAAGTGGTCGTTGGAATTGTAGGTTAGAGCTGGTAATGCTTGCTGATCATTGTCGAAGGTTTTCTATGAGATGTTGGATGCTACAGCTTCTTGTGGTTCGCAAATGACTCCGTCGTTGATTTCTTGACTCTGTTTTTTGATCGAATCATTGCTGCAAAAAAAGAAGATGAAAGGACAAGATAATCTTGTAAATTGTTAGTATAACATGTCGTGTTAATTCATAATGAAAGAATCATGGTGTTATGTTAGTGTTTGTTTTACAGAATTTGAAAAGAACCTGAAGATGTTTATTGTGTAATATTTACAGGGTCTTCTATATAAAAAAAACGTATGCACATAGTATGATTAAGTTCTCATGGATTATAGGGTGATTTATATTATATGATGAAATTACGCGGAAAGTATGTACAAGGTATAACGAATAAATTTAAAACACATGAGCCATCAGAAAAACTCATCGTATGGTGAGAAATAAATTGAATTAAAAAAAAGAAAGACGATATTAAAAATGCAAGGGGCCTCATATGAAAATCATCGGCCAAAACAAATTTTAAAAAGGTTTGAATGAGATTGTGAGAAATTGTAAAATTATGGGTGATTGTTAGTTCAAAAGTATAAATTTTTAGAAAGAAAAAAAAACGAAAGACCATCAGAAAATCTTCATCATATGGTTAAAAGTTATACATAAAAAAAAATTGGGAGAGGCCTCATATTGAAATCATCGGCCAAAAAGAAGAGGTTTTTTTTTTTAAAAAAAACGTATAAAAGCTTCGTACAATTGTTAGTGAAATTATGAAAATGATGGTTAGAAAAATGTTGATAAGAAAGTAAGAGAATTGTTAGAAAGTTGTTGATGAAAAGAAGAGTGTGGAGAGGCTCTATTTATAGAGTGGAAATTAGGTCAAAACAATCCTAAAAAGGAAAATATCCAACCCAAAGGCCCATGGACCGTCTTGGTCCCCAAGATTAAGAACCTGGACATACTTGTGTCCAGGTACGTTCAGGTGCAAAAAGATAAAAAAATAGTTAAAAATATAGAAATGCACCAAGCGAGAATTGAACCCGTGATCTTCAATATGAAAACCTTTCCTTCTTACCAACTGTGCTATGTTAATTATTTGAAATAAAAAACAAATTGAAAGTGTATGAAGCATCAGCTAGTATTTTTCTATTTACTAAAATATAAGCAATTTAAGAGTAAACTACTATATTTTAAAATAGACTTTAAATCGAATATTTATAAAATTCAGGATGTTAGTGCAAATGAACCCAAGATTTTTATAAAACACAATTTTTGAAATAGTTTAGAATTTTTGAAAAGTGTGGGAAAATTTTGGGGTATGACACTTGTCATCTGAATCTTTTATATTCTTTTTGATGTTATGACAAAAAGGGGGAGAAAATATGTGATAAATGATCTGATTAATATTATCAGTTATCGGGAAGAAAGTCCTACACATTTCTAACAAAACTTGCAAAGTTCTATGCTTTAAGTTGTGTTGTTGCAGGAATTGAAGATCCTCTTTAAAAGCTCAACATAAGAAGCAACAAGATGAGGAAAAGCAATCCGATAAAGAATCAAGCTCTTGGACTCTTGAAGCAAGCTGAGTGCTATGAAGCTTCAGAATCAGAAGCAAGAAGGAAGAATGTTCAGATATTCTGATGAGAGAATATGCTCTGAAACATTATGCCTATGTGTTCTGATACATATTATGTGGCTCTGATACACATTATGTGTTCTGAAACATATTCTATGTTCTGACTCATTCATGCTGACTTTTGTCGTTTAGTTTTGTTCTGTAACATGTCAGGATGTAGAGATGCTCTGATGATGCTCTGGTACATTCAACAATGTTCTGATACAATCTAGCATGAAGTGATGTAAGAAGAAATTCAAGCTCTGAAGCTGTCCAAATGGAAGCAAGAGTCAGAAGTTGTGAATGTTCTGAAGATCAAAGAAATTCAAGCTCTGAAGCTGTCCGATGGAAGCAGAAATCAGAAGCTGTGAATGTTTTGAAGATCAAAGAAATTCAAGTTCTGAAGCTGTCCGATGGAAGCAGGAATTAGAAGCTGTGAATGTTCTGAAGATCAAAGAAATTCAAGTTCTGAAGCTGTCCGATGGAAGCAGGAATCAGAAGCTGTGGATGTTCTGAGGATCTAAAGAAATTCAAGTTCTGAAGATGTCCTATGGAAGCAGAAATCAGAAGTCATGAATGTTCTGAAGATCAAGCATATGTGAACGTCTCTACTGAAATACTCAGGGAAGTCTTTTACTTATAAAATTCTTCTAGTATTAATTTCAGGGGGAGATTATTCATCTCAGGGGGGGATTGTTAATCTCAGGGGGAGACATATTCACATGCTTATGCTATAGCTGTGTAATTGTCTTTAGCCGTATGCTCTTTCTGATCGCAAATTCATATCATTTATATATATTTTTGTCATCATCAAAAAGGGGGAGATTGTTAGAACAAGATTTGTTCTGATCAATATTCTTAGTTTTTATGATAACAAGGATATGAATTTTGTATGAGATAATATGGTACTCTAATACACTGCAATTTCCCTTTTAGGAAATATATAAAGAGTATGCACAAATCAGCGCTCAGAAGCTTTGACTCAGAAGGTTCAGCATGCAACATCAGAACATGGTCTGGCAAGACATCAGAAGATGGTCAAAGCAGAATCAGAACATGGGTCTATGGAAGCATCAGAAGAACTTGAGTTCAGAAGCAAAAGCATTGAAGTTCTCATGGTATCACGCTCAGAAGCACTTCAAGGTCAGAAGATAAGAAGATGCTCTGCACCAAGCTGTTTGACTCTGATGAAATTCAAACATTGTATCACTAACATTAGATCAGAAGCAAGTACAAGATGGCAGGCTACGCTGACTGACAAAAGGAACGTTAGAAGCTATTAAAGGCAACGTCAGTAGACACAACGTAAACAAGGCTCGAGGTAGTTGACAAAAGAGTGAAACATTAAATGCAATGTTGTACGGAATACGCAAAGCATTAAATGCTCCCAACGGTCATCTTCTCAAGTGCCTATAAGTATGAAGTTCTAATGAGAAGCAAGGTTACGAATTCTGACCGAATCTGTGAATATTAACTTGCTGAAACGTTGTTCAATTCAAAGCTCAGAAACTTCATCTTCATCAAGGCTCACTACATTGTTGTTGTAATATATTAGTGAGATTAAGCTTAAACCTTAAGAGAAATATCACTGTTGTGATTATAGCTTTTCAGAAGCATTGTAATACTCTTAGATTTGATTATATTAATTTGTAAGTAACTAGAGTGATCAAGTGTGATCAGGATACTCTAGGAAGTCTTAGCTTGTGTCTAAGAAGTTGTAACTAGAGTGATCACGTGGTGGTCAGGATACTCTAGAAAGTCTTAGCTTGTGTCTAAGCATTTGTTCCTAGAGTGATCAGGTTGTGATCAGGATACTCTAGAAGACTTAGTCGTGGGCTAAGTGGAAAACCATTGTAATCTGTTGAGATTAGTGGATTAAATCCTCAGGTGAGGTAAATCACTCCGTGGGGTGGACTGGAGTAGTTTAGTTAACAACGAACCAGGATAAAAATAACTGTGCAAATTGTTTTTATCATTCAAGTTTTTAGACTACACTTATTCAAACCCCCCCTTTCTAAGTGTTTTTCTATCCTTCATTTATCTCACCTGAGCAAATATAATCATGGGAGCGAGAGATTGATAGACTTGTTCAAGAAAAGAATGAGATGGTCAAAGCCCATAAATAAGAAATCAGAGCATTGAAGAGGAAGCGCCGACTTGAAGAATGATTTCTTTTATTTTATTTATTATGTTTTTTTAGTAGTTCTTCGATGTAACTTCAAAAACATATAATACATTGGTTTCTAATTAAAGTAATTAATTTGTTTTGTTTCTATTTTTTTTAAATGTGTTAAAAGGCCTTTAACTCCTTGAGATCATTGCATACACATAATCATGTCATTCATAAACATCGCATCACAGGTTTCATAAAAACAAATGCCTCGTCTTTCTACTGTTTATTTCAGCGAGAAAATGGATCTCGAACAATCTGTCAAACATCTTCAGGCTCAGAATAACCAGTTCCGAAAAATAATCTTTCACTTGGCCAAGGGGCAAGAAGAATTAAAGGCACTTCTGACCGAGAAGGAGAAGGATCAACAAAGGGAGCAAGGTGTGCAAGATAAATGGAAATCCAAACCTAAGCGGTCATTCACTCCGTTGCACACGCCGTTGTCTTTAGTTCTACAACAACTGCTTGATCAGAACTTGATAACTCTATTGCCTCCATATTCATTTCCTACCAACCCCACTCCTAGGTATTAGTACCATGCGAGATGTGCTTATCATTCGAATAGTCCTGGTCATGACAAGGAGGATTGTGGACCATTGAAGCATAAGATCCAAGACTTAATTGACGACAGAATCATTGACTTCAATCCAACTGAAGATCCTTATAGGGCTAATGTTGTGCACAACTTGAAAGGTCGAGACAAATGCAGCCAACAGGTTGGGGAAGTTTTGATCTCTACATCAGCATCACAACCACAACGTAAACATAACGCGCCTAAAAGACAATTCACAAAGATCAACATGACTTTGGATGAAGCATTACAATAGACGTTGAAGAAAGGGCTAATTACATTGAGGGATCCGCCTCAGAATCCTAACACTTTGTCTCATCAGTATAACCCTAATGCAAGATGTGCTTATCACTCCGACAGCATTGGACATGACACTAACGATTGCTGGCTATTGAAGAATAAGATCCAAGATTTAATCGACGACCAGATCATTGACTTCAACTTACCTGAGGAATCTCATATGGCTGATACTGTGTACAATCAGAAAAGTCGTAATGAACACAACCAATCTGTGGGGACAATTCTGATCTCTACACCAGTTCCACAACAAGGACGCAAGTCAGAGTCACCTAAGCGTCAGTTCACAAAGATTAATATGCCAATGGCTCAGGCATTACAATACTTGCTAAAGTCAGAGTTGATTACTTTAAAGGATCCTCCTAAGAATCCTAGTACTTCCGCTCGCGGCTACAACCCCAATGCGAGATGTGCATACCACTCTGGTAGCCATGGGCACGATACAAATAGTTGTTGGACGCTGAAGAACAAGATTCAAGACCTGATCGATGCTGGTGAAGTTGAGTTCAACCATCCCAAGACTCCTGTAGTGATCACGGTTCCCATGCCTAATCACGGTAAGATGGATTAATGTTTAGAAGGATGAACATTTTTAATCATTAGCTTTACTTTCATTTGCAAATTCTATTATGTTTGTTTAACATTCGACTTATGATAGACATTATCTGTTTTTATAATCATCATCAGTGCATTGCATATGTCTGTCTTGAATAAATTATTTCGTTATCACTCATCTTAAATTATGTTTTTACTTTACATATGTTTTGTGATACTCAATTCCTGCTAAGTTGTAAGCCTTTTAAGGGAGGATGACGAAAACGATACCGCAACCTCATACAGTATGCTTTTGAACAGACTATGCTGATGATGTACAGGCATTGTTTCAATTCCTAAACAGTGGAGATATAAGGATGTTAATCCCTAGTCAACCCCTTTGAGCCTAAGGTGTAGGAGTTTTTCTTTCTTGAACAATTTAAAACCTTTAATCATAACCTGGGACAGGGTAGTTGCTCAGTTAACCCAATTATATTAGTTGTTGTTTACGTAAATGATGATGGATTCCTGTAACCTTTGAGTCAGGCAGTCAATATGCATCAAGAAGAAAAAAGTCAAAATCTATAGAGGAGGCTTATCAAAATCAAAACATCCCGCTGACTGTAATCTCAAAATAAACAGTCCAGGCAAAAGTTAGGGATAACAAAGTCAAAAAAGAGATAAAAAAAAATCCTCTACAAAAGGAAAAGAATTACAAAAACAAAAAGGATGAATGCCTATCCAAACAAACTTCCATTACTTAAAACCATCATCAAATGTCAAAGTTACGACTTCAAAGCTCTGCTAGAATTCAAAACGCAAAGTTAACTAAGCATAGGATCGAAGAACATCACGAAGATCGGGAAGGGTACAGATAAACTTTGATCCTTTCATCCTTTGTTTCTTAAACCGTGAACCAAGCCACGCTACAACCCTTGAAAGTCCTAACTGAAGCATGGTTAGTTCGAAAGCATACTGTCGTAACAAAGGTATCCCGACTCCTTAAGATTCACCACAAATGCTGAGTTGGTATTTCATTTTTTTACAAACACCACGTTTTTACAAATATCACGCTTTTATGTCTCATGTTTTAATGTTTTCAAAAAACTCAAGACGGACGTATGCATTGCATCTCATAAATTCATTATTAAACATATTCTGCTACATAATTTCAAATGTTAGCAACAGAAAGAATTTGCACAGGGTACAACTAATGACTGAAAGTTATCCCGACAGACAAAATTACTCCGAGAATCAATGTCTCCTACGTATACAAGGGGCATGGCTCGCTTTGCCCAATCAATCTGGGGCAATCAGGACAAGTTTCAAAAATCTCTCAGAAATATCAGCAATCAGGGGCACGCATCCAAGTAGATATGAAGCTACTTCCCAATATGGGGAATTGTTTTGGACCTATGATTACTAGGGGCATGTTGCCCATAGTGCACCTCTCATAAAGTCCTCGCGAGGCGAATCTTTCCAAAGTTCCTACTAGCAGGGGCAAACCTATGCAAGTCTAGTTTGACATCTTGATCAATACTCAGTGGTGTGTCCTAATCAAATCCAAGAATGGTAGTTACTATAATACTGCGAGCAGCTTTGAAGACACCCATGTCTTCCCACAGAGTCGGGTTCACAAGATCATATCCCTACAGAGTAATCACTAAGAAAATATCTTCAAATACTCTCAACAAAAGACGTGGCTCCCCAACAGAATTTACATCTTCAACACTACTGGTTCTCCGACACTTTGCTTTTCTCCAACATGGTTTACTAATATCTCCTATTCCCAATCAAGGTACATCAAATTACTATTCATCCCCAAGCAGAAATCATAAATTCCCAGCGGAGCATCTCTAAGATAAGATCAAACATCACAATGACATGAAGATCTATCCTCCCAATCAAAAAGCCCTGAATAGCATAAATCATAGCCATATATCATAAATCATAAACATATTCATACATCATATACATCCCATACATATTCATAAACTGCATACGGTTATAATTCATACATAGCATGCGAAGTGCCCCATTTATTTTGAGGACTCCATCCCATTCATTACATGCATCATAAATATTCCATAAAAAACTGACAATATGTGACAGGTACATTACAAAGATTCGATTCTTATCCAAAATAAAGCCTAACGCACGGTTTTCCAGACATCTGAGGATGCATTGAGGATCAGTCTAACGCACGACTTATCCATCAACCTAACGCACGGTTTTCCAGACATCTGAGGATGCAATCAGGATTTAGTCTAACGCACGACTTATCCATCAACCTAACGCACGGTTTTCCAGACATCTAAGGATGCAATGTGGACCAGTCTAACGCACGACTTATCCATCAACCTAACGCACGGTTTCCCAGACATCTGAGGATGCAATCAGG
The DNA here is from genome assembly GCF_029867415.1 of Vicia villosa. Lineage (NCBI taxonomy): Eukaryota > Viridiplantae > Streptophyta > Magnoliopsida > Fabales > Fabaceae > Vicia > Vicia villosa. The sequence goes on along the minus strand of NC_081180.1, from coordinate 132,544,550 downwards.
ATTTAGTCTAACGCACGACTCATCTTTCGACCTAACGCACGGTTTTCCAGACATCTACGGATGCAAATTGGATTTAGTCTAACGCACGACTCATCCTTAGACCTAACGCACGGTTTTCCAGACATCTACGAATGCAAATTGGATCTGATCTGACGTACGACACATCCTTCAGCCTAACGCACGGTATTCCAGACATCTGCTGATACAAACTAGACCCAGTCTAACGTACGACTCATCCTAAGTATACTCTTCAGATACGGTCTAACGTACGACGTATTCTAACTCTCAAGTCTATCAAGCTGGATGATATCTTTAAGCCCGTCTCGATCAAGTCTCTCAACATCCGGATGGCATCTTTAAGCCCATCTCCAACAATATTCTGTCTGGATGGCATCTTTAAGCCCATCTCCGAAAAAGTCCCTTCATCATCAGCAAGGGCAAATTCTTGGGTATTCTAGTGTTCAATCCTCTTCTACCTTCAGATTCCGATTGGCGTACAAACCACTCTACATCTCCAGGTTTAAGAAAATTGAACAGGGGCATCTGTCATACCCCAAAATATGCCCATACTATTTCTCCTATTCAAATTCAAATCAAAGCATAAAGCTCAAAGACACTCTCTCCTAAACAAGGCTCAGAGAACTAGGGTTTTATTGTTATGAAGGAAAATCAATGAATCAATGGCTCTAAGGCATCCCATATGGCTCAAAATATCTCAAATTACCCCTATGACAAGTATCAAGTCTCAGCTCAAAGGATTGGCCACACAATTGTTCAGAAGGTCAACAGTCGACTAGATCGACCTAAAAGTCAACTGTGGTCAAAGTACAGTCAATACTCCTGATTTTTTGTCAACATCCTTCCATTGAAGTATAATTCACCATTTTATCAAGAATTGATCATGGTTCATCAAGGAAAGATCAAAAATCAACAGTTCAAAAAGTTTCTAAATTAGGGTTTGTATAGGAGAAAGTCAACTGAACTTTGACCAGTCATAACTCTTACATGGAACATCGGAAATTTTTCAACCAAAGCTTAATTTGAAGGAAATTTGATTCTCTACAACTTTGTCTCTCATATGCCAAGACTAAAAATGCTTCATTTGAGAGGTATGGACCAAAACATTATAGGTCCTTTTCAAAAGTCAACAAAAAGCCACCTTTTTTCAAAAGGACACACAAGGAGCATGAAAAATCATTTTTGATATGAGACTAAAGACACTGGTTAGAGGACTCTCTAAGGTTTCAAAAAAGTCCTAGAACACTTCCATACCTCAAAAATTGAGAGAGATAGGCCTTGTCAAAGTTGGGTTATTTTGGAGGGAAAAATGTGAAAGAATTTGGATTTTTTGCAAATGGGCCCAAGTTATTTTGATTCAATCTTGATCCACAAGTTATCCAAATCCTAAGAATCAATTGCCACGAATTTACTTGAATTATGTGATTTATTATGAATTTTTATTCATATTAAAAATGATTAAAAATCAAATAAATCATATAATTAGAAGAAATGTGATTTGATTTTATTTGTGACTCATTCCAATCATTAATTAACACAAAATATTGATTCAAATTCATGGAAAATAGATTGGCATAATATTGGATCATATTGGCTAATTTTAGAAAGGACCCATGGCATATTTTCAATCAAATTTTCATCACATTCAATTCAAGATTCAAAAGAGATATGATCAATTTCTCTTGACCTAATCATTCCACTATATATACTGATCAAGTCCATAGCACAAGGAGGACGATTTTCTGCATCCAAGAGCCTATAACCCGAGTTCAAAAAAAGGAGAAAAATTCAAGATTCAATTTGGAGTTCTAGGCAAATTCAAGACTTGTGAGTGATCCTAATACCTTCCCTTGCATATCTATGTTTAGCATATCCTAATAACCGATTCTGGAAAGTTTGGAACGATTTGATGTTAGTATGAATATGATGCCATGTTAGGTCTCGAAGCTCCAATTTGGGTTTTTTAGTATAGGTAAAATTGGAACAAATCAATGCCATGGTCATGTTCGCAAGGACCAGACGAATCTAATGGTAAGGGTGCGCCAAATTTCTATATCACTTTGGTCCTATTTGCTATTTTTCAGGTTTGGTATGCAAGGTCTTTTATAGCGCATCAAGCCAAAAAGCGTCGTAAAAAATGTTTTACAGTTTTTCCTCATGAAGAAGATGACTGTGTGGCGCTTCAAATTCAAATCTGGGTGATTCAGTGCTTTAAGACACACGCGCTTGCCATGTTCCTCATCCAGCCAGCCATCAGATCATGCTAGCAACAGATCCAACGCATCCAGGGGCGAGGGTACACCAAAGTCCACGCGCGTGAGCCACACCTGATCGCAAGTTAAGTTTTTTGCATCTTTTTTTATTTTTAATTACATAGCCTAGTATTTTTATTTGTAAAATAAATATATCATATTAATTCTTTTCTTTTTCTTAATAATAATAAAACTATATATTTATTTTTCTAAAAAACCTTTTTTATAATTAGTATTTATTTTATTTATTAATTTCATATATACTTATTTCTTTATTTATTTGAATAATATTTATTATTATGCTTTATTTATTTATAATAATTTTATTTTCTTATTTACTTATTTACATATATAATATTTATTCCATATATTTATTTTAATTATATATTTTTATTTTATTTTATTAATATTAAATTATTTAATTACTTCAAAAATTCATATTTATTTTATTCTAATTCTAAAAATTTCCTAAAAAAATACCTGTGTGCTCGATTTTATTTTCTCTTCCCTGATTTAATTAATTAGGTCGCAAGACCAATAATTAACAAAATTGTTTTCATTTTCTTATTCAATTCGTACCCTAATCAGGGTTTACGAAGATCATTCCATACACCGAAATATTTCTTTTTCTGTGCTTTTTTTAGGATTGACTTTTTTCAAATGCCTTCCAACTATGCGTCTGATCAGGATCCGAAGCTAAGTATTCAATTTAATTATTATTATTTTAAAGTATATTTTGTTTCCTTTTAATTAGGGTTTGCCTTTAAATAAATCTTGCCTACATTCACTTTTCCGCCTTTGCTTTGCCATTTTTCAGGGTTAACCCCGAGGCTTCCTCCGACTGCCAACCATATCAGATCAAATCAAAAGCTAAGTGTTCTTTTCTATTTTAAATATTTGTTTATTTTATTTTATTTTATTTATTAAATTAGGGTTAACCCTAATTGACATTAGGACTGATAACGCACTCACCCTACTTTTGCTTGCTATTTTTTCCACTTTTTCAGGGTTTGTCAGTTGCCAAAGCTTCGAATAGTCGGTAACCCTAAACCCTGATCTTAATTATTACTTGTTCATACTTATTGCACTATTTATCCCGCTGGTTTCATCTTCCCTTTCCCCATTATTGCTTTAATTGTTAATATTAATTGTTGTGGTTATTAATTCTAGGGAGTGCAAGCTTGTAATTAACCTAGAATAACTAATTATAAGATAAATATCTGAATCAAACCACGTGATTGTTGCACCCACGTACACTTTTGGGGTAACCTCTTTGCTGCCTGTTGCCTTGTTGCCTTGTGTATTTTTTGCAGAACAGCCATGTCCCTCGAATACGAGGATACCTCAGCCATGTTGCCTCGATAAATACAAAGGTCATAAGACCCTAATGATGCTGCCTTCGATACACAAATATGACCTCGACCCTCGGAAGTTGCCTACGAAAGGCTGAGGTATCCTCTGGCTGCCTACGAAAGGTTATTCTGGTCCTTCCCTTAGACTACCTGCCTCCCTATGGCATGGGACAGTCTTATGGCGAACGACATTGCGACGACCCTTCAACCTCCAAATGAAAGGCTTCCCGCCCTCTTATGGCATGGATAGACCCTTTCACCCTGAAAGGCTAAAAGGACTATTTTCTACATTATTAAGGTAATTGCCCCTAATTGCCTTGCTCTGGCTAAATTTTTTTCATATTCTTTCTCATAAACCTTCAAAATGGCTACGCTCATTTACGAGCTAAAGTCCATATTCTTTTCTTCTGCATTTCTTTTCAAAAACGAGCAAAGCAATTAAGAGCCCATGGAAAACCATGGATGCAAAGGGTGCTTTTTAAACCTTCCCTTTGCATAATTACCCCCCGAACTCAGTTTTTATTTAAAAGGTTTTTCCTGTTCTTTTAGCCTTTTTGAATATTTGGATAAAATAAAAGTCGGTGGCGACTCATGCTTAACCGCGATATTTTCGATTATAAAAGTCAGTTCACCGTATTACAATAGCCCTCTCACTACGTTCCTAAAAGTCAGGATGTGTTAAAGGTGACTAAAGGTCCTTAAGCCCCGACGCACCCAAAGATACATGCGTAAACCTCTCTCATGCAAAAGAGGTACACAATAACCAGTGGAGGTCTAACTCAAGCGCGAACTTCATTTTGAACAATCCCAAGCATGCACAAGAGAGGTCTCCATGACTATGCTGCTCCTATCTTAAGTGTTCTTGAATCCGGGTATAGGATTCGTCCTTCATTTGTTTCCCAAAAAAGCCCTGAAAAATAAAGCAAGCAAAGCAAACTATAGAAAACATTTAAGTGATCCTAAACTTTTAAGGTAAACCCTCTTTTATTCGAAAAATCCCCAGCAGAGTCGCCAGTTCTGTAATACAGTGAACTGACTTTTAAAGAAATGTTGCGGTAAACAAGAGTCGCCACCGACTTTTATTTTATCCAATTTAAAGAAAGCCTAAAAGAACAGAAAAAACCTTTAAATGAAATTTTGAGTTCGGCGGGTAATTTATACAAAGGGAAGGTGTAAGGCACCCTTTGTATCCATGGTTTTCCATGGGCACTTAATTGCTTAGCTCATTTTGAAATGTTTGAAAATGTTTGCAGTGAATAAAGAAAAAGATTTGAATAAGGACTTTAGCTTGTAAATAAGCGTAGCCTTTTTGAAGGTTTTTGATAAAAGGGTAAAAATAAATTTAAACCAGAGCAAGCAATTAGGAGATAATTACCCCTATTAACAAGGTTCTTTTAGCCTTTCAGGGCTATCCATACCATAAGAGGGTAGGAAGTCCTTTTATTGGAGGTTGAAGGGTCATCTAGATATCGTTCGCCATAAAACTTTCCCTACCATGTGGAGGTAGGTAGTCTTTAGGGAATGATAGAATAGTCATTTAAGGCAACATCGAGGGACGAGATCATATAACTGAAGGCAGCATCGAAGGGACTTATGATCTTCAATGATGAGGATGAACTGAGGGCAACATTTGTTGAGGCATCCTCGTATCCGAGGGACTTGACTATTCTGTAATAAACAAGGCTGCAAATAACAAGGCAACAGGCAACAAGAGGGGTTACCTGTAAAGGATTGTGGGTGCACAATCACGTGATTCAATTCAGATAACTATCTTGTAATTAATTATTCTAAATTCAATTCGAGGTTTTCACGCCCTAAATTACTAAGCACGCAATAATAATACAGAAAATAAAGCAGCAAAATTAAACCCTAATTACTATTACAACCTCGGAGCAGTTACATAATAAGGCAAAAAAGCTTGTGGGCAAATCACAAAGAAATAATTAAGTAGATGATAAGTTTAGGGTAACCACAGAGTTTGAGCTTTAATCGATCTGGTCAACCTTGAAAATTAGCAAAGGAAAAATAATAAGGGTAGTGTATTACGTGTTCATTGACTATTGATGCAAACCCTATTTTAATCCAAAAGGCAAAAATAAAAAAATAAAATGATGTTAAAAAAATTTAGAAACTTATCTTTTTGATTTGGTGTGGCGCGTGGCTGAAGGATCTTGGTTAACCCTGAAAATTAGGCACAAAGAAGATAAACGTTAGTGTATTAAAGATCGACAACCTTGATTCATCGGGATAAATCAGGGTTTAAAAAAACCCTATGATTAAAGATCAATAATTTAAATAACATCTAAAATTAAAAAAAGGTCGAAAGTTCGATTTAATTATATCAATTAAATAATTATTGGATTAAATCTTAATCATTTAATTAATTAAGAGTATAGAATTGATTTTTAGAATAAAAACAATTATTAATAAAATTATAAAAAAAAAACCGGACTTACGATAAAATAAACAATATATAAAAGCTTTTGTAAATAAAAAAATATTATTTTAAAAAGAATGCTATTAAATAAAAAGAGAATAAATAAATAAATAAAAACTATGCAATTAAAAATCAAAAAAACATTAGAAAACTTAGCGTTTAATCCTGTACAGCAAACCTTTGAGGGTGTATGATGGACTGCCACCCTTGTGAGCGTTGGATTGAGGGAGCGAGAGATCTGGAGGTTGTGGCGACGAGGGTGCACTCTACCACGTACGTCTTAAAGCACCAGATCCATGGGTTCAAAAAACAAAACACGCGCGCGCCTTCGGCCAATAGGGAGAGGCCACGTCTTCGTCTTCTTCATTAGAACACCTTTTACAGCGCTCTTTTGCAGAGGGCTATAAAAGCCTTGAACCTTTAACACCTGTTCTCAATGAATACACGCAAAACGCACTAGAAATTTGGTGCGATGCCATGAGTCAATTCGTCTCATTCATACGAGTACAACGGTGCCTGTTTTGTGGCTTAATTCATCCTGAATCAAAAAGCCCTAATTGAAACTAACAAACCCTAAACATGGTGATCTACGGCAAACACTCAGGGGATCATAATTAACTTTCCAGAAAGTATCAGAACATCATTCCAAACAATTATATGTAGTCAAAACACATTTATGCATCATGAATTATGCAAACTGAATCAATAACATTCAATCCAAACCTTGGCTTAATGGAGGTAGTTCAGGGGGTGTTGATGTCGTGCAACGATCCAAATCGCTTCAAGAACCTCCAAGGTTGGCGTTTGAACCTTCAGAATGCTTTAAATCCCTCTCCAACTTTGAAACCGAGTTCAAGATTTTTTGTGAAAAAAGCACTTGAATAAGAGTTCTTCTTGGCCAGAATTTCGTGCCCTTGCCATCTGAACAGGTTATGTACTTATAGTGAAAGGGTTTAGGTCAACAATTATGGAATGAATATGTAATATCCTAATTTTATTCCAAAAGATTTAATAATAGGAGTTTCATTTAGTTGAGCTGTAACTAAATGGCACTATGGTAAATAAGGAATAATTGAGGGGTGTTTTGGTCCATGCACCTAATAACTAAGGTTTAAGGGATTGTTTGGCTATAGACTTATTTGACTTTGTGAACCAAAACAGAATTTGGAGAAAGAAGAGGAAGTAAACGTGAAAAGCAAGAGGAAGGAGAAGGAGGCCCATAACACAACTTCATCACCAACCATGCATGCACCATTGATTTCGCAATCTTCATCTTTTTCTTCAGATTTTCGCAGCTTCTCCTTCAGCTTAGTCAGGTGAGTCTCATAGATAGACACCTTGGGGAATATTTTGGGGTTTATGCCAACTTTGGGGATTAAGGGTTTGTGAGTAAATGCTTTTGATCCTCATTTTATGCATGTGTTAGACTCTATTGGTAGTAATAATTCGTTTACATATTGTTCCTATATCTCATTATTCGATTAAAGAAGATTGCATGTAGAAATTTGGGGCTTGGGGACCCCAAATGCGTTTATGCATTTTGCTGATTTTGCAGAGTTCACTGCAGCGAACTTTCGTTCGCTGTAGCGAACGGTTCGCTGTAGCGAATAAACCTGGGAGCTGAGTTGATTTATTCGCTATAGCGAACTTTCTTTCGCTGTAGCGAATCGGGGCTTCGCTGGGAGTTCGCTGTAGCGAACTGACCTGGATTTGAAGAAGTTTGCTTTTGTTTGAGTTTGCTGTAGCGAACAGAAGTTCGCTGTAGCGAACTAGTCTGATGCAGAATTGATATTTCTCCCATTTGAGTGCAGTTTCGTTTCGTATCGAAATTGAAGGCCTCTTATGACTTGTATGGCATTCTAATATGTGTTTTAATTATATAAGACCATGATATGAATGAAATCCCTTGGTGTGGTGTCGTTTTTTTTACCTCCCCGTTTCACTTGGGAGGACGGCACGCTAGACCCTTCACGCGAAATTTGGAAGGAGAATGCGCCCGGGATGGGATAAATTTTGTTTCAGTTCTTCCTACGATATCACACGAAATTTCTTATTTGTCCTACGAGTAGGAAAGGGGAAAAAAGATCTCAACTAAACCCTAGGAGTTTGCTAAGTGTGGGGATTTCACCTAGACTAGAAATTCTGGAGTTCGGGGGGTCGGTTATACATAGGGAAGAGTTTAAGCACCCTACATATCGGTAGTACTCTACGGGAACCTTCTCTGTGTCATTGTGATTGTGTTTATTGCTAATGATTGGGAAAGTTTCTCCTTTGTGTTAGGAGAGAGAATTGAATTGATTTTAAAAAGACAGACAGACATTTTTTGGTATTTTATTAGCTCGCTGAGATTCCTTGTGAACCTCATGCCTACATATCCCTAATGGAAGTCAGAGCTTAATGTAGTTCGGGGAACTAACTAGGGAAATTAATTATTTTTGGTTCCTTGCTTGAAGCTCAAGGTTGAAGCTTTGAATTAAATCTTTGTTTACAGTAAAGAGACATGAAATCATCTTTACAGAGAGGTATTTCTACTATTCTACCCTAAACATTAAAAGAGTGACAGAATGATTGAATTCATTTCATTAAGAGAGTGACCTTACTTGTGTGTTTGCAAGTATGCTAGTATCTCTTAAATGAAAGAAAAATGCTCGTCCAAATTAGGGAAAGTTAATCACATGTCTGGGTTTTACTACCAGCTCATGCCTTTCAAAATCCTAAATGGGAGACTTGATTGAAATTAAAATGAAATGTAATGTTTGTTTGTTTGAATGTGGTAGAGTAGTAAAAATATCTCTCTATAGAGATAAGCTATATCTATTTACTGTATAAAAGATTTGACTTTAGCTGGCTAGCATGAGGCCCAAGCTTGAAGCTTTTTGATTGATTTATTGACTTATTGAAAGATAACTCTACTGGGGAGAATTTAAACTAAGGAGTTTTTGTGTTCTGTACAAAGCCCATAATTGAGGCTGACTCTAGTTGGAGAGTGTTTATTTGATGGATTTTATTTGGTGTTCTGTACAAAGCCCAGAATTGTGGCTGACTCTACTTAGGGAGACTCTATTTGTGTGCCTTGTACAAAGCCCAAGGTTGTGGCTAACTGCTGAGGATTACTGAGTTTTTAAGACTATGGATGACTTTATTTTGTGTGCCTTGTACAAAGCCCAAGGTTGTGGCTGACTCTTACTGAGGATGGTTATTAATTTGCCTTGTATGAAGCCCAAGGTTGTGGCTACTCTAGCTAGGGGGAAATATTATTTTCTGCCTTGTACAATGCCCAAAGTTGTGGCGGACTCTTAAAGAACTGATTATGGAAGACTCTATGGGGAAAAGATCCTAGTGATTAGGAATCTTTGACACAGGGGAATATGGTTTATCTGCCTTGTACAAAGCCCAAGGTTGTGGCTACAAATGAAAGACTCACTGGGGGAGTTTTATTCTGCTAGAGGTTCTAACAAACTAATTTATTATTTTTATGTTTTTGGAAGCTAACCCTTTCTAGGGATTTTGACTCAGCTGGAGAAATTGACAATTAAAAGACTGACTTTTTATCATGTTTTTTTTTTGGAGGCTGACCCTTTCCAGGGGTTTTGACTCTTATTGGGGAATTTATCTTTTAAAGGAATAAATCTTTGGATTTGAAGGAGTGATTTTGGAGGCTAACCCTTTCCAGGGGTTTTTGTTAAAATGAATGGCAGAAAGATTATCTAGTGGAGACTTCTTGTTTTAAAGCCCAAGATTAAGGCTGACACTGACTGAGGATAAACAAAACATGGATCCTAGACTCTGCTAAGGAAAATTGATGAAGATAAGGGTGACAGAGACTGTCCATGTCTCTCATTCCAAAAGGTGTGCTCAATGTGAAATTGAGACAAACTTAGCTTGTTTAAAGTCTGGTTTAAAGAATGGAAGAAACTCACCAGGATAGGCTAAAAGGTAACTAAAGACCTGTTCCTATGTTTATAAGAAACCTTATGGGTCCTTGTATACAAGCTCAAGAGGAATCTAGGAATGCTTTTAAGAAGCCTGTGGGTCCTTGTACAAAGCCCAAGAGGAGGCTATGTGGTTCTGAACTTATTTTGGCTTTAAGCAAATGGGTAAGAGGTTTCACCGGGAATAATTCCTCTTTGGGTAGATGTGTCCTATTTTGGGTTCTAAGGTTTTTGCCAAGATGTTTCACCGGGAATAATTCATCTTGGGGGTTTGAACTACAGATCTCTAATTAGGAAAGAGCCTTCACCGGGAAGACATTCTCAATCCTAGGCCATATTCCTATAATATATATATAGTTTTAACTGTCCTAGGGTTTACACTCAAACGTAGTTCTAATATATATAAACAGTTCTATATTTGACAGTAATTTAAATAAAAGACTGTAAATTGAAAGCTTGTAAAGCCTAACCTGGATGGAGTGGAGGCCTTTGAAGAAGTATGTACAAAGCCTTACCAGCAATTTATTGATGAGAGTTGAATATTTGTAATAAACAGTTAAGGTTTTGAAAACAGAAGAAGTGAAGATGGACAAAAGTCACATAGGTATCTGAAGAGTTTCACCGGGAATAATGCCCTTCAAATACCAGAAGAATGTTTTGAAAACAGAAAGGAGATTTTGTAAAATACAGTTTTTTGAAAACAAACTATGAAAAGAAAAAGGTGTTGGGTATTACACTCTATTAGAGGCCCAAAGATTTATTTACTGTTTGTGAAACAGTTGTTTAAAAGAGATTGAAATATTTTTTAGATTTGACAAAAGTCAACCTAATTGAGGTAAAGACAAAATCTATACCTAATTAAGAACTAAATGATTAGGGTTTTATCATAAAAATCATTTACAAAAAATAATTAGGGTTAAAACAAATGAAAATGTATTAAAAGTATTTTGGAAAATACATCATTTTGAACCTAATAAAAATATATGAAATAAATAATATTTTTGTGATTTTTTTGATTATTCATAAAATAGATATATTAAATGATAAGTGTATAAAAAATGAAGTGAAAATAATTTAGTTTGATAGGTTAAATAATCATGTGAAGTTGTGAAGAAAATAGGTGTGAAAAGTGATAAAAAATTATGATTGTCTCCACCAAGGATTTAACTCACGCCCTCATGGTTACCACACAAAACAAAGCCAACTGAGCTACACGCTCAGTGTGACTAAAGGGGGATCCCAGTTGTTTATATATGAAACACGCGCGTTAAAATGAAAAAAAAAACAAAAGGTCTGAGGGGGGATCGAACCCCAGACCTTATGGCAAGAGAGAGTGGAAGCGCATGTGACCAAGTGAGCTAAACGATGTATTCGTTTAAAACACGCTTTTAGTTAATTATATTTTAAACTCTCCCTGAGAATTCAAAAATGGCGCCACCCACCATCTTCGTCTTCAACCTCAAGCTCTCCATTTTTGAATTTCTGAACTTGCTCGTTTCTCAACCAAACATGATGGTGTAAACATGAATTTCACTCCAAATTTTCTCACGAATCTAAATATGTAACTAATATCTATTTATATTAACTACAGCTACCTAATTTTTCAGAAAACACGAAGAACATATGAACCCTAAATTTAAAATTAAATGATGGATACGATACATAAATGAATGATGATAGAGGGTTTTTAATCCTCTGATGATGCTAAACAAACTGGTATTGAGATATATGAGAAAGAGTACTTAAATAAGTGAGGTAGAGTTTGAAAAAAATACCTCTGAAAATGGAGGTCGTGAGGATGATGAGGAACACCTGGGCTTGTGTGAGTGATCCTAAAAGCTTCCTGGGGACTCAGTGATGCTAACCGAACACTTATTATGACTTGAATCCCTCTGAATCGTCCAACTCGACTCCTTCCAATTGAGCTTCAAGTGAACATGAGGGTTGATGAATTTTCAGTTACAGATGAGCTGCAGCCATCTGGATAGCTTCACCACACCCTAAGGAACATGTTTGAACACTTAGATTCGCTTGACACCTTATGAATTACTCCATGGACCTCCAACTGCATATGCTCCAAAACGAAAGCAACAATGGTGTTCTTCCACTTACACAAGTTATCCAGGTGCTTGGATCACCTCAAATGAACCCCCTTGAGATGTTAGAATGCTTACTTTCCAAAGAGAAGCTCTGGTTTGAAGAAAACGATTCTTCTTGCCAAAGAACTTTGAAAAACCATAAGCATGAGAAGAGAAAGAGAAAGCAAGGAATATGGTTGCTTTGGTGTATTTTCTGAATGAGAAAGAGCCCTCTATTTATAGGCAAATGATTCTGTATAGTTGCAGAGGAGTGAGCTTGCTTAATGAGGTTGATTTGGTTTCTTGGCTATGAAGGAATTCAAAAATATCCAAAATGCAATGATGAGAATTTTGATTCCATTTGATCAATCCCCTAGCCCTCGATTTTGCTTGATCTTAGGGGACAATTCTGAGACAGAAATGAGTTCTAATTGGTTGGTAAGAAGATTCCTTGGGTGATTCATCAATTTGCAATAAATTCCCAAATGTAGTCATTACATAATCACATGTTCTTGTTTTGGGAATCTTCCTCAATTCTTATGCTATGGTGAAAATGAATGCATGGCATGTTTTCATATGTGTTATGGGTCGTGTAGCATCCATAAGTGAGGTCATGTGCACAAAATTGCAAAGTTCAAAAATGAGGCATGACCTATAATTTCACTTCATGAGGCCAACTTTGAACAAGCATAACTCTTAGCTCAAAATGAATTTGGAGAAGGTTGAACACAATTTGGAAAGCCCTAAACATCTACTTCAAATCATTAGTTTACGGTTCCTTCAGAATCCTTTGGAAAATTTGTGAAAAATGAGGCCAAAGTTGGAATAAAACTAGGTTAAAAACACTTAGAAAATTTTCTAAGTTTTTATGACCTAAAACTTCAAAATTTCCAAATCTCTTAAATGATTGACTTCTTGAAAAAAGTTGCTATGTAAGATGTTGTTTTATTTTGCAAGATCTACAACTTTCATGTTGGAATTTTTTTGAGTTGTGTAGGTGAAATTTTGGGTTCCCACAATGCCCTCAAAAGCCCTAATTCCCGACTTTTTGCTCCTTGATGAATCTCTTTGAATTTCTTTGGTCAAATGACTTTAATAACCATATATTGATGATATTGATCTTTAGAAATCATGTTTTGACCAAAAATCTTAAAAGTCAAAGGTGATCCCATACAATTGACTTTTTCCTAATAAAGTGAAATTTTGGACTTTTGTGTGGAATCAAGATATTCTCCTCAAATGGGTGATGTAAATGGATTATATTGAGGTAGTAGAAGTCCTTGAACCATTTCTTGAGTTTTGGATCCATGTCCTGATTAAAAGTCAACCATCCAGGTGAATTAGGTCAAAAACCCTAATTGTCGACCAGATGAAATTGATAACTGTGGATCTTGGTTTGGAGTTTAATGCCCAATGGATATTGTCATATGAGCTATTTGAAGATGATTGATGTCTTTGAATGATCCCCTGGGGTTTTTTGGGGTTTCCCAAATGTGATCCCTGATTTTAGTCCTTGATGGGGGCTCAAAACCCTAGACTGGGTATCAGATGAACAAGTGACTGCTCTGAGTATCTATTTTATCTTTGATGAAAAGTGTAAAAGATATGACATCTCAGGGGGTCAAAAATTAGGGTATGACAGATGCCCCTATTTAAGTTTCTTTCATTTGGAGGGAGAGAGATTAATATCTCGATTGCTTCAGAGTGAAAGAGACTTAAATACAAAAGAATGCCCGAATTTTGGGCGCTTCTGAGATGTAATAGTGATAAGATCTTTGCATGACTTGATCCCGTTGTCGCACTTGGCGGGGATGAGGAGACAAACTCCTGTAGAAACACGTAATGTGGATTCGGGTGAATGGATGGCAAGTAAACATGCGCAATCCTTCTTCTTTAACTAAGTGTCGATACTTAGGAAAAGGTGAACAACCTCCCCTCATTTCGGATGTCCACATCTCGAAACTGGTCTAAGTTGTGATTTTGGACAATATCTCAGTTAAAGAGAAATTCTCCAAAGATTTGTTTCCTCATCAAACTTCTCATCAGCACTCGGAGATGAGACGCCATTTGATGGTAATAAAGAAACTTCAAAGGTTTGTTTCCTCATCAAACTTCTCATCAGCACTTGGAGATGAGACGCCATTTGATGGTAATAAAGAAACTTCAAAGGTTTGTTTCCTCATCAAACTTCTCATCAGCACTTGGAGATGAGACACCATTTGATGGTAATAAAGAAACTTCAAAGGTTTGTTTCCTCATCAAACTTCTCATCAGCACTTGGGGATGAGACGCCATTTGATGGTAATAAAGAAACTTCAAAGGTTTGTTTCCTCATCAAACTTCTCATCAGCACTTGGAGATGAGACGCCATTTGATGGTAATAAAGAAACTTCAAAGGTTTGTTTCCTCATCAAACTTCTCATCAGCACTTGGAGATGAGACGCCATTTGATGGTAATATAAAGAAACTTCAAAGGTTTGTTTCCTCATCAAACTTCTCATCAGCACTTGGAGATGAGACGCCATTTGATGGTAATAAAGAAACTTCAAAGGTTTGTTTCCTCATCAAACTTCTCATCAGCACTTGGAGATGAGACGCCATTTGATGGTAATAAAGAAACTTCACCATCTTTCCTTTCTACTTGACGTCTTTGAAAGAATGTCATATGACCTCATGATCTTTTGAGGGGCTAATGACTTTTCCTGAAAGTGGACGAACTGTTTTCGGGACGAAAACCAACATTCGTCGACTTATGTCGGGGAATCAACAAACTGTTTTCCTAAGAGGAAAACTGCCATTTGTCGACTCTGAAGGGGATGAAACATCTCAGAAACAGACCAACTGTTTAAAGAAACTGACATTTGTCGATTTCTTGAGTATTTAACAGACAAACTGTCTTTCCTTGGGGAAAGACTGCCATTTGCCAATTGCTAGGGGAACAAACTGTCTTCTACTGGGAGAGACTGCCATTTGTTGACCCTGCCGTGAAAAGAAACGAGTGAACTGTCTTCTGCTGAAAGAGACTGCCATTCACAGACTTCGCTGGGGATCATTTGTCGATCTGCTGGGGTGGAAACGAGTCATTTTCCGAGGTAGAAAATTGTCGTTTATCGACTCGTGCTGAGGAATCTGAACTATCTTCTTTGATGAAGATTATCATTTACTGACTCCGTTGGGGATTTGTTGAAGCATCCTCCTGGGAGAAAACTTGTCGCTTGTCAACTTTACCGGAGAATCAGAGTTATTTTCCTGATGAAAACTGTCATCCATTGACCTTGTTGGGTATATGCAACGACTTTGTGAGGAACGGCAAATGCGAAATAAACTATCTTATCTGAAGAAGATGTCGAGTGTCGCTCTGCGCGAGAATCTCGGCTGGGGAACTCCAAAAGTGAACAAACTATCTCTTTAAAGGAGGTTGCCATTTGTTGACTTGCTCGGGGAGATCCTTATGTACGAACTGTCGCCTTGAAGAAGAAAGTTCCTACGCGACTTGCAGGGGAAACTCGAGTACATGCCTTAATGACTTGGGCATTCACATGATCAAAGCCCGACTAGACTATGCAATTATGATGTAATGTATGAATATTATAAAATATAAAGTGAATGTGAATAGAATTGTCGCGGATGTGAAATCCTTATGATACGACTTGAATTTTGTTGATCAGAAGATGTCTTCTTCTTGAAAGACGCACTCCATTGGGGATATCTGGTTATCAATTGCCCGCTATTTTGAAGTGAGTGACATGATTTAAAGTGAAGATCTGTCATCGGGAGATGTTCGCAAAGCGACCTCATGGGGAAATCTGGGTTCCCGGAGTCTCAACCGTTCTTGGAGAAACTGTTTGCATTCTTCCTATTGTTTGTAAACCTTAGAAAGAAATTTCACCTTTATTTTTGCAAGTAAATTCATTTTATTTTATGAAAACATTTGTTTCAAGAGAATGACTGTTTAAACTTAAAATGCATTTCAAGAAACTGAATAAGACTCGATTGCAAAGAAAAGGCACAAGGCTCAAATTATTATATGTGGAATGGTAATCAGCCAAATGCTTGATTCCATGGAGTATTTACAAAGTTGGAAATTGGTAATTTTTGGGAAAAGGGCTACAATGAAACGTGACGACCGTTATCTTTCCTTTCCACTCTGAATTGCGCTGCATGCGTGCTTCGTAGAAGATGACCTACAGATGATGAATACTCCGTTATGGATTTCGAATGATCAAGTTTGTCCTGAACACAGTTACTTGCCATATATCCCTAACTTTTGCGTAAACTACCCCTTTCGGGTTTTAAGTCTACCGGGATTGATTATATATATTTTTTATGTCTCTAACTTTTGCCTGAATCGCCCTTTCGGGTTTTCGATTCACCGAGACACTCTTTTTTGCCTAAGCCACTCTTTGCGAGTTTTCAACTTAGCGAGCTCTTCTTTTTTTATTTAGGCGAAGTATTTCTTGACTGCGTCGACGTTCACAGGACGGGTGAATTCTTCTCCATCCATAGTCGTGAGTATTAAGGCTCCTCCTGAGAAAGCACTCTTGACCACTGTCGCCCTCGGTTTTTTACCGTACCTCTCGTGGAGAGATACACGAACTGACTCTTTTCTTTATGCTTTTTGTGTTTTTGAAAATCAGAGAGTCGCCACCGACTTTTATTTTATCCAATTAAGGAAAGGTTTATAAAAGAAACAGAAAAAAGACCTTTAAGAAATTCTGGGTAAGGGGTAGGTTATACAAAGGGAATGTGTTAGCACCCTTTGTATCCATGGTTATCCATGGGCTCTTAATTTGCTTAGCTCACTTGTTTTGAATCACTTTTCTATAGCCTTGAAATGCTTGTATGCGGTTTCAAATACCTTTGTAAATTGACTTTGTAATGATCCTTGTGCGGATGTATACAAAGTGTTTTATCTTTCGAAAGATGTTTTTTTTTGAAAAAAAGAACGTTAACTTCGTAATGATCCTTGTCTGGATATATACCAAGTATTGTCTTTTTTGAAAGTTTTATTTTGAAAAACAACAGTATAAGAGACATTTGTTTGTTTTGATTTGAGCAAGCAATTAGGAGGTCTACCCTAAGTTATAAGGTCTTTTCCTATTTCCTTTAGAAAATTCTCCTTTCACCGTATGTAAACGAAAGTTCGATTTTGCATTTGAAACAGTAGAATTTGATTTTGATTTTGAAAAGAGTAAAAGAGGGATTACCCTAAGAGGTGCAAGTGTGATTGTGTTTTGATTCAAATATTTTATCTTGGAAGTTAGTGACCTAACGCTTTAATTTTTATCTTTGACATACACATAATTTTATATGTACAGAAATTAAAATGCGGAAATGTAAAATGCGGAAAGTAAATCTACGCTATTACATCGATTGTGCGGGAAATGTAAACTACGCTATTTACATGAATTTGACAACCTATACACTTGATCTAGGAATTTAAATTGCAAGAAAATAAAAGAAATATTTTTGGATTTTTTGTATGATTGATTTTAATTAGAATTAATGCATGATTAATTTAATTAAAATGAGAAAAAGGTGGAAATAAAATTTAAACCTAAAAAATTAAGTTTAAAATATGTTCAAAATGCTTGTTAATTAATTTTAAAACAAAACTAATTTTTTTTGAATTTTTGAGTTGTTTTTGAAATTATTAAGTTAATTAATACATAATTATGCAAATAATTATACAAATAATTAAAACTTAAAGAGAAAATTATCCTAAATATGTACAAAATTAGCTTAAAATATATAAACTATATTTAATATAAAGAACAATTTTTTATGATTTTTTGATTAGTTGAAATAATTAAAAAGCAAATATATAAATATATACCAATGAATTATATAAAATATTTTAATATTTAAGAAAAAAATAAAATATTTTATGTCAAAAAATAATAGATTATTTTAGAAGCCTAAAAATATTTTTATTATATTTTTTTGATTTTTGAAACTATTTAAATTAATTTTGCAAAGAAATTAAAATAAAAATAGAAAAATATATAAAACAATGATCAGGTGTGGTGGATAATAGAGTCTATAGCATGGACTGGCAAGGCTTGAGCGTTGGATTTTGAACTAATGAAATCTAATGGCTGAGATCATAGAGCTCATGATAAGATAATGGAAAGCAACGCATGTGATTGGTCTGAGTTTTAAACACACGCACGCGCAAACCAACCAACCAGGGCAAGCCACGTCTTCATCTTCAACCTCCAGACTCCTCTTTTAACAATGTTTTTTACCTAGAAGCGCTGTAATAGATGGACATCAATCCTGCAAAATAGCGAATAGGGGTAAACAAGCATAGAAATTTTTCGCGACATATCCATTTGATTCGTCATGATCTACTGAGTTCAACCATGCCTTTAATTTGGTCTAATTTTGCCTCTAACGAAAAACCCTAAAGTTGAATTGAAGAACCCTAAAATGGTATCTTCATGGATACACGTTCAAACTTCAATTAATTATCCAGAAACGATCAGAACAATGAACTAAATCCAAATATATGACTACATCTTGTTAAGAATGCATGAATGATCAGGTATGAAGCAATTTATGTTTGAACAAACCGTGAGCTATAGAGCTCGATTCTTTGAGTTTCAAAGCTTGAAAATGATTGGGATAGGTTCAGTGATGCTTAAGGATGATGTTTAAGTGTTTAGTTTGTATTGAAAATGGCTTGAATTCAGAATTCGAATTTTGAATTTCTTTGAAAATTTCAAGTGATTACAAGTATGATACAAGCATATGTCTGGTCCTAAATTCGTGTCTCTTTCATTGATGAAGTGTGCTACTTCATTTATAGGCAAAGATGTGCTTAAATTTGAAGCTAAGAAGCATTGATGAGCTTTGTTGAATTTTTGACTTGTTTAATATATTAAGCTTTGAATTCAAGCTACCATAGCTTGATTTTTCCACACCTCTTGTGCTGTACTATTCTCTTGGGGCAGAGCTTTGAATGTTCTTTGATGACTCTGTAGCAACCTGCCTAAAAATTTAACTTAGAGAGTCGCCACCTATTCTACCAAGGCGAATAGGAAACCTTACGTAGTTGAGAGATCAAGGTAAGATACTATATTCAGGTCGAGGGAAGGTGTTAGGCACCCTCAACCCTTTCCTAAAGGCTAGTATTCAAAGATGAAGGTTTATGGCAAGGTTTATAGCTAAGGAACTGAATAGGGGAAAATTTGAGATTTTAGGGAAGGGGACTCGCCTTGTTGCCAAGTGCCTACGTATCTCCTTATGGAGAATCAGAGTCAACGTAGTTCGGGCACAGGATTGTACGCCTTAGAATTGAATTTGAATGGTTTGAAGTTGTTTTGAAATGCGAATGTTCGAAGGTATTTTGAGTTACCTTATCGTAGTTGTGAACATCGCAGTGTTGAAACACTGTAGTATCGTGGTTTAGTGTATTTTGAGTGTTTTAGGATTTGGGCGTACAACCCTGATTTTAATATGGCACTATTAACCGCAACGACCAATAGATTCGATCGCCATAGTTAACAGATTAGAAAAGAATTGCTGGCAATTTTAATCGATTGATTCGATTATCACTTTTAGCAAATTAAAGTATTTTAATTATTAATTTATCGTTACCCCTCATAATCGATAGATTCGATTACAAATAATAACGAATTGATAAGGGGAAATATGCTAATCATCGTAACCAATAAGATGGTTAAAACCATTTAGCAAAAAAATGTGTATTTTAATTTATAGGATTTGATTAAATAATTAATCAATTATTAACCATTGCGACCAATAGATTTAGTCGGAACGAATAATAAATTGAATCCTAAAACCTTAGCCAAGTGTTCAATGGGATTGAGCAAACCATAACGCACATACCTTTATAGGATTTTTAGTGATTTTATTAATTAAAAATATTAAATTGAATAATAAAAAATAATTGTATAATCGGGATAATCAGGAAAATCCTAATATTAACTATCTCCTAATCATCTATCCAATCCTAATTATAAATAGATTAACTAAATTATCTAATATTAAGTAATTAAATAATAAAGAATATATAATAAAGAAAAACTATATGGAAGAACCTGGTTGTAATCCTGTATGAGCAGCTCTTGAGGGTTCATGATGGAGGTGCTGTTTCTGGACGTTAGATCTGGATCGTAAGAAATCTGATGGTCTTCGCGTAAGGACGTATGGTGAGCCAGTGAGGATGTGTAGCACTGAATCTATGAGTTTGTGCTTTCATAAAAAAAATTCTGGGAGTGGGGATCGAACCCCTCCCCTTCAAGTCACATATGCCCTCGATTGTCATCCATGCTATTGCCATCGTCTGTTATAATAACGCATAATAATAAACAAAAAAGAAACTAACCAAACATTGACACCAATGGTCAAACGTGGGCCCCAGCTCGTTCCAATGAACCAATAGTATGCTGAGAGAAACCCTGGCCAAGTTGACCGGCCATTCTGATGGTGCCACGTATCCAGAGAGAGAAAAAGCTTGTGGACCATCCAACAGATGCTTGCCGCGTGGTCGCGTATTCTCTCCTTCCACTAGAACGCCGTCGGAACAGTGGTGTTCCGTTGTCTTCTCCGTCGAGCTTGAACGGCATTCCTGCAAAATCAAAGCAAAGCGCAAAAAAGGATAACCCAGATCAACTATGTGGAACCCTGCGAGTCTCATGGTGTTGTTCTTGGAACCTGAAACGGCCGGTGCATAGAGGAATGAAGCTTGCTCAAGATCTTGCCCTAACAATGGCAGATCACGCTGCAGCCTGGATAAACTCCATGCGATTGTTTTAACCTGCGTTATGGGTCCTCAGGAGTAGATTAGTGATGTCAGTTGAAACAAAAACACGCTGGAATTTAAACATGAAAGTTTACAATATGATGCAATCGGAGTTCACGTGGCTTGAGTTTTCAGAGGCATTTTGCCATGGCTCTACATCTACCCTTGCCTAATGATGCCCCAGGAGGACAATGGATTGCTTGGAACGGCTTGAAAAAGCCTTCAAGTCGAGATTCCTTGGTGTAACTTTGTATCAAAATTTTAAAGAGGAACCCTAGTCTCTTTTAGCCCAAAATTTCGTCCCCGTGGCGCCTGCAATGTTCTTGTCTATATAAAGGATCAATTAGGGTTGTTTGATGGGCTTGGATACTTCCTATTTTGGAGAGAAAGATTTTTGATAAAAATATCTTCTTTCTTTTTAATTTTAGCACATCTCTCTTCCTCTCTATGCGTCATGAACTTGGTCCTTCTTTAGTTGTCTCTTGGGCCCTTGGATGATGGAAAATGAACTCAAATAATTTATTTAATTATTTTACTTAATTAATTTAGATTTTAAATGAATAAAGATCTAAACAAAAATAAATAAAATTCAACAAAATATGAGAATAGGTTATAGGCTCCTTATTAGGTCACCAACATGTTTAAAGTCCAACATTTTGGCCCATTAGTCCAAAAAACCAAGTTTTGAGCACTTAGGATTCCATGCATATCTTAAAAATCCCCCTACTTCTAAGCCTTGTATCTCCTTCATTATTTGCCCTATGACCATGTTATAGGACTTTTTGGAAAGCTCATAGAGTACTCTAAATGATCCTTTCGGTTTCACCTCAATTGGAGCTTCCATGCTCATGTTATGGGATTTTAAACAAGATGCCCTTTTAATACCCTTTTTTAGAGATTCAACTTCTTTTGATGAAGTGCGGACCCTAGTTTTGAGATCCTCGATTAGGAGAGATTGCCTTGAGAAAATCCTTGAACCTTGAGGCATTGAAGATGAAAAGAGGAAGGCAAATTTTGGGGTATGACAGCTGCCCCTGTTCAATCTTCTTAAACCTGAAGAGTTGGATAGGCACGTCTGCCTATCGTGATCTAAAGGTAGAAGATGATTGGACACTGAAATGCCCTGAAATTTGTATGGGAAGAAATTCCGTAGGAGATGGGCTTATAGATGCCATCCGAGGTGAATACCATTTTTTCAGAGTGAAGCAAAAATGCCTTTTTTTTTTGAACCAGGTGCTTTGATTGTAGCATAGCCTAAAAAGGCAACCTTGTCTTTATGCAGTGTTTATGATGCATGAGATGCATGATGCAGCGAGCTCCTCAAAATAAATGAGATCGGTGAATGTATATGCGTAATGTATGAATGAGGTTAGTTAGTTGAAATGATGCATGATTGTTAGTTACGTTAATCGAAGTATGTTAGTAATTCTGAAAAGAAAGATAGCACCTTTGATTGTTTGTTGATGATGTTTTGGAAGATATCACTGCCGAGGGACTAACGTGATAAACCCAATTGAAGAACGGTTTAAAAATCTTGTGTGCCTGAAAAAGCTCCTAGAAAGGATGGAATACGCTTTAAAGAAGACTGCCTGAAAAGGCTCCTGAAAAGGACTGCACCAACAGGGTTATTTGCGAGGGTTATAGCAAAATTTACCTGCACCAACAGGGTTATTTGCGAGGGTTATCGCAAAATTTACCTGTGCCAACAGGGTTATTTGCGAGGGTTATCGCAAAATTTACCTGCACCAATAGGGTTATTTGCGAGGGTTATCGCAAAATTTACCTGCACCAACAGGGTTATTTGCGAGGGTTATCGCAAAATTTACCTGTACCAACAGGGTTATTTGCGAGGGTTATCGCAAAATTTACCTGTGCCAACAGGGTTATTTGCGAGGGTTATCGCAAAATTTACCTGCACCAATAGGGTTATTTGTGAGGGTTATCGCAAAATTTACCTGCACCAACAGGGTTATTTGCGAGGGTTATCGCAAAATTTACCTGTACCAACAGGGTTATTTGCGAGGGTTATCGCAAAATTTACCTGTACCAACAGGGTTATTTGCGAGGGTCATCGCAAAATTTACCTGTACCAACAGGGTTATTTGCGAGGGTCATCGCAAAA
Organism: Vicia villosa; assembly: GCF_029867415.1. Classification (NCBI taxonomy): domain Eukaryota; kingdom Viridiplantae; phylum Streptophyta; class Magnoliopsida; order Fabales; family Fabaceae; genus Vicia; species Vicia villosa. Next base: position 132,521,589 of record NC_081180.1, on the reverse strand, counting down.
TTTACCTGTACCAATAGGGTTATTTGCGAGGGTTATCGCAAAATTTACCTGCACCAACAGGGTTATTTGCCCTGGTTCGGACAAATTTTACCTGCACCAAAGGAATTACCTGCCATGGTTCTGACAAGCGTACCTGCATAAAAGTAATCGTTTGCTATAGTTCTAGCAAACATACCTGCATGAAAGAGATTCACCTGTTTGGAGACTCACGACTCGAGGGTCGGAGAAAATACACCTTTCACAACACGAGGGTTGGAAACTCACGGCACGTGGGTCGGACAATACACCTATCACAACACGAGGGTTGGAGATTAGGCTTTTGTAGCGTGATTTGAATTTTGATGTAATAGTCAGACGGGAACTGACTACCAAACGAGAATTGGATTTGATGGTTTTCCAGTATGAGAACTGGACTTTGTAATGATTTGGATTGCCAATAGAAATTGGGCTTTTTGTATATGCTAATGCCAATGTGTATGTATGTATGCTAATTCCGATGCAACCCCTAGATTTTATCTCCTTAAACCTATTGAACTTGTTTAATCCATGCTTGCACCTACACCATGACTATGCTTATGTTGGCTTTGTAATGTGGATAATGCTTATGCATATACGTATGTTTTGTTGACGTAATGAGTGGAACGAAGTAATGTCTTCTGTAAGATTACCTGAAAAGGTCTTTTGAATGGATGTGAATGTTTGTCTTAAAGAAGACTATCTGAAATGATTTTTCGACATGGTAGCAATTTGTCTTAGAGAAGACCACCTGTAAAGGCTCTTAGCGTAGATAGAAATTTGTCTTAAAGAAGATCACTTGAAAAAGTTCTTAGCAAGGGATGAAGAATGTCTTTAAAGATGACTACCTGAAAAGGTTGAAAGATGTCTTAAAGAAGACTACCTGAAGAGGTTCTTGAGAGGGATGACGAATTGTTTTTTTTTTAAAGGGACTACCTGAAAAGGTGCTTAGGACAAGAATGTCTCGAAGAAGGCTACCTGAAAAGGTGCTTAGAAAAGTAATGTCTTAAAGAAGACTACCTGAAAAGGAACTTAGAAAGAAGGGAACGTCTTGAAAAAGACTACCTGAAAAGGAACTTAGAAAAGTGACGTCTTGAAGAACACTACCTGAAAAGGTATTTAGAAAAAGAATGTCTTGAAGAAGACTACCTCAAAAGGTACTTAGAAAAAGAATGTCCTGAAGAAGACTACCTGAAAAGGTACTTAGAGAAGGAATGTCTAAAAAAGACTACCTGAAAAGGTACTTAGAAAAAGGATGTCTTGAAGAAAACTACCTGAAAAGGTACTTAGAAACAGAATGTCCTGAAGAAGACTACCTAAAAAGGTTTTTTTTTGGAAATGACGATGACTGTCTTAGAGAAGACTACCTAAAAAGGTATGGAGTAATGTATTGACCAATGTATGTAATGCATGATTTGTATGTATTTGTATGATGCTCCAATGGTAGGTTATTAATAACCAAAGCGTATATAGTTCGCTGGAGTTGCAGGTCTGTTTGTTAAGATGGGGTGTGATGCTAGCGCGATTTCCCAATACCTGTTTTGTTTGAGCTTGGAAGATCGTAGTTAGGAGAAAGATTTGTTCGATGTTGTAAAGTGCGAGAACGCCTTTTTTTATGCTGTGCGCCTTATGGATTTGATATCCATTGCCCCAATATTTTCATGGAAAAAGATGCTTATGAGGGAAGTGCCCCAGGAAATAGCCTCGTCGGATGCTTTTCCGTTTAGATTAAAGGGTGTGCCCTTGGTTTCCATGATATGGAGGACTATCCATAGTGTGTTATCCTTCCGAATTTGAATTCTTCCCATGTTTGACATGCCCCTGTTTGAGATTGCTTCGAGATGTGCCCCGAGTCGATTGAACCTTAGGAAAAGTGCCCCTAGTGAATAGGATGTTTGATTGCATGCCCCTGTGATCTTTGAAATTTTTGCCCCTGTTTAGGACAACCCTCTAGATGTGGTTCCCCCGACTCCAAGGTCTTTATTAGAAATGATCACCTTTGATTAAACCAATTTCGAGATTTCGTCAATGCTAAGTGTATACTCGTAAATGACGTTGTACCCTTCGAGAAGTAACTCCAATGCGATGCGTATGCAAGTTTTGAAATCGAAGTCCGTTATGAATTAGGACTGGATTGTTTTGAAAAGAATGCTTGAAGAAGCACATTGGTTAGAAATAGTTTTAACAAACATAGGAGTCAGTATAACAAATCCTGCTTAATATGCTTTCATAGTTAACCTTGCCTCAATTAGGACTTTTAACTGTTGTAACTTGGCCTGGTTCATGTTTTAAGAAACAATGGATATAAGGCTCGAAATTTTATTTAACCCACCCCTTTCTCCTTGATGTTCTCCAGATCCTAAAAATTCGCCTAATCCAATGGATGTGCCTTGTTTGCAAGAGAATCGTTTCAGTTTCGATGTTGAGCAGAAGCCTTAGTAGAGATCCAAACTTTGATGACATATGTTGTAAAGATCCAAGCATTGATGTGAAGCTTTGATGGTTTAGCAGTCACAAGATTATCCTTTGTATTTCGCCTTTGTTTTTATCCCTTATTTTTGCATGAGCTAATTCTTTTGAATTTGACCCATCGGGATGCCCCAATTTTGCCTAAGTCTTTTTGTTTCCTTTTATGGAATTTTCATTTTGACTTAGCGGGCGTTTTTTATTCTTGAAAGCTCCTTTTGAGATTGATTCTTGGATATTGCATGTTGTGACTGCTATGTTGATTTTGATTTGTAAGCTTCGCCTTTGATACTTCCTCGATCTTGAATGATGTAATGAGGAAGAAGGTGTTGTAAATGTTACCTCCATTGCTTCCTCAATCTTGGATGAATGCGAGGAAGAAGATATGCTTGAACCTTATGCTTGGATTGACTGATTCTCTTGGCAACCAAAATACATCATTGAATTAGTTGACATCTACCCTGCCCCTGGTTAAAATCAAGGTTCTTTTGAAAAAGTAGAAACAAACTCCAACTCCTGGCTCGAGGGGGTAACGAGGGATTAACATCCTTATATCTCCACTGTTTGGGAATGTAAACAATGCCTGTACATCCTCGGCTTGGTCTTACCTTGAAAGCATACGTTTAGCTGGACTTAGTCATTTGTATTCGTCATTCTCCCTCAAGTTTGTTAATAACCCTAAAAATAGGAGTGTGTGACTGGAAAGTCATAGTAGTGAGTGAATGAAATGAATGAATTGATTCCAAAACCTGCATGGTCATCCCATTAGAATTGCTAATCCGAAGGTACAGCTTTTATCCTGAGCGACACTTAGCGATTGTAGAGTTGAAATTGTGAGCACGGTAAACACCTATTGATCCTAGGGATAATCTCCTTTGTAGATCCACTGATCTTGTTTTACTCCTTAGCTCTTTAGAATTGTAGAAGTAAAAGGGTAACCTCGAATTCTTCTTTGGACATGTCAAACCTGTAGAGAATAAACCGTCAGCGGTGGGTTTTCGTCGTATCGGAACTTCATGAGCTTCCTTTGACTGAACCTCTTTTGCTTTTCCCAAGGATAGTATCACCTATAACCCTTTTTCCTTTGGTATGGGGTTGACATATGTCGCATTCCCTCCATCGGAGTCATGCACCTTTGCTCAGGGTATTGCCCCAATTGGACTGACCCTTACCCCAGGTTATCGTAGAGCGTCCTTGAAAGTTTGATATGTTCTAAGATGAACCCCTTTATGACTAGATACATCTTGAGTGTATCTATGAGGGAACTCTTTGTTGAACTAATCATTGCTCGATGACAACCTTTATTGTATTCATAATCATGTTATGACAAGGCATGGACGTGCGGCTGGCATGGCGAGAGGCATCTTTTTCTTTAGCAAGACTAAGATCTTTTATTCTCCTTGCTCCATAGTCTACGATCCTTTGATTTTTTTTTTGAGTTTCGGGAAACCGGCTAGCACGGTTGGTATGGATGCGGGCGAAGATAGAAATGCAAATGAGAATGTATGAATGCATGAAAATGTCAATGCACGCGTAAGCGAGAGACTCCTTGTATTGTAACTCCGTGTATGCAGACGTGTAACATATGATCCTAGGGATGGCCTTAGAGGCGACATTAGACCCTCTTGGAATCTTTGCAGGATAAATGTTATGACACGCTAAAGGAAATCCCTTGGATTCGAGAGTATGCAGAAGATAGCGGCTAGTGACCGTTCAAGATAGTCACCAAATCTCATGGCCATCGAGAGGCCAATCAACGTGTACCAATGAATTTGTCCCTCGTGGGAAGGTTCTCTATGCGGAACACAACCTATCTAAGGACGATATGGACGAAGAGAAATCCCTACAGGCTAGGGATGTGATGTGTAAATGGAGATCCCAAACTCTACAAGTTAGAGGGTGCGCGGGAATAAGCATGGAGTGACCGTTCAGGACAGTCACTAGATTTCATAGCCATCGAGAGGCCAATCGAACGCATGCTAGTGAAGTTGTCCTCCGGGGAAGGACGCGTCATTGTGGAAACACGTGGATGTAACAGAAAATCCCTGTATGCTAGGGAGTACGTAGTAGCAAGCACGGGGTGACCGTTCACGACAATCACCGAATCGCATGGCCATCGAGAGGCCAATTGACGTGCGTTAATGGAAATGTCCTTCGTGGGAAGGACGCGTAGTTGTAAGAATACAAGGATATAAAAATAAAATCCCCACAAGCTAGGGGATGCATAGATGGTGATGTCTTCCGTGGGAAAGACACGGTCTTTTAGAAATTAGAGTCCCTACAGGCTAGGGACCACGTAGGGATACCTGCAAAATCCAAACGCATAGATATCCAAAGCAAATAAGTTGCAAACATATAATAAGCACATGAGCACGAAAGTCCTAGGTTCATAGGTTCGACGTAGGGGGCTCTAGGGAGCCAACCTTTTTATGGGAGTGTTCTAGAAGGTCTCATGGGGTCGTTCGTAGCCTCCGAGACTTTTTGTCTCTTCGGATTTTAGAACAACTCATTTTATCCATGAGGTTCGAATTTTTGGGGTAGGTTCCCGGAGAGATCAGCTAAGTATCCAGTCCAGCCCTCCACAAAGTCAAGCTTCGTTTCGGACCTTTCCAAATACCTAACTCACTCCGAGTGGAGTTATCAGTGAGACTCGTAAGGCGATTCATGTCCCCTTTTGGTCTCAAAGTTAACTCCCACACTTAAGGTTTAACAACAATTTTATATAACCCAACAGATATAGTAGGAAAAAATATATTCATTTAAATAAATATTTAATTAAATTGCGGTGATGAAATTGCGAAGGAAAATAAATAAATAAATAAATAAAATTTAAATATTTAAGAACTAACCTTGGAATCCGCCCGCTTGCAGTTTTGAGAATGCATTAAAGCAGCGATTATTTAAATAAATATATTTATTTAACTAACATAAATAGTTGGAAAGAATAAATGAATAAATAAAAATTTAAATATTTACAAAAATAAATAAACCCTAAAAATGGCTAATTAGCCAAACCCTGACAATTTCGCCAAAAACCTAAACCGTTTGCCACAAACCTAAACCTAAACCCTCTCAAGCCTTAGGAGCATAGTAATTCACTGTTAAGTGTCCCCAGCAGAGTCGCCAGCTGTAGCAACCTGCCTAAAAATTTAACTTAGAGAGTCGCCACCTATTCTACCAAGGCGAATAGGAAACCTTACGTAGTTGAGAGATCAAGGTAAGATACTATATTCAGGTCGAGGGAAGGTGTTAGGCACCCTCAACCCTTTCCTAAAGGCTAGTATTCAAAGATGAAGGTTTATGGCAAGGTTTATAGCTAAGGAACTGAATAGGGGAAAATTTGAGATTTTAGGGAAGGGGACTCGCCTTGTTGCCAAGTGCCTACGTATCTCCTTATGGAGAATCAGAGTCAACGTAGTTCGGGCACAGGATTGTACGCCTTAGAATTGAATTTGAATGGTTTGAAGTTGTTTTGAAATGCGAATGTTCGAAGGTATTTTGAGTTACCTTATCGTAGTTGTGAACATCGCAGTGTTGAAACACTGTAGTATCGTGGTTTAGTGTATTTTGAGTGTTTTAGGATTTGGGCGTACAACCCTGATTTTAATATGGCACTATTAACCGCAACGACCAATAGATTCGATCGCCATAGTTAACAGATTAGAAAAGAACTGCTGGCAATTTTAATCGATTGATTCGATTATCACTTTTAGCAAATTAAAGTATTTTAATTATTAATTTATCGTTACCCCTCATAATCGATAGATTCGATTACAAATAATAACGAATTGATAAGGGGAAATATGCTAATCATCGTAACCAATAAGATGGTTAAAACCATTTAGCAAAAAAAATGTGTATTTTAATTTATAGGATTTGATTAAATAATTAATCAATTATTAACCATTGCGACCAATAGATTTAGTCGGAACGAATAATAAATTGAATCCTAAAACCTTAGCCAAGTGTTCAATGGGATTGAGCAAACCCTAACGCACATACCTTTATAGGGTTTTTAGTGATTTTATTAATTAAAAATATTAAATTGAATAATAAAAAATAATTGTATAATCGGGATAATCAGGAAAATCCTAATATTAACTATCTCCTAATCATCTATCCAATCCTAATTATAAATAGATTAACTAAATTATCTAATATTAAGTAATTAAATAATAAAGAATATATAATAAAGAAAAACTATATGGAAGAACCTGGTTGTAATCCTGTATGAGCAGCTCTTGAGGGTTCATGATGGAGGTGTTGTTTCTGGACGTTAGATCTGGATCATAAGAAATCTGATGGTCTTCGCGTAAGGAGGTATGGTGAGCCAGTGAGGATGTGTAGCACTGAATCTATGAGTTTGTGCTTTCATAAAAAAAATTCTGGGAGTGGGGATCGAACCCCTCCCCTTCAAGTCACATATGCCCTCGCTTGCCATCCATGCTATTGCCATCATCTGTTATAATAACGCATAATAATAAACAAAAAAGAAACTAACCAAACATTGACACCAATGGTCAAACGTGGGCCCCAGCTCGTTCCAATGAACCAATAGTATGCTGAGAGAAACCCTGGCCAAGTTGACCGGCCATTCTGATGGTGCCACGTATCCAGAGAAAGAGCTTGTGGACCATCCAACAGATGCTTGCCGCGTGGTCGCGTATTCTCTCCTTCCACTGGAACGCCGTCGGAACAGTGGTGTTCCGTTGTCTTCTCCGTCGAGCTTGAACGGCATTCCTACAAAATCAAAGCAAAGCGCAAAAAAGGATAACCCAGATCAACTATGTGGAACCCTGCGAGTCTCATGGTGTTGTTCTTGGAACCTGAAACGGCCGGTGCATAGAGGAATGAAGCTTGCTCAAGATCTTGCCCTAACAATGGCAGATCACGCTGCAGCCTGGATAAACTCCATGCGATTGTTTTAACCTGCGTTATGGGTCCTCAGGAGTAGATTAGTGATGTTAGTTGAAACAAAAACACGCTGGAATTTAAACATGAAAGTTTACAATATGATGCAATCGGAGTTCACGTGGCTTGAGTTTTCAGAGGCATTTTGCCATGGCTCTGCATCTACCCTTGCCTAATGATGCCCCAGGAGGACAATGGATTGCTTGGAACGGCTTGAAAAAGCCTTCAAGTCGAGATTCCTTGGTGTAACTTTGTATCAAAATTTTAAAGAGGAACCCTAGTCTCTTTTAGCCCAAACTTTCGTCCCCGTGGCGCCTGCAATGTTCTTGTCTATATAAAGGATCAATTAGGGTTGTTTGATGGGCTTGGATACTTCCTATTTTGGAGAGAAAGATTTTTGATAAAAATATCTTCTTTCTTTTTAATTTTAGCACATCTCTCTTCCTCTCCATGCGTCATGAACTTGGTCCTTCTTTAGTTGTCTCTTGGGCCCTTGGATGATGGAAAATGAACTCAAATAATTTATTTAATTATTTTACTTAATTAATTTAGATTTTAAATGAATAAAGATCTAAACAAAAATAAATAAAATTCAACAAAATATGAGAATAGGTTATAGGCTCCTTATTAGGTCACCAACATGTTTAAAGTCCAACATTTTGGCCCATTAGTCCAAAAAACCAAGTTTTGAGCACTTAGGATTCCATGCATATCTTAAAAATCCCCCTACTTCTAAGCCTTGTATCTCCTTCATTATTTGCCCTATGACCATGTTATAGGACTTTTTGGAAAGCTCATAGAGTACTCTAAATGATCCTTTCGGTTTCACCTCAATTGGAGCTTCCATGCTCATGTTATGGGATTTTAAACAAGATGCCCTTTTAATACCCTTTTTTAGAGATTCAACTTCTTTTGATGAAGTGCGGACCCTAGTTTTGAGATCCTCGATTAGGAGAGATTGCCTTGAGAAAATCCTTGAACCTTGAGGCATTGAAGATGAAAAGAGGAAGGCAAATTTTGCGGTATGACAGACTCATGCTTAAAAACTAAGCTACATATTATCCTTCCATTTCCTTTTTTAATTTAATCGTAAATGTGATAAAATTAAACCAAAAAAGGAACAAAAATGCTATGGGCTTTGTCTTGGTCGTGGGAGGCCCTTCACATTATGGGAAACATGTTTGGATCATGTAAATTGGGTTTCATTTGGAAGAAAAACATTTTTGATCAATGTTGATTTCATGCATTTTCCCAAAAAATGGTCAACTTCAACAAGGCATAAATCCCTCAATTTTTATCATATGAAGGAGTTATTGTACTTTTTGGAAACCTCAAAGAGTCCTATAACCAATGTCTTTGGTCTCATATCAAAATGATTTTCCATGCTCCTTGTGTGTCCTTTTGAAAAAAGTGACTTTTTGTTGACTTTGAAAATGACCTGTAATGTCTTGGTTCATATTTTTCAAATGGTGGATCTAATGACCATGGGACCAATTGCATTTGAAATATAATTGAATTTCCTTCAAAATGAGCTTTGGTTTGAATTTTTTGGATAAAGGATGAGAGAGTTATGACCAGTCAAAGTTCAGTTGACTTTTTAGGAGAAAACCCTAATTTTGAAACTTAGGGTTTTGTTGATTTTTGATATTTCCTTGATGAATTATGATCAACCAATGATCAAATGATGAATCCTTTGAAAAAATATGGATGTTGACAAAAAATTTCATTTTTGACTGTCTGTTGACTTTTTGGTCAAACGGGTCGTCCGTTGACTGTTTGAGCTGCTGACCGTGCGTCTGAGTGAGTTGAAGTTTGAAAATTCGTATGGTGGTACTTTGAGATATATGGAGGTCCATGAAATCCATTTGAGGTCTCAAAAACTTGTTCTCCTGAAAAAATCAAGAAACCCTAGTTAGGGACTGTTTGTGTAGGAGACAGTTAAGCGTACCTGATTTTTGTGCAGTGCTGAGTCTCTGCTAATCATGTGATATTCAGAAGACTTCTAGAAACAAAATCTTGGAATTTTGAAATGCAAAAGATTGATTTGATTGATGGTACAAAACACGGAGAATTGCACTGTCAGCGGTTTTGACTGTCTACTGACCGTTCAGGTATTAATGTAGTAGTTAAGGTGAAAATTCAACAGTCAAAGTTAATATTTTTGTTGTTTTTGTTTTGTGTTAATGATAAAAATTTATTTACATGAGTTGTTAGAAAAACACAGACATAATAAATAAATAATATATACTGTATGCGAGCAAAATTACCGATAATAACCCTGAAAAACATTTAATGCACAGAAAAATAGATATTTAACTGGCAGAAAACACACAAAATATTATCTTAATAACTAAGCAATAGTAAGATAGATAGTACAACATTTAATACTGACAATACAAATATTACATACTATAATGAACAGTACGACGAGTGAACGGTACGTTATTAAAAATAAAAGATACGACAAACTTTAAGAATGACGATTAATAACCCAAGCTACAAATAATAACATGTAGATGATTGGGAGCGTAAACATCCCAGGTCCATATTTTTCAGGACTATGCAGACAGAAGAAGGACATGATTACCACCACGACGGTGATGACCATAAGAAAACACGTTTCCATCCGCTTCGCCATTTTGCCGGGGAAGAAGAGAGAATGAATATGAAGTAGAAATTTGAGAGATGAGTTAGAATTTGATGTGAGATTTTATGGAAAAAATGAGAGGTATTTATAGAATTAAAAGAAAGATAGAGACGTTGGGGAACGAAGTGATTCCGTACAAAAGGAAAAATTTGAGTGGAAGTAGGATTTGAAAGAAAGTGTATGATGGTGTTGGAAAAAAGAGAGATGTATAGAATAAAGTTAGGATTTGATTTTTGAAAGAAAAAGATTTGAAAAGAAAGGAAACGATTTTGAAAATAATGGAATATAGTACAAAAATTGGTGGGAAAGAAAAAATTAATAATAATTTACTTGTTACCAGTACAGTCTAAATCCCCGGACTCTGCGCCTGCAAAAGATTTAACTCTGTACCAATTGCGTCAGTACTATTTATCTGTAAATAAATCTCAAATAAATAGCGAGTGTGAAGTAATAAATAGTACTTGGCGTTTGTGTAAGAATAAATTCAACAGCGAGCCAAAGTACCGTATAAGAAAAATTCTAAAAAACCAAGTATTCATAAATCAGGATATAAAAATCCAAGATTATATGAAACTCTTAATTTTTAGATTGAAGTTTTCTTGAAAAAAGATGCGGGCAAATTTTGGGGTATAACAGATCCGAAGGTAGATCATTAAGGAACCGTCCAAGGTATCGAATTAGATCCGAAGGTAGATGATTAAGGAACCGTCCAAGGTATCGACTTAGATCCGAAGGTAGATCATTAAGGAACCGTCCAAGGTATCGACTTAGATCCGAAGGTAGATCATTAAGGAACCGTCCAAGGTATCGACTTAGATCCAAACGTAGATCATTAAGGAACCGTCCAAGGTATCGACTTAGATCCAAAGGTAGATCATTAAGGAACCGTCCAAGGTATCGACTTAGATCCAAAGGTAGATCATTAAGGAACCGTCCAAGGTATCGACTTAGATCCGAAGGGTTTTGAAGTTGTTTATTTGACTGCAGCAGTAACCTGAAAAAGGTAAAGTTAGTTTTTTTATGCCATGTCATGATGCATGTAATGCGTTTATGTGACGGGATTCTCAAAATAAATGAGAACCTTGCATGTTATGTACGCATTTGTCGCGATGCATTATGTATTATGTATGAACATGTATGCAATTGTATGAATATGTTTATGATTTATGACGTATGACTATGATTTATGCTATTTGAGACATCTTGATTGAGAAGGTGGATCTCCATGTCATTGTAATTTTGATGTTTGATCTTATCTGGAAGATACTCAGCTGGGGATTTATGATTTCTGCTTGGGGATGATCAGTAACTTGATGTACCCTGATTGGGGATTAGAGATATTAATACACCATGTTGGAAAAGAGCAAAGTTTTGGAGAACCGGTAGTGTTGAAGATGTAAACTCTGTTGGGAAGTCATGTCTTTGTCGGGACGAGTATATGTTTGAAGACATCTTCTTGAGAATTGCTCTGTGGGGATATGATCTTGTGAAATTGGAGCTGTGGGAAGGAATGAATGCCTTGAACATTGCCCCCAGTATTATAGTAACTACCATTCTTGGATTTGATTAGGACACACCGATAAATATTGATCGAAGTGTCAAATTGGACTTGCATAGGTTTACCCCTGCTAGTAGGAACTTGGAAAGATTCGCCTCGCGAGGACTTTATGAGATGTGCACTATGGGCGACATGCCCCTAGTAATCATAGGCCCAAGACGATGTACTATGTTGGTCGAGAAGTAGCTTCAGATCTACTTGGGTGCATGCCCCTGGTTGTTTTGGCACCCTTGAGAGATTCTTCGAATCTTGACTTGATTGCCCCAGATTGATTGGGTAAAGCGTGCCGTGCCCCTTGTATACGTAGGAGACATTTCTTATTGGAGTAATCTTGTCTGTCAGGATAACTTTTAGTCATTAGTTGTACCCTGTGCAAATTCTTTTTGTTGCTAACGTTTGAAATTATGTAGCAGAATTTGTTTAATAATGAATTCATGAGATGCAATGCATACGTTTGTCTTGAGTTTTTGAAAAACATTAAAACAAGAGATGTAAAAGCGCGATATTTATAAAAACATCATTTTGTAAATACAAGATATCAACTTAGCATTTATGGCAAACCTTAAGGAGTCAGGATACCTTTTTGGTGACAGTATGCTTTCGAACTAACCATGTTTCAGTTAGGACTTTCAAGGGTTGTAACGTGGCTTGGTTCACGGTTTAAGAAACAAAGGATAAAGGCTCAAAATTTATTTGTACCCATCCCAATCTTCGTGATGTTCTTCGATCCTATGCTCAGTTAATTCTGCGTTTAAACCTTAGCAACGCCTGAAGTTGTAACATTGATATTTGATGATAGTTGAAGCACTAGAAGTTTATTTGGACTGTCATTCATCCTTCTTTGTAATTCTTTTTGCTTTGTCGAGGATTTATAGTGACCTCCTTTGAAATGTTTTCTTTTGTCGAGGATTTTTAGCAACCTCCTTTTTTACTTTGTTATCCCTAACTTTTGCCTGAACTGTTTATTTTGAGATTATAGTCAGCAGGATATTTTTTACTTTTCGATAAGTCTCCGTCATGGGTTTTTACTTAACAACTTTTCTTTTTGGTGGATATTGACTCCATGACTTCTTGGTTGCGGGAATCCATCATTATTTGTGTAAACAACAACTAGTATAATTGAGTTAACTGAGTAACTACCCTGCCCCAGGTTATGATTAAGGGTTTAATTTGTATGAGAAAGAACTTCTACTTCTTAGGCTCAAAGGGGTTGACGAGGGACTAACATCCTTATATCTCCACTGTTTAGGAATTGAAATAATGCTTGTACATCGTCAGCACAGTCTGTTCAAAAGCATATTGTATGAGTTCACGGTATCATTTTCGTCATCCTCCCTCAAAAGGCTTACAGCTTTAGTAGGAGTTGAGTATCATAAAACATATGCAAAGTGAAGATGCAACTTAAAATGAGTGATAGCGAAATAATTTCTTCAAGACAAACATATGCAATGCACTGATGATGATTATTAAAACAGATAATGTCTATCATAAGTCGAATGTTTAAACAAACAGAAAAGAAACTTGCAAATGAAAGTAGATCTAATGATCCAAAAGTTCGTCCGTTTAGACGTCAATCAGGCTTGTCATGACTAGGCATAGGAGCAGTGAATACCATAGGGGTCTTAGGAGGATTGAACTCAATTTCACCAGCATTGATCATGTCTTGGATCTTGATCTTTAATGCCCAACAGCTGTGGGTATCGTGCCCGGAACTATTGGAATGGTAGACACATCGCACGTTTGGATTGTGTTTAGCAGAGGAAGTGTTAGGATTTGGATGAGGATCTATTCGTGTAAGTAGCTCTGCTTTCAACAAGTGTTGCAATGCTTGAGTTTAAGACATGTTAATTTTGGTGAATTGACGCTTAGGTGCATCTGGCTTGCGTCGTTATTGTAGAAATGGTGTAGAGATCAGAATTGTCCCCACGGAGTGGTTGCGTTCATTACGACTCTTCTGATTGTGCACAACATCAGTTATATGAGGTTCCTCATGTGAATTGAAATCAGTGATCTTGCCATTGATTAAATCTTGAATCCTATGCTTCAATGGTCCACAATCTTCAGTATCATGACCAAGACTATTCGAATGATAAGCACATCTTATATTGTACTTGTACCCTGGAGCAAGATTGGCAGGACTGAATACGGAAGCAATAGAGTTATCAAGCTCCGATTGAGCAATTGTTGTAAAACTTGAGACAGCGGCATGTGCCATGGAATAAATTTTGATGCGTATGCTGATCCTCTTTCTTCTGGGTTAACAAGGTTTTTCAACTCGTCTTGCCCCTTGGCTAAGTTCAGAATCAAGACTTGGAACCGGCGATTCTGAGCCTGAAGATTTTTGACTGATTGCTCGAGATCCATTTGTGCTGAAATTAACAGCGAGAGGGAATGGGAAGCCTATTGCGGAAACCTGTTATGCAATGTTTATGAATGTAGATGCAATGTTTTCAAGAATCGTTAGGAAATTTAGTTTGCGACATCAGGAAATGACTGGTCACTGCTTCGTCTAAAGAATCTTAGTATTTGTCTTTGAATGTCCTTCTTTGAGAATCAAGCTCACCATATCGAGTGGGTCATCGCCTCTGATTCCGGATATCTCTGAATTTGAAGGTACATGGTTAGAGGAAAATAAATCCTCTTGCCCCTTGATAGGTACTGAGCCTTTGAATTGGAAGGCATAAGGCCAAAGGAAAATAAATCCTTTTGCCCCTTGATAGGTGCGGTGTCTTTGAATTGGAAGGTATGTGGCCAGAGGAAAATAAATCCTCTTGACCCTAGATAGGAGTTCACTCCTTGATAAGAGCACCTGAAATTGTGCGCCCTAAATTCCTAAGATCCTTGAAAGGGTTAGTTAAATCATGTTATGCTTATGATGTCAAGCGAATGCAATACAATAGGTAAAGCATGAGGTAATAAGGACGAATGTCCTACAAGCAAATCCTGCAAGGAAGTAAAAGGGTTAGTAGCACACACAAGCAAGTCAAACAAATGTCCTTAGGTTTAAAGGCTTGCATGGAGTTTGACTAGGTAACTACCCTTCCTCAAAGGTACTTCTAAGGATAAGGATGATATCAGCAACGGGTTCTACCGAGTTATTCAGAATTGTCAGCCCTTCTAAAGCACCCTCGGACATGATGCATTTGCACCATGTAATGATACTTTGAGAGAGAACCTATCTGAATTGTAGCATCGGGTAGCAACTAGTTCTCAACATTTGTCAAGAGTAGTCCCCCCACTACGTTCCTAAAGGCCAGGATGGGTTAAGGGTAACTAAAGGTCCTTGAGCTCCGGCACACCCGTAGATACATACATAGACCTCCCTCATTTGAGAAAGGTGTGCATATGCTATGGAGTCCTAACTCAAGTGTGAACTTCATATTGACTCATCTCCCACATATGTGAAAGAGGTCGCCATGACTATGTCACTCCTAATCTTAAGTGTTCTTGAATCCGGGTGCAGGATTTGTCCTTCAGTTAATTCCTAAGCAACCTTTAAAATAAAGCAAGCAAAGCAAACATTTAAGTGATTCTAAACTTTAAGGTAACCCCTCTTTTAATCGAAAGTATCCCCAGCAGAGTCGCCAGTTCTATAATACAGTGAACTGACTTTATTTGAAATGTGCGGATAGCAAGAGTCGCCACCGACTTTTATTTTATCCAATTGGAAAGGCAAAAAGAACAGGAAAGACCTTTGAAATATTTTGGGTTCGGGGGGTAGGTTATACAAAGGGAAGGTGTAAGGCACCCTTTGCATCCATGGTTATCCATGGGCTCTTAATTGCTTAGCTCACTTTGTTTTCAAAATGTTTGAAGTATCGTGTGTGAATAGTAAAAAGATTTCGTTAAGGACTTTAGCTTGTAAATAAGCGTAGCCTTGTTTTGAAATTATTTTGAAATAGGAGGTGTGAAAAGCATTTGACTTTTAAATTGATTGTGAGCAAGCAATTAAGAACCACCTACCCTAAGTTCGTCTTTCTTGTTCTTTAAGTCTTTCGTTTGAAAGGGTCTATCCATACCATGAGAGGGCGGGAAGTCTTTCAATTGGATGTGCGGGTCATTGAAGGGTCATCGAGAATAATCGTTCACCACAAGACTATCCCTACCATAAAGAGGGTAGGTAGTCCCGGGGAAGGATATAATAGTCATTTAGGCAACAGTAAGAATACCTTAGCAATCGAAGGGACTATCACCATTTAATCGAGGGACGAGATCATATTTATCGTAGGAAACTTGAAGGGACTATGATCTTTTATCGGAGGGACGTGGTGATTTTGAATTGAAGGCAACAAGCTAAGGTATCCCTATATTCGAAGGGACTTGACTATTTGATCGAGAAGGCAGCATAAGAGGTGTTACCTTAGAGGTGGGTGTGTGTAGCAATCATGTGATTATATTCAGAAATTTATGAGTTACGTTTGACTGATGATCTTGCACTCCCTAATTTACTAACCATAGCTGTTAATATCATGCAGAAAAATAAAGTGCGGAAACATAAATGTCCTACGCTATTACATGGCTTCGGGATTGGGGGATACATGATAAAAAACCGGGGGAATTGCGAGAAAGTAAAGACGGAAATTAAAATCCTACTTAAATATTACATTCCAAAAATATATAAATAAAACTTGACTCGTCGTCAAGTCTTTGATAACCTGAAAATCAAGAATAAAAAGAACAAAAGATTAGTGCATCAATGAACTATTTATCATAATCTCGATTAATCACTTAAATCCTAATTAAATGGTTGGTTTAAGAAAAGAAAAAAAATTTTAATTTTGATGTTTTAAATTGATTATTTAATTGATTAAAAAAATATGTGCAAAACAATTAATTTTTAATTGTTAAAGAAACAATTTTTGATGAAATAATAAAAAACGAGCTTTCGATTATAATTAATAAAAACAAAAATATTTTAGTTAAAAAAGAAAACAATAATTAATAGTTAATAAAACAAAAGAAAATAATTATTTAGAAAAAGGGAATATGTAATTAAAATAAAATAAAATAATAAAAAGGAAACTTAGCTCTGTGATCAGGTGTGGAGGCTTCATGAAGGATCATGGTGGATCTGCAGTTTCCTGGGCGTTGGATCTGAGTTGGTATCGATCAAGTGGCAATGATAGAGGGGCGCACCATAAGCATCCATTGAACACGTGCACAGGATCTGTAAGCAAAGCAATGTAAAATAAAATTGTAAAAACCTGGTGATCGAACCCAGGTCATGAAAGTCACGCCTCTTCTCACTCTGCCAATTGTACTAATTTATCACGTTGCATCTTAAATGGAAACAAAACTATAAATATTAAATAATACTCATAAAGATGGAAAAGTCAAAAGAGCAGTCCCTGTGTGCACGCGCGGCCAGTCAGAAGAGGGGAGACAGTTTGTGGAGGTTTGACTGGCGAATAGCGCTTGGAGAGAGGGAGAGAACGTTTGACCGGCCAGTGGAAACTCAACACGCATGCAGTCTCCTAGTCCACGCTCCAAGTCATCATCTTCTTCCTCTGCACCTGCGGATTTTAATGCGGAAGTTGTTACAAGGTTACCTGCGGATTTTCCCGCAGATTGCTCTTCACCACACCTGCACTTTGAAACACGGCCATTAACGCCAAAGCAAAAGATTATACCCTCTCAGATTTACTAATTAGGACGCTCTGAATTCACTGGTGCCATTGGTTTTGATTGAAACGGTCTGTAACCATGAGAACGAAGCTCCACCATTCTTGTGCCCTAACTATGGTGGATTGCGATTCATGCGTCCAGCCTCCCATGTAACTGTTCCAACCTGCTCTAAATAGTCTCATGAACTCGTTAGTAGCGTTAGTTCGAACAAAAATGCAATAGAATGAAAAATATGGAATTTAGAAGATTGAGACAAATAAGGGTTCGTGATGCACACGTTTCAGGAGCGTTTTGTTGCATATTTGGACTTGTACTTACCCCACATTATTTCAGGGACATGAATGAACCTTTGGAATTGCTTGAAGATGGCTGCAACTAGAGTTTGATGGTGCAACCTTGAAGAGAACTTTTTGGATGAAAACCCTAATCCCTAAGCTGCCAGCACCTCCCCCCTTTCGGGGAGCGGATTCCCTAACTTTAACGCGGGAACGTTAGGTGACTTTGGGCTAATTACAGCTCACTGATCAATCTAATGTTCCATATAATGCCACATCTTCTTCTGCTTTTTTATCATTTTAAAAACAAAACATAACATCATCAACACAAAAACCTTTGTTCTCATGTTCTGCGAAACTTGTCTACCAGTTGCAACCATTAATCCTTGAAGTAAAATAAACATGACGTCAAGTACACAATAAAACCCATCTTCTTCCACCCTCTGCACCGCCAACCCATTTTCTTCATCCTCCGTTCTCGTCGCCACCACACCCACGGTCAGTCGTCATCAATCAGATCTCATCCATACTAACACCCTTCTCCAACTCTTATCACACCTACTTAACATCTAAAGAACCACCAATTTCATGAGCAACATATCCATAAGTAGAAGAAAAAAAATACAGTAACATTAGCTCTAAGCTTTTGGCTTGCATGGCCATGTTGTGAATGTGAAATAAATTTAATTTAAAAGAAAAAAGGAGAAGAAATGAGTATGACAGCAAGTGATTATGATGCTTGATGATTGTTAATTTGTCAACAGGTGGCGACGACTGTGATAAGCGGTGGTTTACCGGTTGGTTTGATGATGACGACACGGTAACGGTGGTTTAGCCGGTTGGTTTGAGCATAATAATAGTGGTATCGCAAAGTAGTTGTGGAGATGATGACGACGACGACCGAAGGTGGAAGGAGGTGCAAAGACGGTAAGCCATGAGAGGTTGAAAGATGTATATACAGTGCAGTACATTTCTTTTGTGACTTTAAGACTGAATTTTAAAAAAAAAAAATTATAAAGCAAAACGTGTCATGATCTTGGACACTTAATTGATCGGACGGATGTGGTTGATTCAAAGTCACCCTGACTTTGCCGCTTCAAAGTCAGGGAATCCGTTCCCCCCCTTTCGTCTGATCCTGTTAGGCTTATATAGAGGGTGAATTTAGGTTAGAAAATTGATTTGATATTGAATGATTTGGTGACATGGAAATTGAAAAAGATTTTACATAAAATCTTTCTAAATTTGGTCACAAAGCTATTTCATGCATATTTCTTATTCAATCTTGACCATTAGATGATATTTGAATTGATTAAATATTTGGAGAATTGATTCATAAAAAATATCTCAATAAAACTTGATTTTATTTGATTTAATCATGAATTTATGTGAATAAACTCAAAAAATAAATAAAATAAAACCATAGCATATCATGAGATTATTTTATGGACACCCTAGGTGATATTAGATTGAAACAAATATAGAAAAATTAATCTCTCAATTTTTTATCATTTAATCCTAATTTCATTTGATTTTATTGGAATTTAATTGATTTAATTCAAATAAAAATAAAATAAAATCAAGAAATAAAGGGTAATTGGTTTATGGGCCTCTTGTAAGCCTAATGTCACGTGGAGAGTACAAAACCTAAGGCCCAATGCTCAAAAATAACAAATTCCTCATTTAAGTTTTCATGCATTTCTTGAAAATTGCTCAACTTCAACCACGTGTATCTCCCTCAATTTGAACCCTATAAAGGTGTTCTTGACCATTTTAGAAAGATTAAGATGTCCTCTACAACCTCCTTTTGGTTTCATCTCAATTGAGTCTACCATGTTCATGTTATGAGCTTGGAGAAAAAATAACCTTTTTGCGATCATTTAGAAGGACCTGTAATGTTTTGGCTCATATCTCTCAAATGAAGCATTTTTGGCCTTGGCATGTGAGAGACAAAATTGTAGAGAATTCAATTTCCTTCAAATTGAGCTTTGAATGGAAAATTTCTGATGTTCCATGTAAGAGTTATGGCTGGTCAAAGTTCAGTTGACTTTCTCCTATGAAAACCCTAATTTAGAAACTTTTGGAATTGTTGATTTCTGATCTTTCCTTGATGAACCATGATCAATTCTTGATCAAATGGTGAATGATACTTCAATATGAGGATGTTGACAAAAAATAAGGAGTTTTATCCGTACTTTGACCACAGTTGACTTTTAGGTCAAATTAGTCGGTTGTTGACTTTTTGAGCAATTGAGTGATCAATCTTTTGAATTGAGCCCTGACTTTTGTCATGGAACTATTTTGGAATATCATAGACCATATGGGATGCCTTGAGTCTTTTGATCCATTGATTTTTTTCAGAACAGCAAAACCCTAATTTCTTGAGCTTTTGTCTAGGAGGGATGTCTTTGAGCTTTATGTATTGATTTGAATTTGTATAAGAGAAATAGTATGGGCAAATTTTGGGGTATGACAGATATGCTTGTATGTTGTGAAATAAAAATTGTGTGGATTATATTGTGGCATTATTATTTTTGATTTCATTTGTTCCGGTTGAACATTCGAATGTGATTGACTGTGTGATGGCTTATACCGTGCTGTGTGATCTCGGTGATGTGTGTATGCTTGAATCGGAGTAAGCTTAAGCTACTAGGTGGTAAGTCCTTTTTAAGGACTTAGTTCCATCATTACCGTTGCGATGTGCTTGTGAGGGCCTACGGGGCGTATCCCACTCGACGTTAACTCATCTGCATTCTCGGTATGTTTTGCACACCTGAGCTACCATTGCGATATGCTTGTGAGGGCCTACGGGGCGTATCCCACTCGATGTTAACATATCGGCGTGCTTGGTATGGTGGAGAAGTAATGCCACGTAGGTAATATTACTTCTGATTCACCTCTAGTGATGCCACGTAGGCAAGATCACTAGGCTTTCGCCCGCTGGGCTCGTATTGTCAAGATGGCGTATTTGCACTCGATGTTAACTCATTTGCGTATGGACAGTGATGGGGTCGGACGCCACTTAGGCAATGTCACGGCTGTAACTCATCTCGGATGGATTCCATTTAGGAGGAGTATCCGATTAGTCTTGTGATGTGCTTGTGCAAGTCTCTTGATGCGATGTACGGGTGTAACTCACCAAGGGTGTGGTTTGGAAGCCTAGGTAGACAGGCAGATTCTACTCCTGGATTCCTCGTACATGGGTAAGGGTCTGCATACTTGTTTGTGATGGCGTTGAGCCTCTTGTCGTTGATGCCTCTTTGGATAGTTATGGGACTTCCATTGATGGTGTACCCTTGTTTGTACTTGTACCTAGCCGTGAGGTAACCCAGATTCTCGGTGAATCCGTTGATTGCATGTTCCCTGTAGAACTGAGTGAACCCGTAAGATGGGAAGACTCACTGAGATTTAGTAATCTCACCCCATTCCAATTATTCTTTTTACAGGTGGTTCGAGGCAGGACCGTGGGAAGGGTAAGATGGCTTAGCTTCGAGATGGTGTTTCTTGGCGTTACGTTCTTTTGTAGTTCATGATCTTTTGTACTAGCATCTTTTGTACCATGGATATGTATTTGTACCAGTTGGAACTCATGTATTTTTGCCATGACAGTTTGGGCTTTTGTGCTTGTACTTATACATTATCTATTTCGCTGCTTATGTTATGATTTTCGAGTACCATTTTAATGCCATATACGTATATCCTAGGCAATGTATGTATGGGGTGTTACAGAATCTCTTTGAATCCTTGATTGGCAATTTGGCAAAAATTTGATTTAAATCACTTTTAATTCTAATTTTCACGAATTTTGAGTGATTGTGAGGTATAATTGATGATTGAATTTGATTCAAATCATATTTCTCAACCAAATCTTTGATTTCTACTTGATTTATTTGAATTTAATCATTTTTTTAAATGAATAAAAATTCATATAAATCAAATAAATCTAAAAAATTTGTGGCAATTGGATTGGGTGTCTTGGATATCTTGTGGAACAAGATTGGGCCAAAAAAGATTGGGTCCCTTTGCAAGAAAATTCAATTTGAAGCCTTTTATTTCACATTTTTCTTCTCAAAATTGTCCAACTTTGACAAGGCATATCTCCCTTAATTTTTAAGATATGGAGTTCTAGAACTTTTTGGAAACCTCAAGATGTCCTCTACAAGCCACTTTGGAAGCTTTTTTCATTTGAATATTTTATCTTGATGATATGAGCTTTGACAAAAAATTGCTATTGGTTGACTTTCAAAAAGGACCTATAATCTTTTGATCCATATCTCTCAATCGAAGAATTTTAGACTTGGATTGTAGGAGACAAAGTTGTAGAGAATTCAATTTCCTTCAAAATGAGCTTTGGATGGGAAATTTCTGATGTTTCATGTGAAAGTTATGGCTGGTCAAAGTTCAATTGACTTTAAGTCAAAAAACCCTAATTTAGAAACTTTAGGTTTTGTTTATTTCTGAACTTTCCTTGATGAATCATGATCAATCCTTGATCAATTGATGAATTATACTTCAAAATAAGGATGTAGACAAAAAATCAGGAGTTTTGACTGTACTTTGACCACAATTGACTTTTAGGTCAAACTAGTCGAGTACTAACTTTCTGAGCAATTGACTGAGCAATCCTTGGATTTGAAGCCTGAATTTTGTCATGGAGATAGTTTGAAACATCATAGGCCATATGAAATCCATTGGAGACTTTGATTCATTGATTTTCTTTAGGGAATTCAAAACCCTAGTTCATTGAGCCATTGTTTAGGAGAATGTGTCTTTGAGCCTTGAAATTTGGTATGAGCTTGATAGGAGAAATAAGATGGGAAAATTTTGGGGTATGATAGATAACCTAGGTAGAGATTTCATTGGGTAGGATTTAAGTGTGAAATTGTAAACGGGGGAGTTTAGCTTCAAATTAAGACTACTGATAGTGGATTTCCTTCTTGGCTTGGTTTCCCCCAGAGTAGGTTAGTTAGAACCGAACTGGGTGAACAATTCTATGTGTTGTTTATGTTTCTGCATTGTTTATTTGTTTGTTTAGTTATGAATGTTATGACTTTGTCTATAACATCAGGTTCAGAAGTGTTTGTTGTTCTTGTACAGAACCATGTAAAAATATAATATGGTTATGTATGTTGAACATGTGTGATTCCATGTCTCATTGACTCTTTCCTAAGAGTAATTAAATAATGAGGGATCCTTGTATTCTGCTGGTGCTACATTAGAAACAGATCAGATGTCTTGACATTAGGATTGACATCCGAGTTTGTCATACCATAATTTACAATTGGTATCAGAGTAGGCATCCTATCTGTTTCTGGATGAGATCCATAAGGGATAAATTCTGGTTGTGGTAAAAGCAGAAGAGTGTTTGAACAAAGAATGTTCATATTGTATGGTCCCTTGAAGTGGAGGATGGACCTATATGATTATACCAACCTGACCTAAGAGCTGTGATGCTAGAACGAAGAGTGCTAAGTCCAAGGACTTCATGCGGGAGTTAAGAACTTGAATTTAAATACAAATTCAATTGGTATCTATGAATGGAGAAGATGCTCATCAAAAACTTCATGCGGGAGTGAAGATATTGATAAGGTAACATCTGTTGTCGGTGTGTTCATCAAGTCAGGATTTTGGTTTGGTCTAATCAGTTGCTTGGTGCAAAAGCAAGCATTGTGCAAGGTTGAGTAACAATCAATCTGTAGTTGTCATGCTTACTACTAACACTTAAAGTAGGCATTGTGTGAATTCTGTTGATATATGACTATTTTTCCGCTGCATAGTCTCTGATAAACCCTAGGGTTATGAAGGTTCAACAGAATGTATGGTAGGTATTGACAGCTATAATTAAAGTGTCAAAGATACTTGAGTAATCTCTCAAGTCCACTCATAATGGCATAGTTTGGAACCTTCTCCTGGTCTGGAAGAGGAGACATTTGGCTAAGTTAAACAGGACACGATTAACATGTGCTTAGTTCTACTAAGAAAAACTCATAAAGGTATTCCTTTCTAATCCTTTATGTTGTATCTTTGAAGAACCTATATCTGTAAGTTTCCTATGATCAACGAAACCAGATAAGTATTCATAACCATAGAGCAGTCGTTGGAGCTGAATATTGTGTCTCAATCACAGTGAAATATGGTTAAGAATGTGTACTACCCTAGTTGTTATCCATAAAGGGTAGTATGATTTTAAATCAAGGAAGTCAGATGGATATGACTAATTCAGTGTTATACTATGACTAAGTCTGTTCCAGAAACTTAGATAAGGGAATCTCCTCTATAGGTACAGATCATGGCATCCCTCATCTCAAAATCAGAATTAAATTATGAAGAAAAAGGTTATTGAGATGCTGGCTATTTTATGTTAGAACAAGATTTGTTCTGATCAATATTCTTGTTTTGATGATAACAATGTATATGAATTTTGTATAAGACAATGTGGTACTCTAATCCTTTTCATTTTCCATTTCAGGAAATATATAAAGAGTACGCACAATTCAGTGCTCAAAAGGACTGACTCATAAGGTTCAAGATTGCAACATCAAAACATGCCCTCGCAAGACATCAGAAGTTGGTCAAGCAGAATCAGAACATGGTCTATGAAGCATCAGAAGAACATGAGATCAGAAGCAGAAGCACTAAAGTTCTTATGGTATCACGCTCAAGCACTTCAAAGTCAGAAGACAAGAAGATGCTCTGCACCAAGCTGTTTCACTCTGATTATTCAAATGTTGTATCTACAAACATTAGATTAGAATAAATTACAAGATGACAGGCTACTCTAACTGACAAAAGGAATGTTAGAAGCTACAAAAGGCAAAGTCAGTAAAAGCAGCAAAAGCAAGGCTCGAGGTAGTTGACAAAAGTGTGAAACATTAAATGCAGAGCTGTACTTTTCATGCAACGCATTAAATGATCCCAACGGTCATCTTCTCAAACGCCTATAAATATGAAGTTCTGATCAGAAGCAAAACAACAACTCTTGCAAAAATATTGAAACACTGTTGAATTCAATACTCACGAACTTCATCTTCAACCTCACAAACTATTGTAATATCTTAGTGAGTGTTAAGCTTAGAGCTTAAGAGAAATATCATAGTTGTGATTATATCTTTCTAATAAGCATTTCAATACTCTTGTAAACATTTATTTCACATTGATTGTAAAAGGTTCCTAGAGTGATTAGTGAGATCAGTAGACTCTAGAAGACTTAGAGGTTATCTAAGTGGTGTATTCCTAGAGTGATCAAGTTGTGATTAGTATACTCTAGAAGTCTTAGAAGGTATCTAAGTGGAAAACCATTGTAATCAAGATTGATTAGTGGATTAAATCCTCAGTTGAGGTAAATCACTGTAAGGGGGTGGACTGGATTAGTTTCGTTAACAACGAACCAGGATAAAAATAATTGTGTTAATTGTTTTTATCTTAAGAGTTTTTATAGTCACACTTATTCAAACCCCCATTTCTAAGTGTTTTTCTATCCTTCAATTGGCATCAGAGCGCCGGTTCTAGGTGCAAGCACTTAACCGTGTTAGAAAAAGATTCAGGAAGAGAAAAACGCTAAGTCAATATGGTTGATCCATCAACTGCTACATCAACTCCTACACATGTTCCTGCGGATTAAAACAACAATGAAAATGGATATTCTAGACCACCAGTATTTGATTTTGAAAACTTTGAATACTGGAAAGATAGATTGGAAAGTTAATTTCTTGGTCTAGACGGTGACTTGTGGGATCTACTTGTGGATGGTTACAGACATCCTGTAAATGTTGGAGGAGTAAAGATGTCAAGACAAGAAATGAGTGATGATCAAAAGAAACAATTCAAAAATCATCACAAGTCTAGGACTATTATGCTGAATGCTATTTCTCATGCTGAATATGAGAAGATATCAAACAGAGAAACTACCCATGACATCTTTGAATCCTTGAAGATGACTCATGAAGGGAATGCCCAAGTCAAGGAGACTAAAGCTCTTGCATTAATCCAGAAGTATGAAGCCTTCAAGATGGAGGATGATGAAAATATTGAAACAATATTCTCAAGATTTCAAACTCTAACTGCTGGATTAAGAGTACTTGACAAGGGATACACAAAGGCTGATCACGTCAAGAAGATCATCAAAAGCTTGCCCAGAAGATGGGGCCCAATGGTGACTGCATTCAAGATTGCTAAGAATCTGAATGAAGTCTCTCTTGAAGAGTTGATCAGTGCTCTGAGGAGTCATGAAATAGAGTTGTATGCTAATGAACCTTAGAAGAAAGGTAATTCTATTGCGTTAAAATAAAATAATAAAAAATGTACTAACACTTTTCAGGCTGAAGAAGAAGATTCTGCAGAGTCAAAATCAAAATAAGAAGAAGATGAATTGTCCATGATCTCTAGAAGGGTAAACCAATTCTGGAAGAGTAAACAAAGGAAGTTAAGAACTTCAAAAGTTCCAAATGGCCTAAAAGAGGAGAATCTTTTGGAATCAGAAGATCTGACAAAAAGAAGGTCACGTGCTTTGAATGCAAGGAGCCAGGTCATTACAAGAGTGAGTGTCCAAAGCTTCAGAGGGAGAAGCCCAAGAAGAAGTTTCAAAAGAAGAAAGTCCTTATGGCAACTTGGGATGATTCAGACTCATCCGAATCAGAATCAGACTCTGAAGATGAGCAGGCAAACATTGCGCTCATGGCCACTATTGATGATGGATCAGAATCTACATCAGACTCAGATTCTGAAGAGGTATTTTCTAAACTATCTAGAGAAGAGTTAGTTTCTAGTCTAACTCAAATTCTGGAACTCAAGGCTCAACTTAGTATCAAATACAAAAAGATGAAGAAGCTATTTGAATTTGAAACTAAGAAGCTTGAAGTAGAAAATTCTGAACTAAAGGAAAAAGTTTTAAAATTATCCAAAGATGTTGAATCATCTTCTGGTTCAGAAAAGTATATTCCAAGTATGAACAATATTCTTAAGGAATATGACTTGAGTTTTAGAAAGTTTTTATCTAGAGGTATTGGAAGAAGTCAACTTGCCTCTATGATATATGCAGTTAGTGGAAACAAGAGAGTTGGCATAGGCTATAAGGGTGAAACCCCATACAAACTTGAATCTCTGGATGATATGAAAATCACATACAAGCCCTTGTATGATCAATTCAAGTATGGCCACTCCCATGATATTAGGCTCACATCACATGCTAAATGTTTCCACATTACACACACTAAGAAGCATGTGACACATACTAGAAAATATCATGTAACTCAAAATAGGAAATATCATGTTGTTCCTCCTGTTATTTATCATGCTAAACCCAAGTTCAATCAGAACTTGAGGAGAACTATCAAGAAAGGACCTGTAATACAGTGAACTGACTTTTTACAGAAATGTCGTGGTAAGCAAGATTCACCACCGACTTTTATTTTATCCAATTGGAAAGGCAAAAAGAACATGAAAGACCTTTGAAAAAATTTGAGTTCGGGGGGTAGGTTATACAAAGGGAAGGTGTAAGGCACCCTTTGCATCCATGGTTTTCCATGGGCTCTTAATTGCTTAGCTCACTTTGTTTGTTTGAAATGTTTGAAAGGGTGTCGTGTGTGAATAGTAAAACTTTTGAAGAAGAACTTTAACTTGTAAATAAGCGTAGTCTTTTTAAATTTGATTTTGAAGAAGAGGTGTAAAAAGTAATTTGAAAGTTTGAATGTATGAGCAAGCAATTAAAAGTTACCTACCCTAAGTTTGAAAGATCGTTCTTTTAGCTTTTCGGTTTAAAAAGGCTATCCATACCATAAGAGGGTAGGAAGTCTTTTCATTGGATGTAAAGGGTCATCGAGAAAGGATCGTTCGCCATAAAATTGTCCCTACCATATAGAAGGTAGGTAGTCTTTAGGGAAGGATAGAATAGTCATTAATATGTTTAGGCATCATGCGAGGATACCTTAGCAATTGGGACAATCATCTTTAGGCAACCTTGCTTTAGGTATCCTCGGAATCGAGGGACTTGACTATTATTTAGTATAATTAGAGGCAACAGAATCATAAGGCAATAGGCAACAAAGGCAACAAGAGGGATTACCTTAAAGGTGTGTGGGTGCAACAATTACGTGATTCAATTCAGTTATTTATCTTGTAATTAGTTATCCTAATTCGATTCAAGGCTTGCACTCCCTAAGATTACTAACCACGTAGTTTAAAAATGCATAAATTAAAGGCAGGAAAATAAAAGTCCTACGCTATTACAATAAACACCTGTAGGCAGAAAAGTAAAGGCGTAAATATAAACCTAAACTATTACAATAAACACCTGCAGGGAAAATAGAGGAAGAATTGCGCGTGAAAATAAAAGTTAAAATATTATAAACCCTGGACAGTTACAAATAAGAGGGATCAAAAATTAGTAAAATATAAAAACAGAAGGTTAATAAAAATTAATCCTAACTTAAAAGTCTAAATTAAATTTAATCAATTAAACCCTAATTAATTAATTATTGGTTAAAACCTAATTAATTAAACCAATTTTATTTGGCTAAAAACCTAATTAATCGACTTAATCTCATTTGGCTAAAAAAAACCTAAATTTATTAATTTGGGTAAAAACCTAATCCTAATATTTTGGCCAGATGGCCTTGTGGGAACGGGTGAACCCTAATATGACATTTCTAGGTTTTTTGTGATTTTTTGGTTGATTAAACCTAAATTAAAAATTAAATAATTATTAATCTATATTAAAACTAAAAGATGTTAATCTAAATTACATTAAAGAAAAACAAGATTTTTACTAAAAAGAAACTAAATAAAGAAATAAATAAAAAGAAACAAATAAAAAAAGTAAAGGAATTTAGAAAACCTGAGCTTTGATTGAGTGTGGTAGTCCTTATGAGTTCCATGGTAGACTTGCAGGTTTGTAGGCGCTGGATTTAACTTTGTGAGGATTTGATGGTGGTGCGCAAAGGTGCATGGTAAGACCTATGGAACTGGATGCGTTGTATTCTGTGAAAATAAAATGTAAAATAAAACGTTCAGAGTTGGGGATCGAACCCAGACACATGGGGTTACAGGTCACACTCTCGGCTATCTAATCTGCACACGATTCGCTGTTAATGTGATCACCAAGGAACAATAAATAAGAAAACAAGAAAACCAAATAGTATTTTCAAACTCAATCGACGTGTGGCCCCCACATTCCTGGGCGAACCAATCAGAAAAGAGAGAGAGTTGATTGACTTTGATTGGCCAATTGAAACGCTTGGAAGTGCCACGCAGGATTGACCGCCCCCTGGTTTTTTCAAACCACCACCGGCGGTGGTTCCTTTCTCCTTCTCCGACGAGAACTTTTCCAACCTGCAAGAAAACAACAATACGACGCAAAAAAACTGCCCAGATGCACTAAACAAAGGGTGCGAACACGTTGGCATTGTTATCTTGGTGTGGGACGTCCTGTAGCCATGGGTTCGGAGCTCTGAGACCTTGGTTCCCTAACAATGGCATACCACGTTTCTTGCGTAGAAACTTACATGTAATGGATCAAATTCGTCTTACTCGATCACCTGAACCTAACCATGCTCACAAAACATATTAAAAGACATAAATGCATGAGTTTGAGTTTTTAAAAAAATATTACCTCCGGCGAAGGTGGTGAGTGCATTCTGAGAGTGAATGGCCCTGCTCAAGATCGTGAATATGCGTCTGTGAACCTTAGGAAGGTGATAGGCTGAACATCAATGGCTCAAACTTGCTGCAAGGTTGGTTTCTAACATGCCCTAATCCTTTGAAAATTTTGAACGTGTTGTTCATGTTATGAAGGCTAGATTTCTTGTGGTTTGTTTTTAGTTTGAATGTATTATGCATATATATGATTGTATTAGGGCAACTTGTGGGCTTGGATATCAAGTCTTTAAAGAAAAAGAAATTTTACTTAAAAATATAAAAACTCTTTCTATTTTAAGCCAAACTCTCCCCCATATTACTTATCACGTTTTGGACCCTCATGGGGCATCATTTGGGTCTTCCATATAGTTATACTAAGAGCTCATAATTTATTTCATTTATTTTGTGATTTTATTCAATTTACTTTGTATTTAAATGAATAAAAATTCAAATAAATGGCACAAAAATATGACAACAAATTTATGGGCCCTTAATGCACTCGTGATCATGTTTCAAATCTCAAACTTAGGCCCATTAGTCCAAAAACACCAAATTGTGCAATTAGGGTTTTGTGTTTTTCTTGAGAACCGACCAACTTCTGAGCCTCGTATCTCCTTCAATTTTTATCATATGAAGGTTTTCTTGACCATCTTAGAAAGCCCAGGATGTCCTCTAAAACCTCCTTTTGGTTTCATCTCCATTTAGTTTACCATGTTCATGTGCCACTCATTGAGAAAAAATGACTTTTTGCGATCCTTTAGAAGGACTTGTAATGTTTTGGCTCATATCTTCCAAATGGTGCATTTCTGGCCTTAGCTTATGAGTGACAAAGTTGTAGAGAATTCAATTTTCTTCAAAATAGGCTTTGGTTGGGAAATTTATGATGATCCATGTGAAAGTTATGGTTGGTCAAAATTCAGTTGACTTTTAGTCCAAAAACCCTAATTTAGAAACATTGAGTTTTGTTGATTTCTGAACTTTCCTTGATGAATTATGATCAAAACTTGATCAAATGATGAATGTAACTTCAAAATATTAATGTTGACCAAAAATCAGGAGTTTTGATTGTGATTTGACCATAGTTGACTTTTAGGTCAAACTAGTCGACTGTTGACCATTTGAGCTGTTGATTGAGCAATCTTAGGAATCAGAGCTTGAAACTTGAGGTGAGGATCCATTGAATCATATGAGAGGCCATGGAGTCCATTTGAGGCATCAGAATCTGATCTTACTTTAAAAAGATCAAAACCCTAGTTGGAGAGTTGTTGTTTAGGAAAATGCGCATTTAGTCAAGTCTCGAGCTTTTGATATTCAAATGAGCTTGAGTATGAAAATGTGATGGGAAAATTTTGGGGTATGACAGGATCCAAGAAATTTTGGGTACCTAAGGAAAAGATTATCCATGTTGCAGATATCCTTGGCTGCAAATTAGACAAAGGAAAATATGTCATGGTACCTGGACTCTGGGTGCTCGCGGCACATGACGGGAAAAAGGTCTATGTTCCAGGACTTGGTGCTTAAATCTGCTGGAGAATTTAAGTTTGGAGGGAATCAGAAGGGCAAGATCATTGACTCAAGAACCATAAGTATGGGTAACTCTCCTTCCATAACTAATGTTCTGCTAGTAGATGAATTAGCTCGTAACTTATTGTCCATAAGTCAATTAAGAGACAATGGTTATGACATAATGTTTAATCAAAAGTCTTGTAAAGCTTTTAGTCAGAAGGATGACTCAATCCTATTTACAGGCAAGAGAAAGAACAACATTTACAAGATTGATCTTCAAGATCTTAAGAATCAGAAGGTAACTTGTCTTATGTCTGTTAGTGAAAAGCAATGGGTCTGGCACAGAAGATTAGGCCATGCTAGTTTGAGAAAGATTTCTCAGATTAACAAACTAAATCTGGTCAGAGGACTCCCCAATCTGAAATATAAATCAGATGCTCTTTGCGAAGCATGTCAAAAAGGGAAGTTTTCCAAACCTGCATTCAAGTGTAAGAATGTTGTCTCTTCCTCTAGGCCGCTAGAACTTCTGCACATTGATCTGTTTGGCCCAGTCAAAACAGCATATGTTAGCGGGAGAAAATATGGATTAGTCATTGTAGATGATTATAGTCGATGGACGTGGGTAAAGTTCTTGAAACACAAGGATGAGTCTCATACAATGTTCTTTGACTTCTGCACTCAGATTCAATCTAAGAAAGAATGTAAAATAATAAAGGTCAGAAGTGATCATGGTGGCGAATTTGAGAACCGATTCTTTGAGATTTATTTCAAAGAAAATGGTATTGCCCATGATTTTTCTTGCCCTAGAACTCCACAGCAAAATGGAGTTGTAGAGCGAAAGAATAGGACTCTACAAGAAATGGTCAGAACCATGATCAATAAATCCAATATGGCTAAGCATTTCTAGGCAGAAGCAATAAATACTGCATGTTATATTCAGAATAGAATCTCTATCAGACATATTCTTAATAAGACTCCTTATGAATTGTGGAAGAACAGAAAGCCCAACATTTCATATTTCCATCCATTTGGATGTGTATGTTATATTCTGAACACTAAAGATCATCTGCACAAGTTTGATTCTAAGGCACAAAAGTGTTTCCTTCTTGGATATTCTGAGCGCTCTAAAGGCTACAGAATATACAATACTGAAACATTGGTTGTTGAAGAATCAATCAATATCAGATTTGATGATAAGCTTGGTCTTGAAAAGCCAAAGCAGTTTGAGAATTTTGCAGATATAGAAATCTCTAATTCAGACGCTGAAGAACCCAGAAGAAAAGTATCAGAAGATCAAATTGCTGCTTCACTAGAGAATCTCAGAATTTCTGAAGAGCCAACTATCTGAAGATTTTCTAGACTCAACTCTGCTCACTCAGAAGATGTGATCATTGGGAAGAAATAAGATCCTATCAGAACAAGAGCATTCCTTAAGAACAATGCAGAATGTCAATTTGGTCTAGTATCTCTTATTGAGCCAACTTCTGTTGATCAAGCTCTGGAGGATGCTGACTGGATAATTGCAATGTAAGAAGAACTAAATCAGTTTACAAGGAATGATGTCTGGGATCTTGTTCCAAGACCAAAAGGATTTAACATCATTGGAACTAAGTGGGTCTTCAGAAACAAGCTAAGCGAAAAAGGAGAAGTTGTAAGAAACAAATCCAGACTGGCTGCTCAGGGCTATAGTCAGCAAGAAGGTATTGACTATACAGAAACCTTTGCACCAGTGGCCAGGTTAGAATCTATTCGCTTATTAATTTCTTTTGCCACTCAACATAACATCACTCTGTATCAGATGGATCTTAAGAGTGCCTTCTTAAATGGTTATATAGATGAGGAAGTCTATGTCCACCAACCTCTTGTTTTTGAAGACTCTAAGTCTCTAGAACATGTTTTTAAACTAAAGAAGTCATTATACGGATTGAAGCAAGCTCCTAGAGCTTGGTATGAAAGATTAAGTTCTTTCCTTCTAGATAATGGTTTTACTACAGGAAAAGTGGATACTACTCTCTTTTGTAAAACCTTTAAAAGGATATTTTAATTTGCCAAATATATGTTGATGATATTATCTTTGGAACCTCTAATGCTACACTTGGAAAGGAGTTTGCTAAGTCTATGCATGTTGAGTTTGAAATGAGCATGATGGGAGAACTCAAGTATTTCCTTGGGATCCAGATCAATCAAACTTCTGAAGGAACTTATGTTCATCAGACCAAGTATGTGAAAGAACTTCTGAAGAAGTTAAATCTTACAGAAATCAAAGAAGCAAAAACTCTTATGTATCCAACGTGTGTCCTAGGTAAGGATGAGGTAAGTAAGAAGGTAGACCAGAAGCTCTATAGAGGTATGATTGGATCTCTTCTATATCTTACTGCTTCTAGACCTAATATTTTATTCAGTGTTTGTCTGTGTGCAAGATTCCAATCAGATCCTAGAGAATCTCACTTAACAGCTGTTAAGAGAATTCTGAGGTATCTGAAAGGTACTACTAATGTTGGTTTAGTCTACAAAAGATCTGAAGAATACAACTTAGTAGGATTTTGTGATGCTGATTACGCTGGAGATAGAGTTGAAAGGAAAAGTACTTTTGAAAGTTGTCAATTTCTTGGAAGTCACTTGATCTCCTGGTACAGCAAGAAGCAAGCTACAATTGCCCTCTCTACAACAGAAGCAGAATATGTTGCTGCTGCTAGATGTAGTACACAGATGCCCTGGATGAAGAGTTAACTAGAAGATTATCAGATATATAAGAGTAACATTCCTATCTTCTGTGGTAATACTTCTGCTATTTGTTTATCTAAGAATTTTAATTTTACATTCCAAATCTAAACATATTGAGATTAAACATCATTTCATTAGGGACTATGTTCAGAAGGGTGCTCTTTCTTTAAGCTTCGTTGATACAGACCATCAATGGGCTGATATCTTTACAAAACCCCTTGGTGAAGATAGGTTCAAGTTCATTCTGAAGAATATCAGTATGGATTTATGCCCAGAATGAAAGGGTGAAAAGTTCTGATATATGGATTAGATTTGAAATGATCAATTTTATTTTCTTATAAGAAGTTCTGATGTTGATCAGTTAGATATTCTAATTCTGTTATTGCTAACGTTTCATATGTCTAAGTTGATTCAGAATCTATTTTAAAACAAAACATTTGTCACCAGCTATTCCAAAAGATGAACACGTGTTCACTCTAATTGGACAAGCATGCGGTGCAGTTGATGAGACGCCGCCCTAGGTAACTGTGCAAATCATTTCAAATATCAGGTTTTACCCTAACGTCACTCAACATTAAATGCATTTGATTTTCTGCATTTCTGTAATCCTGTTCATTCAGAAACATATTGCATTTCATTTCAAATCCGTGCCTATATAAACTCATCTCCATAACATTTCCTCTCTTTCCATTCCATCTCTTTGTTCATTGTCTCTATTTGTTCATCTCTCTCTTGTTTTGCATAAACCCTAGTTACTAAACCTTAATCTCAGTGTGAATCCATGGCTTCATCTTCGAATGTTCAACGCAAGGCATCATCGATACATCAAGTTCAACAAAAGAGATATGTTAATCCTCCTTTGAAGTCTTGTTCAATTCCTTTTAATGAACTGGAAGTTCTCTGCGAAACAATAGTGGATTTTGAAAATCTTATGGCACATGATTTCAAAACCAAAGTTGCAATGGTAGTACAAGGATGGACAAATTTCTTTGAAAGATTGGTTGGCCCAGTTTACCATTTATTGGTTATGGAATTCTGGACACATGCTACGGTTACTTCAACTGCCATCATCTCCTTCGTGCTAGGGCATGAAGTTGTTGTGACTGAGAAGCTGATAAGGAAACTATATGGTCTTGATGGTATAGATGGAATCACTGGTGCTCTTCATGGAAGAACTCATTGGGATAAAGTTGATCGAGAGTTGTTTACTTCGGGTATTTCCTCTCCTTTCACTACTACCTTGAAGCCTTCGTACAAAGTATGGGATGAGATCATTCTGGGATCTCTCTATCATAGGAAACCATCAAACTCTGCAACCTATGTCAATCAGGATCAGAAGTATATATTATTCTGCATTGAAAAAGGCATGAGAGTCAATCTACCACACATTCTTTTTCAACATCTGAAGACAAATATTGAAGAATCAAGAGATGAAGAACGTCAGAAGAATCCCAAACTCAGGAAGAATACTATCCCTCTTGGAAGGATGATTTCAGATATTCTGATTGAGAGTGGCTTGATAAATGTTCTGAGAGCAACTGACTCATCTAAGAACTTGACTGTTATCCAAGGGGTTATTCTGAATGCTCATTCTCTAAAAAGCATGCAGCTGATTGAAAAGGTGATCACTCCCTCAAAAATGTTTCTAGATATTCTGACAAGAAGAACTCCTGTTGTGAGTTTCTCTCACATGTTCAAAGAGGAGCTAGACAAGTCTGTAAAACGCTATCTGAAGTCATGTGTTAAAGCTCAAACTTCTGTTGATCCTGCTTGGATTAGAGGAAGAACTCTTCCATCTCTGAATGAGTTAAGAAAGAAGGAAAAGAAGAAGAAAGAAAAGAAACTGAAGAGAAAGGCCACAGAAGAAGGACATGATGCTAAGCAAACAAAGAAGCATAAGAAACCTATAGAGTCTCTCAAAGTAAAAAAGAACTGATGAACAGCTTGAGAAGCTCATTCATAAAATTTATCATGCAGATTCTTCTGACCGTCCCCCTCAGAAAAAGCCTCCTCCTTCTGTAATTCCTTCCTCTTCCACCACCACAAATAGAAACCGACCACTTATTTCTACACCTTTTCTAAACCCTCAACCACAAAATGCTACCTTTCCTCAACTTCCTTTTGAAAATATTCTCTCAACCACTTCCATCACAGATTCTTCATCCTCCCTAACCTCTTCTACTACCCCCTACTTTGTTCTCAAGAGAATCTAAACCCTACAGTCTTCTTTACCCTGACTATTGTTTCACTTTAAATCCTCCTGAACCCTCTATTGATGCTTGCTATAACTTGTTGATGTATAAGGTCAGAACTGGGCTAGATACTCTGAAAGCTGGTTATGAGTCCAAGATGGATCATGTTGCTACTCGCAAAGTGTGGAAAATTTTCAAGAAGGATATTTAGACTGATTTTCTGAACATCCAGAAGAGATGCTTGGCTAATGCATCTGGATCTTCTAGTTACTCTCTGGAGTTAGATTATGGTAAGTACTATCACCCTATCAGTAGCTGGAAACCTCTTGAAGAAAAGGCATTTTCTAATGAGCTCGAAGAAGTGCATCCACTTGCTATGGTAGTGTGGAAGCCTCATTACAATGTTCTGACTGGAGACTTTCAGTCTATATTCAACTGTCTAAGGGATAACCCCTCTGAGAAAGCGCCAAATATGGTATGTCCAGAAGTTGATGTTCTCATGGTCGATGCTGCTATTGAGAATCCTCTTATGGACAATAGCTTTGATGCTTCTTCTGCTGGACCTTCTGTGCTGGTAACCACCATGAAGGCTCTTCAACAGAATCAAGTTGATCTTGCTTCTCGTCTGGACAAGCATGAGGATACTCACAATGAGTTCAGATCTTTTATGAAGACGCAGACAGAAAGCACTGTTGAGATTAAAAACCTTCTGGCCAAATTAGCTTCTAAGCTAGGCTAGTCGTAGTGTGTCTTGGTCTTAAATGTTTTCTTATTTTATGCATCTGTTTCTTGCATCTGCTTCTATCCCTCTTGTACTTCTGATATATTTTGTTAATCAATAAAATATTATCTTCTTCACTTTATGTGTCTTTTATCATCTGAATCTTTTAATGCTTTTTGATGTTATGACAAAAAGGGGGAGAAAGATGATAATTGATTTGGTTTATTATATCAGTTGCTGGGATTAAGTCTCAACATTCCTAACATTATTTGCAAGTTCTATGTCTTTGATATTTTTTGCAGGATTGAAGATATTCTGAAAAATCTCAACATGAGAAGCAAATACATGGGGAAATGCAATTCTATAAAGAAGCATATCTTGGAAAAGTGAAGCAAGCTTAGTGCTGTGAAGCTTTAAGATCAGAAGCAAGAAGAATGTTTTGATATTCTCTTTGAAGAATATTCTCTGATACATTCTCTTCTCTCATTTGCTCTGATACATGTTCTTTCTTAAAAGAATGTTCTGATCCATTCATGCTCTGATTTTTTTCCGTCTAGTATGCTCTGAAACATTTCAGGATGTAAAGATGCTCTGATGATGCTCTGATACATTCAAGAATGTTCTGATTCAATCAAGCATGCTATGATTCAAGAAGAAATTCAAAGCTCTGAAGTTGTCCTATGGAAGCAAGAAGCAGAAGCTCTGAATATTCTGAAGTTCTAGGCAAAGTGAACGTCTCTACCGAAATGGAAAAATACTAATGGAAGTCTTTTATTTATAAATTCTTCTAGTATTTATTTCAGGGGGAGATTGTTAATCTCAGGGGGAGACATATTCACACACTCTGATTATATGCTTATGCTATATCTGTGTAATTGTCTTCTGTTATCTGATATTCTGATTGCAAATTCATATCAATTATATATGTTTTTGTCATCATCAAAAAGGGAGAGATTGTTATAACAAGATTTGTTCTGATCAATATTCTTGTTTTGATGATAACAATGTATATGAATTTTGTATAAGACAATGTGGTACTCTAATCCTTTGCATTTTCCATTTCAGGAAATATATAAAGAGTACGCACAATTCAGTGCTCAGAAGCACTGACTCGGAAGGTTCAAGATTGCAAAATAAAAACATGCTCTCGCGAGACATCAAAAGATGGTCAAGCAGAATCAGAACATGGTCTATGAAGTATCAGAAGAACATGAGATCAGAAGCACTGAAGTTCTTATGGTATCACGCTCAAGCACTTCAAAGTTAGAAGACAAAAAGATGCTCTACACCAAGCTGTTTGACTCTGATTATTCAAACGTTGTATCTACAAACATCATATCAGAAGCAAGTACAAGATGACATGCTACTCATTTTGACAAAAGGAACGTTAGAAGCTACAAAAGGCAAAGTTAGTAAAAGCAGCAAAAGCAAGGCTCGAGGTAGTTGACAAAAGTGTGAAACATTAAATGCAGAGCTGTACTTTTCGTTCAACACATTAAATGCTCCCAACAGTCATCTTCTCAAACGCCTATAAATATGAAGTTCTGATCAGAAGCAAAACATAACTCTTGCAAAAATATTGAAATGCTGCTGAATTCAATACTCACGAACTTCATCTTCAACCTCACAAACTATTGTAATATCTTAGTGAGTGTTAAGCTTAGAACTTAAGAGAAATATCACAGTTGTGATTATAGCTTTCTAAGAAGCATTTCAATACTCTTGTAAACATTTATTTTACATTGATTGTAAAAGGTTCCTAGAGTGATCAGTGAGATCAGTAGACTCTATATGACTTAGAGGTTATCTAAGTGGTGTATTCCTAGAGTGATTAAGTTATGATCAGTATACTATAGAAGACTTAGAAGTTATATAAGTGAAAAACCATTGTAATCAAGATTGATTAGTGGATTAAATCCTCAGTTGAGGTAAATCACTCTAAGGGGGTGGACTGGAGTAGTTTCGTTAACAACGAACCAGGATAAAAATAATTGTGTTAATTTTTTTTTATCTTAAGAGTTTTTAAAGTCACACTTATTCAAACCCCCCTTTCTAAGTGTTTTTCAATCCTTCATTTTATCCCTTGATATGTCTGGATATTGCTGACTATTGGATTATTCTGTTACTAATGTTGTATATCTCAAGGGGAGTAAAAGAGTATGAAGATCAGCAAAGACAATATTTTTCTACTTCTATTCATTTGAAAAGTCTTTCAAAGACTAATCTTGAAGAAAGAAGAACAGATTCACACAAAATCCTCAGAACATAACTCAAGTCATGTGTATTCTCAAAGACCAACAAAGAATATTCTTTGAATTATCATGTGACGACATGAATTGATGGTGTGTATCACTTGTTCTGATCTAAGTGCATGATCCAACCTATGCACAAGTCCACCTGGTGCAGTTTATTCTCAAATAACATTTCTTTATTAAGACTTTGGGTGAAGTCCAGGTATGTTGTTTAAATCGCTCAGGATTATAGAGTCTTTTCGTTTTGTTTGATTCTTGTTTGAGTCCCTCATGTTCTTCTTTCGAATATGAGAAATGTCTAGAGTCTAGGTTATGATTCTCTATTTGAGTCAATCATAGGGTTTAAGGGTAGTGTTCAGGCATTGTTAAGCCTGAGGTCATTCTTTACAATTGTTTGGTAAAGAATAAAGAGTATTGTTTCGAGTCGTGAACATAATTCATTTCTTGTGTTCCAAGTCCTCTATAGAGATGTGTTATCTCTATGGATAGTCAAGAGTTTGTTTGAGTTCAGATGAACTTGTGTCTTAGGTATCAACATCACAAAGCACATATTCCCTAGTAGAAGGACTGGAAAAATATAGAAGTTTGAAAAAGCAACATTATTGTCTAGAGTGGTAGTTTGGACATAATGTGGATTAGAATGGGCAGGTTCTGATCTGGATTTAAGTAATGTGTTATGGCCATACACAATTACTTTCATGATGAAGACTTCACTTAGTGAAGATGAATATAAAGAAAAAATTTCTATGATCAGATCAACACAACTAAGGATAAAGAAGAATCTCTTTTGTTCAAGGAGAATATTAATCAATGTGTGAGGTTGAAAAAAACCTTATCAAGAAGGATTTCAAAGTATCTTAAGCAGACCATGATCTGATTCAAACATGGTAGGGTTATGCTCAATAAAATTCCAGGAGTGGCAATTCTGCTTGTTGAGACTGTGGCAACCTCTGTGTATGATTTTAGTATCAAGGGGTCATCTGTTGATCATTTATGAAGGAGATAAGTTCTTAGGCAAGGGACTGTTGAAAAGAAAAGGGGACTGAAACTTGTGGAGAATACTAGTAGTACAAATGTCAGACACAATGTTATGACATTCTACTTCTGGTGTAAGTATTTATTGTGAGGAACAAATTTACTATAATGAGTGTGTTCAGCAGGATTGTTGAACAGAGGGTGCGGCTCTTGAAGATATGAAGATGTGTATTTTCCATTCATCATTTCAAGCTTATTCTACTTCTTTTGTTAAGAGAAATTTCTTGGTTAAAAATACTTTTACATCATGAATAAAATGTGATACTTTTGTCAATTATTTGAATGGTTCAAGTTAATCATGTGCAACTGGTAACCACTATTCCTGCTCTACACTAATGATGTAGCTGTGTGCTAACAGTCTCAAGGTGTACAAAAACATCAGAAGTCTATGTCTATGACTAGTGAGTAAGTAGGGAGTCTGTTAATTGGTCCAAATGATGCTCTGTCTTAATCTTTTACGGAATCTTGGGCTATGTGCCTGAAGGAAAGAAAAGTGACAATGCCTGACATAATGTCATGACATGTTTAAAGACATTGAATCTTCACAGTCAAATAAGGAAATCTAAATTGAAGTTTATTTACACATCAGCGGTCGGTGTAAAGTTCATTCAATGACTATGCATGCACTGGTAATTCAAGATAACTCCTATCATAAAAACAGTCAAAAACTGCTTTGGAAAGAGTAAACGCTTTTGAAACTGTTTCCTAATTAACCGTTTGACCATTGAACAAGACCAAAGACCTTCGTTAATTCCTACGATCTTCATTTTCTATATAATAGCATCTCCATGAATTGCAGAAATCAAACTATCTCAAAAT
Source organism: Vicia villosa (assembly GCF_029867415.1). NCBI lineage: Eukaryota > Viridiplantae > Streptophyta > Magnoliopsida > Fabales > Fabaceae > Vicia > Vicia villosa. The sequence continues at coordinate 132,481,215 of NC_081180.1, read as the reverse complement.
GTCGTTCGTGTGCGTTCTTGTGAGTCGAGTCTGGGTTTGGTATTGTGATGGGTTGTTGTACCAAAACCATCTCAGAAAAAAGAAAAACACGGGCTGGGGATGTTGATGGTCTCTACCATGGGTTTTTCTGCAATAACAACAAAGATGTTCCACTATATACAACCTTCAGTATAGGAATCATTTTCGTTTTGATTTGTGATTTAAGTTATGAACACAAATTGTGATTTGTGTTCTGAGTTACAAGGAATAACGGCAAGAATCCAGTCTTGGTTCTCTTGAGAACTCGAGCTAGGAGTGTATTTCTTGACACAGACAACAAGTATCTCCAAGAATTAATCGTTATATCCAATGGCAATATATTACATACTATCGGTCTTTGTCATATTATGGCTAAAAAGGGGGAGAGATACAGATGTTGATTTTGCTACTGAAAGCAAACGTGACCAAGTCCTTGTTGTCTAAGTTGCTGCTGACTGTTACAAGAATAGTTTTAGCCAAAATAAGCCAAAAGGGGATATTGTTGACGCTCTATTTGTCCTGTATTATTGTCTAATGTTTGGCTAAAACAGATAATAGTATCAAATGGTCATAATGTGAATCTTGCAAGTTTATAAAGACCAAAACAGATACAAGCAAGATGTTAGAAGGAATGTCATGACATCAACTCATGACATCGCGCCTGCAGAACTGGAAGGAAGATTCAGTTTGTACTTAACAAGATACAGAATATTCTATGTGAATATTATGTAATCCTATGTGGCACATATTTAAAGGTCAAAAGAATAATTGAAGAATCGGATCAGAAGATTGAAGATTCAGGAAGAATCAGATCAGAAGATTGAAGATTCAACAGTTTCTAATTTAGGAAACTCAGAATTAAAAGACCTTATTTGTAGCAGAATATTTTCTGCATATTTGTAACAGCTAGAGTGATGCGATTTGTAAGCCCAAGTCCAATTGGGATCGGGTTATAAATAGAAAACTTTGTAACCTAGTTTTGTAACCTAATAGCCAGAGCTTGGAAGATGTAGTCTCTAGGGTTAGCCGTGTAGGTGAACCACCCGGTGTGTGGGATGGTCACTGATTTGAGCCTCAAAACCTGTAGGTGAGAGGTTTAGTGTAATCACTCAGAAGCTGCGAAGCAATGAGTGTAGGTTTGTTCTTGGAGGAAGCTTGTAAGAAACTTCAAGTTGATATTGTGTTTGTGTTTGTAGTGTTGGGAATTAGGCTGTCGATGCAGTGGCTGAGTTGTTGACTGCTAGACATCATTGCTATGATTGGGAGTGGAATGGAGTCATGGTTTTTTCCTAAAAGAGAAGAATTTTAGTATAGATAAGATATTCGTCTTTTCGTCGAACGAAGAATATTAATAAATTCTTACTGGTTGAACATCAGGTTCAGAAGCATTGCTCCCAATGTACTTCAAAACCAAATTGCCATAAGGCTGAGGTTGAGTTTCTCTGGGAGGAGGAGGAACGATTTTGAGCTTGACATTAGCAAGGTTTGTGTCTTGGTAAGAAGAGACAATTGCTTTGTGTTTCTTTTGTTTCTTCTCTTTTGGTTTGGGAGAAGCAATCTCTTCATGTTCTTCGAGATTAGAAAGAAATAAAAGACAGTGTCATTAAATACCTTTGATTTTTTCGTTGTTTTGGGAGCAACCTCAACAACTGGAACTCCTTGACTCGAAGAAGTGGTCATGCCCAAAGCAGTTTTAGCTGCAGGTTTGTCCTTTCTCGGTGTTTTCCTTTCGATAGCTGAAAAGAAAATAATTTGGTCGAAACATGCAATATGATAAAGATTAGTAAGTTGAAAAGGTGTAAAACCGTGAAATCCAAACATTCCACACCTTGACCCACTGGAGAGGTAATCCTCACTACATCCAAGTCGAAGTGAAGAAAGCCTTTGAAACTGTCTAAGGTATGTTTGGTTGCAACTACTCTTTTAGCAGGTTCTTGGCGATCATTGTCAACTCTTTAAAGAGATCCCCACATACAAACCAAGTTGGATAAGGGGGTGAAAATTCTGGTATGACAGACTCGGATGTCAATCCTGATGTCAAGACATCTAATCTGTTATTAATGTAGTATCAGCAGAATACAAGGATCCCTCATTATTTAATTACTCTTAGGAAAGAGTCAATGAGACCTAGGATCACATATGTTCAACATACATAACCAGATTATAATTTTTACATGGTTCTGTACAGGAACATCTAACACTTCTGAACCTGATGTTATAGACAAAGTCATAACATTCATAACTGAACAAACAATGCAAAAGATAAATAACACAATTAATTGTTATCCCAATTCGGTTCTAACTAACCTACTCTGGGGGCTACCAAGCCAGGAAGAAGATTCCACTATTAGTAGTACTATTTTATATAAACAACCTCTGGTTTACCTAGTCACTACCCAATGCAATCTCTATCTCAGAACTCCATCCAAGATAAGAAAACCTCTGCTCACTCCCTGGTGATACCTAACTGTTACAACTCTGCAACAGCTATTTACACAATTAACAATGAACACAGACTTGATCTGCTACACAGCTTCAATCAAGCTTACGATACTCAACACTTACCTATGGTTTTAAGTGAGGACAATCACTTCTCTAACCTACAGGTTTTGAGAAAGACAAATCAATGACCTTCCCACAAACCGGGAGGTTCACCTACACGGCTAACCCTAATGGTTACATCTTTCTAAATGCTGGCTAGCTTACTAAACCAGGTTACAAAGTTTCCTATTTATAACCTGATCCCAATTGGACTTGAGCTTACAAATTGCAGCACCCTGGCTGTTACAAATATGCAGAAAATATTCTGCTACAAATAAGGTCTTTTAATCCTGAGTTTCCTAGATTAGAAACTGCTGAATCTTCAATCTTCTGATCTGATTCTTCATGAATCTTCAATCTTCTGATCTAATTCTTCAACTATTCTTTTGACCTTTAAATATGCGCCACGTAGGATTGCATAATATTCACGTAGAATATTTTGTATCTGTTAAGTACAAACTGAATCCTCCTTCCAGTTCTGCAAGCGCGATGTCATGAGTTGATGTCATGACATTCCTTCTAACATCTTGCTTGTATCTGTTTTGTTCTTTATAAACTTGCAAGATTCACATTAGTATTATGTTTTACTGCTATTATGTTTTTACCAAACATAGATGTCAATCAGCCAATAAAAGCACTAATAGGGGGAATGAATGATAATGCAAAATCTGCACTAGGTAGATTTCAAAATCGAGGTGGCTCAAATTCAAAAGCCAAGTCATATCTAAATTCGGGTTTCACGACTTGGAGAGTCTTTCTTTTAGAAATTTGTTTTTCAAACTTTTCTTTGAGAATAGGGGCTGCATCACAAACCGTTCGAATAATCTAGGTAGGATTATAGACAGTTTCAAAGTATTTCTGGAATGCTTGGATTTCTTCGCAATGTGTGATTTTACCTTTATAAGATTGGTCCTGCAAAGATGAAAAAGCTTTCGTTAGATTGGCTTCAATTTCTTCATTGGTGAGCATATTCCGAAAATAGAAGTTCGTCCACCATTGGTCGAACACTGTTGTGGAATAGAACGCTGGCTGGTACGCTATCAATTGGAAGTCGGCAAAATCTGCATAACATTGTTGATGTGCTGCAATGTCTCGAGCTGCCCAAATAGTGATCGCAACACATAAGTCACGTATTCTTTGAAAAAGGGAAACATGGATAAGTTGGCATAACCCAAATTGCTTGGAGAAGAAGTTAGGTTGATAGGCCAACAAGCATACATGGCTTTTTACTGGCAAGATTCTAAAGACGAGCAATCGAGGAAATAAGAACGCACGCCATATATTCTCAATTGTGGTTTTACTTTCTTTGACGGCATCTTCAATTGAAGTAGTAAACCACGATTGATTGGTAGTTACTACTGTGGAACTGAAGAGCAGTCGAAATCTAGAGTTACAAGAAATGCCTATTTCTGCATGAATTCGAAATAACCATTTATTGGGGGCAATTTGTTAGCTGGAGATTTTGACTAACAGATCGTGATACCTGGAAGTGTTGGATTATGATGAAGAAATGGTTCTCATAGAGCTAGTTAAGAACTTTTCTCCTCGGAAGATGTATTATTCGACCAAGAGTAATTTTCATCGTATTTACAAGTGTCCTTCGACGGACGCGCTAACATGATCTAAATGTCCAGGTGGGAAGATTTGAATTTCAAACGGAACGGTTTTGCTTAGCGGACGCGTGGGAACATTTGAAACGAAGTGAGCGTTTAAAATATCGAACGTGACAAAGATCTATGTAGAGACCGTTAGGGTCGAAGTAGTGTAAATAGGAGTACTACTATTTAGTTTGATATGTTCGAATCAATATACAGAAAATGAAGGATAGAAAAACACTTAGAAAGGGGGGTTTGAATAAGTGTACTTTAAAAACTCTTAAGACAAAAACAATTGCAAAATGATTTTTATCCTCGTTCGTTGTTAACGAAACTACTCCAGTCCACCCTCTTAGAGTGATTTACCTCACCTGAGGATTTAATCCACTCATCAACCTTGATTACAATGGTTTTCCACTTAGATACCTTCTAAATCTTCTAGAGTATTCTGATCACAACTCGATCACTCTAGGAACATAATGCTTAGATACCCTCTAAGACTTCTAGAGAATCCGATCACAACTTGATCTCCTCTAGTTCTTTACAAATGAATGTAAACAAATTCTTATAAGAGTTATACAATGCTTCTTAAAAAGCTATAATCACAACTGTGATATTTCTCTTAAGTTTAAGCTTAATCTCACTAAGATATTACAATAGTAATGAAGTGAGGTTGAAGATGAAGTTTGAGAGCTTTTGAATTTGACAGTGTTTCTGTATGTTTGTGTAGTGTGTTGTATTCAGCTTCTCATCAGAACTTCTATTTATAGGCGTTTGGGAAGATGACCATTGGAAGAATTTAATGCGTTGCATTTAATGTTTCACTCTTTTGTCAACTACCTCGAGCCTTGCTTTTCTTGCTTTTACTAACTTTGCCTTTAATAGCTTCTAACGTTCCTTTTGTCAGTCAGCGTAGCCTTCCATCTTGTACTTGCTTCTGATCTGATCTTTGTAGATACAATATTTGAATTAATCAGAGTCAAACAGCTTGGTGCAGGGCATCTTCTTGTCTTCTGACCTTGAAGTGCTTCTAGCGTGATACCATAAGAACTTCAGTGCTTCTGGTTCTGATCTCAAGTTCTTCTGATGCTTCCGTAGACCATGTTCTGATTCTGCTTGACCATCTTCTGATGTCTTGCGAGAGCATGTTTTGATGTTGCATACTGAACCTTCTGAGACAGTGCTTCTTGCGCTGAATTGTGCATACTCTTCAAATATTTCCTGAAATGGAAAATGCATAGGATTAGAGTACCACATTGTCTTATACAAAATTCATATACATTGTTATCATCAAAACTAAGAATATTGATCAGAACAAATCTTGTTCTAACAATCTCCCCCTTTTTGATGATGATAAAAACATATATAATTGATATGAATTTGCAATCAGAATTTCAGATTACTAAAGACAATTACACAGTTTTAGCATAAGCATATAAACATAGTGTGAATATGTCTCCCCCTGAGATTAACAATCTCCCCCTGAAATAAATACTAGAAGAATTTATCAATAAAAGACTTCCCTAAGTATTTTCAATTTCAGTCGAGACTTTCATATTTGCTTAGATCTTCAGACATTCAGAGCTTCTGGTTCTTGCTTCCATAGGACAGCTTTAGAGCTTTGAATTTCTTCTTGAATAATTGCATGCTTAATTGTATCAGAACATTCTTGAATGTACCAGAGCATCATCAGAGCATCTCTACATCCTGAATTGTTTCATAACAAACTAAACAACAAAAGTCAGAGCATGAATGAATCAGAAACATTCTTTTAAGAAAGAACATATATCAGAGCAAAAACTCTGGTAAGTTCTTAAACAGAATGTGTATGAGAACATATGAGAGATAATAATTTGTTAGAGCATATTCTTCCACGATAATTTTTTAACATTCTTCCTTCTTGCTCCTGATCTTTGAAGCTTCACAGCACTAAGCTTGCTTCAATTTCTAAGAACATGCTTCTTTCTGAAATAGCATATTCTTCATGTGTTTGCTTCTCAAGCCAATCACATGTTCTTCATGTATTTGCTACTTATGCCAATAACATCTTCTTATGCCAATCCTGCAAAGATATTCTCAAAGACGTAAAACTTGTAAATAGCGTTAGAAATGTTGAGACTTAATCCCAACAACTGATAATATAAATCAAATCAATCATCACGTTTTCTCCCCCCTTTTGTCATAACATCAAAAAGCATTTAAAAGATTCAAATGAAAAACAAACAATATGGAGAGAAGATAATGTTTCATTGATTCATCAAAACATATCATAAAGCACTCTTAACATAGACTTAGAGTCTTCAAAACCAGGAGGTTGGTGGACATAGACTTCTTCATCTATATAACCATTTAAGAAGGCACTCTTAACATCCATCTGATGTAGAATGATTTTATGTTGAGTGGCGAAAGAAATCAATAAGCGAATAGATTCTAACCTGGCCACTGGTGCAAAGGTTTCTGTATAGTCAATCCCTTCTTACTGACTATAGCCCTGAGCAACCAGTCTAGCTTTGTTTCTTACAACTTCTACTTTTTCGCTTAACTTGTTTTTGAAAACCCATTTGGTTCCAGTGATGTTGAATCCTTTTGTTCTAGGAACCAGATCCCATACATCATTCCTTGTAAATTGATTTAGTTCTTCTTGCATGGCAATTATTCAGCCTGCATCTTCTAGAGCTTGATCAACAGAAGTTGGCTCGATCAAAGAAACAAGACCTAATTGACCTTCAGCATTGTTCTTAAGGAATGATTTGGTTCTGACAGGATCATATTTCTTTCCAAGAATGACATATTCTGAGTGAGCAGAAGTTAGTCTTGAAGATCTTCTGATAGTTGGCTCTTCAGAAATTCTGAGGTTCTCTAAAGACGCATCAACTTGATCTTCTAATCCTTTGCTTCTGAGATCTTCAACTTCTGATACTTTGCTTCTTGGTTCTTCAGCTTCTAAGATTGAGATATCTATATCTGCAAAATTCTCAAACTGCTTTGGCTTTTCAAGACCAAGCTTATCATCAAATCTGATATTGATTGATTTTTCTACAACCAATGTTTCAGTATTGTATACTCTGTAGCCTTTAGAGCATTAAGAATATCCAAGAAGGAAACATTTATGTGCCTTAGAATCAAACTTACCAAGATGATCTTTAGTATTCAGAATGAAACACACACATCCAAACGGATGAAAATGTGAAATGTTGGGCTTTCTGTTCTTCCACAATTCATAAGGAGTCTTATTTAGAATAGGTCTTATAGAGATTCTATTATGAATATAACATGCAGTATTTATTGCTTCTGCCCAGAAGTGCTTAGCCATATTGGTATCATTGATCCTGGTTCTGGCCATTTCTTGTAGAGTCCTATTCTTTCGCTCTACAACTCCATTTTGCTGTGGAGTTCTAGGTCAAGAGAAATGATGAGAAATACCATTTTCTTTGAAGAACTCCTCAAAGAATCTGTTCTCAAATTTGCCACCATGATCACTTCTGACTTTTATGATTTTGCACTCCTTCTTAAATTGAATCTGAGTGCAGAATTCAAAGAACACTGAATGAGACTCATCCTTGTGTTTTAAGAACTTTACCCATGTCCAGCGGCTATAATCATCTACGATGACTAATCCATATTTCTTCCCTCTGACAGAAGTTGTTTTGACTGGGCCAAACAGATCAATGTGCAAAAGTTCTAGCAGCCTAGAGGAAGAGACAACATTCTTAGGATTGAATGCAGGTTTGGAGAAATTTCCCTTATGACATGCTTCGCAAAGAGCATCTGATTTGTATTTCAGATTTGGGAGTCCTCTGACCAGATTTAGTTTGTTAATCTGAGAAATCTTTCTCAAACTAACATGTCCTAATCTTCTGTGCCGGACCCATTGCTCTTCAATAACAGACATAAGACAAGTCACCTTCTGCTTCTTAAGATCAGAAAGATCAATCTTATAAATGTTGTTCTTTCTCTTGCCTGTAAATAGGATTGAGCCATCCTTCTGACTTACAGCCTTGCAAGACTTTTGATTGAAGATTATGTCATAACCATTGTCACTTAATTGACTTATGGACAATAAGTTATGAGTTAATCCTTCTACAAGAAGTACATTAGATATGGAAGGAGAGTTACCAGTACTTATGGTTCCAGAGCCAATTATCTCGCCCTTCTGATCTTCTCCAAACTTGACTTCTCCAGCGGATTTAAGCACCAGTTCTTGGAACATAGACCTTTTTCCCGTCATGTGCTGCGAACACCCAGAGTCCAGGTATCATGACATGTTGTGCTTTGTCTTGTTTGCTACCAAGGATATCTGCAACAAAAATTATCTTGTCCCTAGGTACCCACAATTTCTTGGGTCCTTTCTTGTTAGTTCTCCTCAAGCTCTGATTGAACTTGGGTTTAGTGTAACACCCCATAAAATTCTTTATTTAATTTAATTAATTTTTTATTAAATATTAGAATGAAGTGGAATTATTTGGGAATAGGGATGAAATAAGGCTAATGGGCCAGTGTTGCAAGTAGCAGTTGGGGGGTGTATCAGTTGCAAAGCCCTTTTCTAAAATAAAGTTATATTTTCATAAAAATAGAAAAGAGGAGTATTTTTGTGGAAAAAGAACCAAAAAGGGAGCAGAGGAGATTGAACGTGAAATTGGGAGAAGAGCAAGTGCGAAGAGGAAGAGAATTCAAGAATTCGACATCGAGGTAAGGGGGGATTCTTCTCATTAACCTCTATTATGGGATGTATGAATGATTCGATGGAATTTGTATGTTAGGATTTCGAATTGGATTATATGTCGGGTTGGGGTTTTGGGGTTTATAGAACTTTGATTCAATTTAGGTTGTGAATGATGATTGGTGATGAACAATGATGTTAAACCTGATTAGAAGTATGTGTAAACGTGCATTTTATGTCGTATGTGTGATTTATTCTGCTGAAATTCGTACTGGTATGATTTGAGAGTATTTGGGAGGCATAGAATGCTGTTTTCTGCAGGTTGGGATTTCTGAAATCACCGGTTCGCGCCGCGTGCACAGGGTGGCGCCGCGAACAGGTGGACTGAATGGTAAGATGTTTTGATACGCACAGGTCGCGCCGCGTACCTGTGTTGGCGCCGCGAAGGCGTAACTTTTTCTCGCGTCGCGCCGCGTGCAGGGGTTGGCGCCGCGAAGGCGTAAATTTTCCCCGTTTCGCGCCGCGTGTGGATGTTGGCGCCGCGTGCTGTGCTGTTTGGATTTTTTTGTTAAAGTTTAACGGTGTATAACTTTTTAACTGTTAGTCTGTTTGATGTGCCGTTTCGAACATAGTGAGACTAATTCAGTGATATATGCAATAAAATAGTGTTTGAGTTGTGACTCGAATTTAATTTAAACACTTGATTTAATTGGTTGTGGTGGTTTATATTGTTATTGCATTGGTTGATGATTATGATTGTTCAGTTGTTTGGTGTTGATGATTAGCATGCGGTATGTGATGCATGCATTTCATAATCATGTTGTGGGCTGTATCCCTTATGGTGGTGGGACAGCGGTAGCTAATTCCCATTGTGTGGAATTGGTGAGAGAAGTAGCCGAATCTTTATGGTGGTGGATCGGTGAGATGGGTTATCCCATGTTTGGTACCACATGCATTTAGTTGCATTGCATTAGGTTGTTGTGTATAATTGTAACATGAATGGAAGTTGTCCAATGTTATGATTTGTGTGTATTTTGGTATGTGTGTTGTTATATTATCCGAATATAATTGATTTGGGTGAATAATGTATGGATGAAGTTGTATTGTTTATATACCTATAACATTTGTTAATGCGAATGAAACTCACCCTTACTGTTGTTATTTTTCAGATTGAGGAGTAGCTTGTGTACTTGGTGAGGATTAGCTCGTCAAGTAGTTCGTTAGAGTCGGTTGGGTCAGTGTCATGCTCTGGTCGTGTAACACCGGGAACGTTATTTTAGGATTGGCTGATAAACTTCTGTTTTGTTTATGGTTTATGGTTGAATTATGAGTCTTCGACTCCAGATGTTTGATTATTCAGTTGTTAAGAATATTCCGCTGTGTTAACATGCTACCTGAATAATTTTTGGTTTATCGTTCCTTTATGGCATGACATGAATATTGTTTATTATGTTGGCGTTGTAATACTCTTCTTCATGTTTTACTCTGATTTTAATGTTAATTTCCGCGGGGTTTAGAAGGGTGTTACAATAGTGGTATCAGAGCCTGGTTGGTCGTTTGAGTCAGAGTCTTAGTGTCAGTTAATCCTTCGTATACGATTAGTGTAAAATTGACACTGTCGATACTCCTTGTTCTAATAAATATTGTCTGATATTTAGCAGAACAATGGCCGGAAGAGGGGGAAGAAATGACGACGCGATCGCTGAGGCTCTGGGCATGATTGCTGGTGTGTTGGGAGGGAATGCCAATGGAGCTGGTATTGGAGCTGACAGGCAGCTGAATAGCTTTCAGAGGAACAATCCTCCTTTGTTCAAAGGCACGCACGATCCCGAAGGTGCTCAGAAGTGGCTGAAGGAAATCGAAAGGATCTTCAGAGTGATCGATTGTGCTGAAAATCTGAAGGTGAGGTATGGGACTCACATGCTGTCTGAAGAAGCCGATGATTGGTGGATGGCTAGTAGAGATGAACTTGAATCTGCAGGCGTAGCGATCACTTGGGCTGTGTTCAAGAGAGAATTCTTGCGGAGGTACTTTCCTGAGGATGTTAGAGGCAGGAAAGAGATTGAATTTTTGGAGCTGACACAAGGTAATATGACAGTACCGGAGTATGCTTCAAAATTTGTTGAGCTGGCCAAATATTATGTTCACTATAACAATGATGAAGCGAGCGAATTTTCGAAGTGTGTTAAGTTCGAGAATGGTCTCCGTGATGAAATTAAGCAGGGAATCAGGTACCAAAGGATTCGTCGGTTTGCTGATTTGGTAGATTGTAGTAGAATCTACGAAGAGGACAACCTGAAGCTGAAGTCATCTCACTCCCGTGAGTTAGTTGACAAGAAAGGGAAGAAGCCTATGGACCGTGGTAAACCATATGGTAGAGGTAATTATAAAGCTGGAAGTTGGAAGAAGCCTAGTGGGGGAGACTCTAGTGCTCCTGTTAAGTGCTTTAAGTGTGGGGAACCTGGACATCGTGTTCACGAGTGCAAAAGTGAAGAGAAGAAGTGTTATCGGTGTGGTAAAGCAGGCCACATTGCTGCTGACTGCAAGGGAAGGACTGTGACTTGTTATAACTGTGGTGAAGAAGGCCATATCAGTCCACAGTGTCCTAAGCCAAAGAAGAATCAAACTGGGGGTAAGGTTTTCGCTTTATCAGGTTCAGAGACTACTCCGGAGGATCGATTGATTAAAGGTACGTGTTTTATCCATGGCACTCCTTTAATTGCAATAATAGATACTGGAGCAACTCACTCGTTTATTTCATTGAATTGTGCTAAACGGTTGAACTTGGAAATATCTGATATTCGTGGAAGTATGATCATTGACACTCCTGCGTCGGGTTCAGTGACTACTTCGTTTGCCTGTCTGAACTGTCCAATTGATATTTTCGGTAGAGAGTTCGGAATGGACTTAGTATGCCTTCCGTTGGAACAACTTGATGTCATCCTGGGTATGAATTGGTTGCAATTTAATCGGGTTCATATCAACTGTTTCACGAAGACAGTTATTTTTCCTGAAGATGTCAGAGTCGAGGATTTAGCAATGACTGCTAGACAAGTGGATGAAGCCATGAAGGACGGGGCCGCCGTGTTTATGTTGATTGCATCCATGGAAGTGAAGGAGAAAACGGTGAGTAGTGATTTACCAGTAGTATGTGAATTTCCAGAAGTTTTTCCAGAAGATGTAAGAGAGTTACCGCCAGAGAGGGAGGTAGAATTTGCTATTGAGTTAGTCCCTGGGACTAGTCCTGTGTCGATGGCGCCGTATCGTATGTCGGCATCTGAATTAGCAGAATTGAAGAATCAACTGGAAGAGTTACTGGAAAAAGAATTCATTCGTCCTAGTGTGTCGCCGTGGGGTGCGCCGGTGTTGTTGGTAAAGAAGAAAGAAGGCTCTATGAGACTGTGTGTGGATTATAGACAGCTGAATAAAGTTACTATCAAGAATCGGTATCCATTACCGAGGATTGATGATTTAATGGATCAACTGGTCGGTGCGAGTGTGTTTAGCAAAATTGACTTGAGGTCGGGATATCATCAGATTCGGGTGAAGACGGACGATATTCAGAAAACAGCATTTAGAACGAGGTATGGTCATTACGAGTATACAGTGATGCCATTTGGAGTAACTAATGCGCCGGGGGTTTTCATGGAATATATGAATAGGATCTTCCATCCCTATTTGGATCAGTTTGTGGTGGTATTTATCGATGACATTCTAATATATTCTAAGAGTGAAGAAGAACATGCAGAGCATCTGAGAGTGGTATTAGAACTACTGAAGGAAAAGAAACTTTATGCGAAACTGTCAAAGTGTGAGTTCTGGCTAAGTGAAGTAAGCTTTCTTGGGCATGTAATTTCTAAAGATGGTATTGCCGTTGACCCAACGAAAGTAGAAGCAGTGTCTCAATGGGAAGCTCCGAAGTCAGTTTCCGAAATCCGTAGTTTCCTTGGTCTTGCGGGCTACTATAGAAAGTTCATTGAAGGTTTCTCGAAGTTAGCGTTACCGTTAACTAAGTTGACTAGGAAGGGTCAAGCATTCATCTGGGATTCGAAATGTGAAGAAGGATTTCAAGAGTTGAAAAGGAGATTGACTAGTGCACCAATCTTGATTTTGCCGAACCCGGCGGAATCTTTTGTTGTTTATTGTGATGCTTCGTTGTCAGGATTAGGAGGTGTACTGATGCAGAATCAACAGGTAGTCGCTTATGCGTCGAGACAACTCAAGGTGCATGAGAGAAACTATCCGACTCATGACTTAGAGTTGGCAGCAGTGGTATTTGTGTTGAAGTTGTGGAGGCATTACCTATATGGTTCAAGATTTGAAGTGTTTAGTGACCACAAGAGCCTGAAGTATCTATTTGATCAAAAAGAGCTGAATATGAGGCAAAGGAGATGGTTAGAGTTCCTCAAGGATTATGATTTTGGGCTGAATTACCATCCGGGTAAAGCAAACGTGGTTGCCGATGCTTTGAGTAGGAAGTCCTTGCACATGTCTATGCTTATGGCGAGAGAATGGGATTTAATTGAACAATTCCGAGATTTGAGTTTAGTATGCGAAGACACTCTTGTCAGTGTTAAGTTGGGCATGCTGAAGTTGACTAGTGGCATTCTGGAAGAGATTCGAGAGGGTCAGAAAGTTGATGTAGAGTTAGTGGATAAATTGACTCTAATTAACCAAGGCAAGGGAGGTGAATTCAGAATCGACGAGAATGGTATTATAAGGTTTGGTAATCGTGTCTGTGTTCCTAATGTTTCTGAATTGAGGAAGAGTATTCTCGAAGAAGGACATCGTAGTGGATTGAGTATACATCCTGGTGCGACCAAGATGTATCATGATTTGAAGAAGCTGTTTTGGTGGCCTGGAATGAAGAAAGAAATAGCTGAATTCGTCTATGCTTGTTTAACTTGTCAGAAGTCGAAGGTTGAGCATCAGAAACCATATGGAGCTATGCAACCGTTATTTATTCCGGAATGGAAGTGGGATAGTATATCTATGGATTTTGTTTCTGGATTGCCGAGAACGGTGAAGAACTATGAAGCCATTTGGGTCATAGTGGATAGGTTGACTAAGTCTGCTCACTTTATACCAATGAGAATGGATTACTCAATGGAGAAGCTGGCTCAATTGTACATTGAGAAGATAGTGAGTTTACATGGTATTCCTTCGAGTATCGTGTCAGATAGAGATCCAAGGTTTACATCCAAATTCTGGGAAGGTTTGCAGAAGGCTTTGGGTACTAAGCTGAGATTGAGTTCTGCTTATCATCCGCAGACGGACGGACAGACAGAAAGAACTATTCAATCGCTAGAGGACTTATTGCGTGCTTGTGTGTTGGAAAAGAGTGGTACTTGGGATAGTTATCTACCCTTGATCGAATTTACCTACAATAATAGTTTTCACTCGAGCATTGGTATGGCTCCGTTTGAAGCTTTGTATGGTCGGAGATGTAGAACGCCTTTATGTTGGTATGAATCTGGCGAAAGTGCGGTGATTGGACCAGAGATTGTTCAAGAAACGACAGAAAAGATTAAGATGATTCAGGAGAAGATGAAGGCTTCTCAGAGTCGTCAGAAGAGTTATCATGACAAGAGACGGAGAACTCTTGAGTTTCAAGAAGGAGATCACGTGTTTATGAGAGTTACACCTATGACTGGTATCGGACGAGCCCTAAAGTCAAGGAAATTAACTCCGCGTTTCATTGGTCCGTTTCAGATTTCAGAAAGAGTGGGAGAGGTGGCGTATCGCATTGCGTTACCACCGACACTTGCGAATCTGCATGATGTATTCCATGTGTCGCAGTTGAGGAAATACATTGCTGATCCGTCACATGTTATCCAAGTGGATGATGTACAGGTAAAGGATAATCTGACAGTTGAAGCTTTGCCTACGAGGATTGAAGATCGGAAGGTGAAACAATTGCGTGGCAAGGAGATAGCGTTGGTCAGAGTAGCTTGGGGAGGACCAGCCGGTGGAAATGTTACATGGGAATTGGAGAGCCAGATGAAGGACTCCTACCCAGAACTCTTTGCCTAAGGTATGTTTTCGAGGACGAAAACTTTTCTAGTGGGGGAGAGTTGTAACACCCCATAAAATTCTTTATTTAATTTAATTAATTTTTTATTAAATATTAGAATGAAGTGGAATTATTTGGGAATAGGGATGAAATAAGGCTAATGGGCCAGTGTTGCAAGTAGCAGTTGGGGGGTGTATCAGTTGCAAAGCCCTTTTCTAAAATAAAGTTATATTTTCATAAAAATAGAAAAGAGGAGTATTTTTGTGGAAAAAGAACCAAAAAGGGAGCAGAGGAGATTGAACGTGAAATTGGGAGAAGAGCAAGTGCGAAGAGGAAGAGAATTCAAGAATTCGACATCGAGGTAAGGGGGGATTCTTCTCATTAACCTCTATTATGGGATGTATGAATGATTCGATGGAATTTGTATGTTAGGATTTCGAATTGGATTATATGTCGGGTTGGGGTTTTGGGGTTTATAGAACTTTGATTCAATTTAGGTTGTGAATGATGATTGGTGATGAACAATGATGTTAAACCTGATTAGAAGTATGTGTAAACGTGCATTTTATGTCGTATGTGTGATTTATTCTGCTGAAATTCGTACTGGTATGATTTGAGAGTATTTGGGAGGCATAGAATGCTGTTTTCTGCAGGTTGGGATTTCTGAAATCACCGGTTCGCGCCGCGTGCACAGGGTGGCGCCGCGAACAGGTGGACTGAATGGTAAGATGTTTTGATACGCACAGGTCGCGCCGCGTACCTGTGTTGGCGCCGCGAAGGCGTAACTTTTTCTCGCGTCGCGCCGCGTGCAGGGGTTGGCGCCGCGAAGGCGTAAATTTTCCCCGTTTCGCGCCGCGTGTGGATGTTGGCGCCGCGTGCTGTGCTGTTTGGATTTTTTTGTTAAAGTTTAACGGTGTATAACTTTTTAACTGTTAGTCTGTTTGATGTGCCGTTTCGAACATAGTGAGACTAATTCAGTGATATATGCAATAAAATAGTGTTTGAGTTGTGACTCGAATTTAATTTAAACACTTGATTTAATTGGTTGTGGTGGTTTATATTGTTATTGCATTGGTTGATGATTATGATTGTTCAGTTGTTTGGTGTTGATGATTAGCATGCGGTATGTGATGCATGCATTTCATAATCATGTTGTGGGCTGTATCCCTTATGGTGGTGGGACAGCGGTAGCTAATTCCCATTGTGTGGAATTGGTGAGAGAAGTAGCCGAATCTTTATGGTGGTGGATCGGTGAGATGGGTTATCCCATGTTTGGTACCACATGCATTTAGTTGCATTGCATTAGGTTGTTGTGTATAATTGTAACATGAATGGAAGTTGTCCAATGTTATGATTTGTGTGTATTTTGGTATGTGTGTTGTTATATTATCCGAATATAATTGATTTGGGTGAATAATGTATGGATGAAGTTGTATTGTTTATATACCTATAACATTTGTTAATGCGAATGAAACTCACCCTTACTGTTGTTATTTTTCAGATTGAGGAGTAGCTTGTGTACTTGGTGAGGATTAGCTCGTCAAGTAGTTCGTTAGAGTCGGTTGGGTCAGTGTCATGCTCTGGTCGTGTAACACCGGGAACGTTATTTTAGGATTGGCTGATAAACTTCTGTTTTGTTTATGGTTTATGGTTGAATTATGAGTCTTCGACTCCAGATGTTTGATTATTCAGTTGTTAAGAATATTCCGCTGTGTTAACATGCTACCTGAATAATTTTTGGTTTATCGTTCCTTTATGGCATGACATGAATATTGTTTATTATGTTGGCGTTGTAATACTCTTCTTCATGTTTTACTCTGATTTTAATGTTAATTTCCGCGGGGTTTAGAAGGGTGTTACATTTAGCATTATAAATAACAGGAGGAACAACATGATAATTCTTAGGTTGAGCAGCATGATATTTTCTAGGTTGTGTCACATGCTTCTTAGTGTGTGTTATGTGAAAGCTTTTGGCATGTGATGTGAGCCTAATATCATGAGAGTGGTCGTACTTGAACTGATCATACAATGGTTTGTATGTGATTTTCATATCATCCATGGGTTCAAGTTTGTATGGGGTTTCACCCTCATAGCCAATGCCAACTCTTTTGTTTCCAGAGACAGCATATATCATAGAAGCAAGATGACTTCTGCCAATGCTTCTTGATAAGAACTTTCTAAAGCTTAAGTCATATTCTTTCAGAATATGATTCAGGCTAGGAATGGACTTCTATGAATCAGAAGAAGATCCAATATTTTTGGATAATTTTAAAACTTTTTCCTTCAGTTCAGAATTTTCCACTTCTAGCTTCTTAGTTTCAGAATCAAATAGCTTTTTCAGCTTTTTGTATTTGATACTAAGATGAGCCTTGAGTTCCAGAAGTTCTGTTAAACTGGAAACTAGCTCTTCTCTAGATAGTTCAGAAAATACCTCTTCAGAATCTGATTCTGATGCAGATTCTAATCCATCATCAATTGTGGCCATCAGTGTGATGTTTGCCTGCTCGCCTTCATAGTCTGATTCTGATTCTGATGAATCTGAATCATCCCACGTTGCCATAATACCTTTCTTCTTATGAAACTTCTTCTTGGGATTCTCCTTCTGAAGTTTTGGACATTCATTCTTGAAGTGTCCAGGCTCATTGCACTCGTAACAAACGACCTTCTTCTTGTCAGATCTTCTGCTTCCAGAAGATTCTCCTCTTTCAGGATTCTTTGAACTTCTGAAGTTCTTGAACTTCCTTTGCTTGCTCTTCTAGAGTTGGTTTACCCTTTTGGAGATCATGGACAGTTCATCTTCTTCTTCTGATTCTGATTCTTCAGAATCTTCTTGTTCAGCCTGAAAAGCGTTAGTGCATTTTTTATAATTTGATTTCAATGCAATAGACTTACCTTTCTTCTGAGGTTCATTTGCATCCAGCTCTATCTCATGGCTTCTTAAAGCATTGATCAGCTCTTCCAAAGAGACTTCATTCAGATCCTTAGCTATCTTGAATGCAGTCACCATTGGACCCCATCTTCTGGGAAAGCTTCTGATGATTTTCTTTACATGATCAACCTTGGTGTATCCCTTATCAAGGACTCTCAATTCATCAGTTAACGTTTGAAAACTTGAGAACATCTTCTCAATGTTTTCATCATCCTCCATCTTGAAGGCTTCATATTTCTGGATCAAGGCAAGAGCTTTTGTCTCTTTGACTTGGGCATTTCCCTCATGAGTCATTTTTAGTGACTCATATATATCATAGGCAGTTTCCCTGTTAGATATCTTCTCATATTCAGCATGAGAGATAGCATTCAGCAAAACAGTCCTACATTTGTGATGAATTTTGAATTTCTTCTTTTGATCATCACTCATTTCTTGTCTTGGGAGCTTTACGCCATTAGCTTTAACTGGATGTTTGTAACCATCCACCAGAAGATCCCATAAGTCACCATCTAAACCAAGAAAGTAACTTTCCAGTTTATCTTTCCAATATTCAAAGTTTTCACCATCGAATACTGGTGGTCTAGTGTATCCATTGTTTCCATTGTTATGCTCAGCAGAGCCTGATGTAGATGCAGCAGGTATAGCAGTTTCACCAGCCATCTTGATTTAAGCGTTTTCCTCTTCCTGAATCTTTTCTAAACACGGTTAAGTGCTTGCACCTTAGAACCGACGCTCTGATACCAATTGAAGGATAGAAAAACACTTAGGGGGGGGGGTTGAATAAGTGTACTTTAAAAACTCTTAAGATAAAAACAAATTGCACAATGATTTTTATCCTAGTTCGTTGTTAACGAAACTACTCCAGTCCACCCCCTTAGAGTGATTTACCTCACCTAAGGATTTAATCCACTAATCACACTTGATTACAATGGTTTTCCACTTAGAAACACTCTAAGTCTTCTAGAATATACTGATCACAACCTGATCACTCTAGGAACTCAATGCTTAGATACCTTCTAAGACTTGCTAGAGAATCCGATCACAACTCGATCTTCTCTAGTCCTTTACAAATAAATGTAAACAAATTCTTATAAGAGTTTTACAATGCTTCTTAAAAGCTATAATCACAACTGTGATATTTCACTTAAAGTTTAAGCTTAATCTCACTAAGATATTACAACAGTAATGAAGTGAGGTTGAAGATGAAGTTTTGAGAGCTTTTCAATTCAGCAGCGTTAAGAGTAGTATGTGAATTCGTAACCTTGCTTCTGATCCAAACTTCACTATTTATATGCGTTTGAGAAGATGACCGTTGGGAGCATTTAATGTGTTGCGTGATCCGTAGAGCATTGCATTTAATGTTTTACTCTTTTGTTAACTACCTCGAGCCTTGCTTTTCCTGATTTTACTGACTTTGCCTTTAATAGCTTCTAACGTTCCTTTTGTCAGTCAGCGTAGCCAGCCATCTTGTACTTGCTTCTGATCTGATCTTTGTAGATACAACGTTTGAATATATCAGAGTCAAACAGCTTGGGTGCAGAGCATCTTCTTGTCTTCTGACCTTGAAGTGCTTCTTAGCATGATACCATAAGAACTTTAGTGCTTCTGCTTCTGATCTCAAGTTCTTCTGATGCTTCAGTAGACCATGTTCTGATTCTGCTTGACCATCTTCTGATGTCTTGCGAAAGCATGTTCTGAATGTTGCATACTGAACCTTCTGAGTCAGTGCTTCTTGTGCTGATTTGTGCATACTCTATATATATTTCCTGAAATGGAAAATGCATAGGATTAGAGTACCACATTATCTTATACAAAATCCATATACATTGTTATCATCAAAACTAAGAATATTGATCAGAACAAATCTTGTTCTTCTACCTGAAATGCGTTAGAACATTTTTTATAATTAGATTTTAACGCAATAGACTTACCTTTCTTCTGAGGTTCATTAGCATCTAGCTCAATTTTATGACTCCTCAGAGCACTGATCAGTTCTTCAAGAGAGACTTCATTCAGATTCTTGGCACTTTTGAAAGCAGTCACCATTGGACCCCATCTTCTTGGAAAGCTTCTGATGATCTTCTTGACATGATCAGCCTTGGTGTATCCCTTGTAAAGAACCTTTAATCCAGCAGTCAGAGTTTGAAATCTTGAGAACATTGTTTCAATGTTTTCATCATCCTCCATTTTGAAGGCTTCATATTTCTGGATCAAGGCGAGAGCTTTTGTCTCCTTGACTTGGGCGTTTCCTTCATGAGTCATTTTCAATGATTCATATATATCATAGGCAATTTCTTTGTTTGGTATCTTCTCATATTCAGCATGAGAAATAGCATTCAGCAGAATAGTTCTACACTTGTGATGATTTTTGAATTGCTTCTTTTGATCATCACCCATTTCTTGTCTTGTGAGTTTTACATCAATAGCTTTCACTGGATATTTGTAACCATCCACCAGAAGATCCCATAAGTCACCATCTAATCCAAGAAAGTAACTTTCGAGTCTATCTTTCCAATATTTAAAGTTTTCACCATCGAATACTGGTGGTCTAGTGTAGCCATTGTTTCCATTTCCATTATGTTGCTCAGTAGAGCCAGATGTAGATGTAGGTGGTGGAGTTTCAACCATCTTGACTTAGCGTTTTTCTCTTCCTGAATCTTTTCTAAACACGGTTAAGTGCTTGCACCTTAGAGTCGGCGCTTTGATACCAATTGAAGGATAGAAAAACACTTAGAAAGGGGGGGTTTGAATAAGTGTACTTTAAAAACTCTTAAGATAAAAACAATTGCACAATAATTTTTATCCTCGTTTGTTGTTAACGAAACTACTTCAGTCCACCCCCTTAGAGTGATTTACCTCACCTGAGGATTTAATCCACTAATCAACCTTGATTACAATGGTTTTCCACTTAGATACCTTCTAAGTCTTCTAGAGTATTCTGATCACAACTTGATCACTCTAGGAACACAATGCTTAGATACCCTCTAAGACTTCTAGAGAATCCGATCACAACTTGATCTACTATAGTTCTTTACAAATGAATATAAACAAATTCTTATAAGAGTTATACAATGCTTCTTAAAAAGATATAATCACAACTGTGATATTTCTCTTAAGTTTAAGCTTAATCTCACTAAGATATTACAACAGTAATGAAGTGAGGTTGAAGATGAAGTTTGAGAGCTTTTGGATTTGGCAGTGTTTCTGTATGTTTGTGTAGTGTGTTGTATTCAACTTCTCATCAGAACTTATATTTATAGGCGTTTGAGAAAATGACCGTTGGGAGCATTTAATGTGTCGCGTGATCTGTACAGCATTGCATTTAATGTTTCACTCTTTTGTTAACTAACTCGAGCCTTGCTTTTCCTGCTTTTACTGACTTTGCCTTTAATAGCTTCTAACGTTCCTTTTGTCAGTCAACGTAGCCTTCCATCTTGTACTTGCTTCTGATATGATCTTTGTAGATACAACGTTTGAATTAATCAGAGTCAAACAGCTTGGTGCAGAGCATCTTCTTGTCTTCTGACCTTGAAGTGCTTCTAGCGTGATACCATAAGAACTTCAGTGCTTCTGCTGCTGATCTCAAGTTCTTTTGATGCTTCCATTGACCATGTTCTGATTCTTTTTGACCATCTTCTAATGTCTTGCGAGAGCATGTTCTGATGTTGCATACTGAACCTTCTGAGACAGTGCTTCTTGCGCTGAATTGTGCAAACTCTTCATATATTTCCTGAAATGGAAAATGCATAGGATTAGAGTACCACATTGTCTTATACAAAATTCATATACATTGTTATCGTCAAAATTAAGAATATTGATCAGAATAAATCTTGTTCTAACATAAAATTCACAAAATTAGTCGAAGTACCGACGCGAGAGAAAAGAGTATTTGCTGAAACAATGTATGTGTGAAGAACATCATGTTACATATTTCTATGTTATTTGTTCAATGCAAAGTTATACATAAAAGTTCTTTGTTTATACAGTTGCTTTATTTCATTTCAAAGTCATTTATTTATTGCAATTTACATTAGGAAATTGTATGTTTCTGCAAACTAGAAAGATTATTGAACATGAATCAAATTACTAAAACACTATTTGACAATGTCCTAGGATCAATCTAGTCGATCCTGCGAGTAACCAGATTGTATAAACACTTTAGAGGACTAGCGGTTGTTTGTCAGAAATCACTGGTAAACAACGGGTAATTGTCACGTAATTAAGACTACCCACAAGTTGTCGATACAATAAGGGATTTGGCAAAGGATCACCATCATCACGATGGTATTAAACATTAACCTCAAGGGGAGTATCGATCAGATTTTCCAATTAGAGACCAGTCGTAGAAATCAAATCTGGGGATAGTTATGTTGATGGAAAAAGATGAGCTTTGAAGTAGATTGAATCTCAAAACCAAAAAAATAATAGAGTTCTCCAAGATCTTTCATATGAAATTAGGCATGTAATTGTTGTTTAAGTCTCTTGATGGAAGCATGATTAAAACAAGTAATAATAACATTATCAACATATAGAAGAAGTAAGACCATCCCATAAATGTGTTATGAATAAATAGAGAGGAATCATACTAACTCTTGTCGCACCGCGAAAAATATAGAGTCGCCATCAAACTTTATTTATTTCAAAGAAAAGGAAAAATATTGAGAAAACCCCTAAAAGTAAAAAAATGGCCATCACAACTAAATTCGGGTTCGGAGTCGATTTTGCAAGGGGAGGTATTGGCACCCTTCACACATGTTATACTCAACGGGAAACATTTTGATTATTTTGCGTGTAAGAGTGTTATTATCTAAATGTTACTTGCGGTTATTGATTATGGTTTAAGTAAAAGGGGGAAAATAAGTTATTAGTTAATGTGATCGCCAAGATTTCAAAATCTGGTGCCTACGTATTCCCGTAATGCAATGAGAAAATTCGAGTCTCGTAGTTCGTGGGTAGAAAAATAGTATTGGTTGGTCGCTTTTATTGAACGGTGTTACGTTCGCGTTCTAGTAGTTAAATGGTGTTGCTATACTCACGCGTGGGAGGTTTAAGCATTGCTTGTATTGCGGTAAAATGGAAATGTCCTTTATGAATTTTTTGTGAATACTCTAAGAAAAAAAGAAGGTTCAATTGGTTATGATTGATTTTAAGAGGGAGACAAGCATCAAATCATAAGCTAAGTACGACCGGTAGTAGGAAGCTAAAGGGACAAGTGCGTCTAGACTACTCGGGAGGCTAAAAAGACAAGTACGCCCAAACCTATTGTTTTTCACACTTGGAGCACCGAATTAAACTCATTTATTCCACCATTGCAAAGTCCAAACCTAATATTTCTTAGCTCATGGATAAAATTTGGAAACAACGAATCAATTTTCTCCCATCACAAAGAATCAACTACATGGTAGGTACAATAACACTTTGGCGGGAGGAAGCATTCAATTTTTCATAATTTTTCTTGTATAATATTCAATCATTTTGGCATGCATGCATTTTGATAAAATTCAAACTAAAAAAACATTTTCTTGGCCCTATAAATGCGTACGTTCTAGATATCCATTACCTTTTAGAAGCATTTCTTTCAACCATTTATGTATTTATTGTGTTGTATAAAATAATCATAATTAAAAAAAAAAGTAAAAAATATATATTTTAAAACAAAAATTTAAAGAATAGCTAGACGAATATTACGCTAAATTAAACCCTGAGATTGTTTCATAAATGATTGAGGCAAATAAATAAACAATAGTGGTAACAATAATACGCTAAATTTGTGAATGGTTTTTAATTCATGGGCCTAACTTCTATTCCTTCGAGATAGAGACGCCTAGAGAAATTAAGACCTATAATCCTCAAAACATGCAGATATACATTGTCATATGTTTTGCTTAAATTGAAGAACTTCCCCATCTTTGTTTCAAGCCACCCATCGCTTCTCACACTAGGACGTTGCCATTCCATATTTTTATCCCCCGACACATTATAGCCAACTTGAACACTAACTAAAAACGACACACGTGATTGCTCAACTACCCAAACACCACACTTCTTGAACACAACGTAAACCTCATACCAAGTATTTGGGGACAAAGAATACATGTTAATCTCACCATGAATTTGAAGCTTACACACATTAAGCTTAGCTACTTCTAGGAACCTGTACAAAATTTGCAAAGATTACAATGTATGAAATGAGATCAGGTTAAAAATAAATAACAAAATAAAAATAAAGAGAAAAGTTAACCTAGAACCAGGTAGGGTATATGTCCATTCAACGTATTCTTGAGGAAAAGACCAAAAACTGTTGAGATATGCGGCCGAAAGCATGAAAATCCTTTTGGCATTCTTTCTCACCAATTGAAAGCTCTGAATTTCAAAGGATTCCATCTTTAAAAAATAATAATTTGCATAAAAATAAATAGTGAATAATAGAAATACCTTTAGGCGATGATGAATGATAGTAGGGCCATCACATAGAAACATATAGAGAGCCTTTTTTGTACGGATGTTGGCGGGGGTAAGAGCATGTTTGATGACATGGTCCATAAATCCTGTATCAGACTGGAGAAATTTATTCCAGACCGTGTCGGAGTCGGCTGCAGAACGGAAAGTTTTCGAAACGAGGGAGAGTCGGCACGCGTCGATTGGTGTAGTATGAGAGATTATGGAGGCAATGCACGCTTCTGGTAATATTTGAAACTCTGCCATTACAAAGCTCCACCGGTTCTTGCTAGGGTTCCTCTAACGGCGTCACAACTCAATAGCGACTTTGCTATATAGCTACTGCAGAAACTCCAAAAGCCAAACAGAATGAGATATGGGCGAGCGCTTTAATCACGGAGGGGTAATTAGAAATAAAATAATGAGGAAGATATTGAATCAAGAGAGATAAATGCTAATATTAAAAAGGAAACGGTTTGACTGGAGTATTAATTGGAGAGAATAATGGAAAAATGCTTGCTATTATGCTCTACTCGTTTTTATGAGATGAAAATATTAAATAACCAACTCGATCGCATCTTTTATTCTATATTAAATGATTTTTTAATTTATTTAAATTTATTAGTATTTAAGTGATGTTATTTTAGTGACTATACATTTATAAATATTATTGAATACTAGTTTTATAATGTGTAAGTTCATATATATTAAGCATTTTTTTTCTATACATTATGGGATATTTATGACCAGATTCTTTTAGATATTTGACCATTCTAATTTTCTATTTTTTAATGCATTATGATATATTTTGTGTATGAGTTTTTGTATGATTAATATTGCATGTGCTTTTGAGCTTTTGTTTGTTATGTTTTTATTTTTTATAAAAGAAATATGCAAAATATATGCGTTTTCTAAAAATAAATAAAAAGAGAAATATTAGGGCCATATTTTGATAAAAAGTATTAAAAATTTCTTAAAACTCGATGACCGCGGATCTTCGTGAGAATTGGGGCATCTGTAGGGATGGGGGTAGAGGCAAATATTCTTCCGTGGTGGACATTGGGGATGGGGAAAATTAAGGGCTGGGCGAGGAGCGGAGCATAATTGGGGACGGGGATAGGAAAAAATTGGGGGATGGGCGGGGAGTGGAGAAGCATCCTCCGCACATTCCCCGCCCGTTGAAATCCCTAACGTAAACAATGTTTTTATGTTATTTTTATTTTTTTGATATATTTTTCTCTAAAACTAATGGGATACACGTGCGTCTGCATGGATACTGGTGTGGACTATGGAATTGTCTCATAAAAAAATATTTAAATATTAATAAAAAAAGAAAAAAGACAAACTTAAAATGGAAAATAACAAAATAATAAGAAAAATAAATAAATGATAAAATTGCCTAATAAAAATAGTTTATTATTTTTAAAAAGAAATTAAAAAGGTTTTAATATTTTCTTTCGTATACAAAATTCAGTTTTGATATTTTTGTCGTAAATAAAAAATTCAGTATACAAAATCACTTCATTCTGTTTTAGTATTTAACAAACATGTAGTGTATATATATATATATATATATATATATATATATATATATATATATATATATATATATATATATATATATATATATATATATATATATATATATATATATATATATAATATTTAAATTATAGTCAAGTATAATATATTAGTTATAGGTAAAGTATATATTATTTTAAGAGGAGCTATTAATCTTCGAGATGGCATTTAGGTAGGGGTGTTCGCAGTGTGGTTTGATCGGTTTTGACGAAAAAAATCATCTGAATCGCAAGATAAAAAATCGTGTGGTTTAGTTTGATTCGGTTGACTTTTAAAAAAAATTCGAACCAAACGAAACCAAACTAATGCGGTTTGGTTCGGTACGGTTGGTTCGATTTTTTACAAATATTTTATTGAGCCATACATATACATATAGATGACAACATAACTTCGTATTTAGACATTCATACACTATCAAATAACAACAAAACTCGTCATATTTTGACAACAACTTTCTATTTAATATGTAAAAATTAAATTAGACAAAAGTGGAATAATAAACATAAAATAATAGTATAAAACAATATAAAAATTATTAGAATGAAACAAAAAATATAAGAGACGAGAGATTAGTGAAGGTGAAAAAGAAAAAACAAAAGAGTTGAGAGATTAGAGAAGAATATGTGCGATAAAAACGAAAGTGAAATATGGAACATTTGTATAAAAATGAGAAGTGAAAAGGAAAGAATATAAGAGAGTAGAGATTATAGAAAAATAGGGAAGATGTATGTGGCAAAGAAGGTGTGATAATGCTATTAGAGATTTGAGAAGATCGAAACTAAAATCATATGTGTAAGGATGAGAAAATTGTTCGTAATCATAAGGCTAATGTGTAATAGATTTAAGTTTGGATTGGATGTGAGTTAAGTAAAAGTTAGGTTGTAACATAATGCGGTTTGATTCGGTTTGGTTCGGTTTACAAAATATAAACCGCAAACCGAACCGAACCGCGCGGTTT
The DNA here is from genome assembly GCF_029867415.1 of Vicia villosa. Classification (NCBI taxonomy): domain Eukaryota; kingdom Viridiplantae; phylum Streptophyta; class Magnoliopsida; order Fabales; family Fabaceae; genus Vicia; species Vicia villosa. The sequence goes on along the minus strand of NC_081180.1, from coordinate 132,454,482 downwards.
TGTTAAAAGATGACCCAAACTAATCTGAACCAAATACGATTTTTTGCGGTTTCGATTTGGTTTGGTTTGCGATTTTTTATTGGTTTGGTTTGATTTTGAACACCCCTACATTTAGGCGTGGGAATAGGCCGGCCTACAAGGCTTTATAGGCTTTTTAATAGCCTAGGCCTTGCCTATTTTATTAAATAGGCTTTTAAAAAAGCCCAAGCCTAGTCTTTATATCAAATAGACCTGACCTTAAGTAGGCTAGACTATAGGCCCCTGTAAGCTGCAGGGGCGGAGCTATAGCTCAGCGAGCCCGGGCACGCGCCCGGACTCAACCCCTCCTTTCGTTGTATACTCCCCACCTAATCGTTGATTTTTTAGTAAACACTATGGGCAAAATTAGTAATTTTTAGACAAAATTAAGGACAAAATTAATAAAAACAGGGTGTAAAATATTTGGACAAAATTAAGGGAAGAATTTGTAGACAAAATTAAGGGTAAAATTAGTAGAAACATGTTGTAAAATTAGTAAAAACAAGGTATAAATTTGTTGCCCGGGCTCCCTAAAATTTCTGGCTCCGCCACTGAAGCCTTGAGATCACTGTCAAAAGTCCCATATCGGATAATATATAGCCTAAACATGTGCTTATAAATGAGGACAATCTTCACCCTACTAGTCGGTTTTGTAGAGTGAGTTAGGCTCAACCACCAGAGCCTCGTTTAAGATCCAGTGGACCATCTATTATAGTTTCCACTATCGGGCCACCCACCATTTATTTCCACGTTCCAGTTGTCTAGTCCTAAGCGTGAGGGGTGCTTATAAGTGAGAGCAATCCTCACCCTAACAAACCAAAACAAATTTCAATTTCAACTAACACAAAACTTATCAAACACTAACACAAATTCAAGCAATCCCAACCATCCATTAACACAAATATCACGCGGATTTTAAGGGTGTTCAAAATTGAACCGATTCAATTAAAAACTTCAAACCAAATCAAATCAAACTGTATCGTTTGGTTCGGTTTGCGATTAGTATTTTGCAAACTGAATTAAACCAAACCAAACCGCATCATGTAACAAATTTTTACTACCTATTATGTATTTCTTTAATTCTTTAAAGAAATCAACAAATAATGTGTGTATATTTATCATATTTTTTGTATGATATTTATTTTAATTTACATATTACCAAAAAAAATAAAATAATACTTGATAATTTCTCAAATATAATGAAGAGAAATTAAAATAATTCTATAAAGAGAATTCAAGAAAGTATTAGAAAAATTCAACAAGTAGAAAGAAAGAGGGATAAATTGACGCTTCGACAATTCAAAAGATGCATAGTTATGAAAGCGAGGAGGAAAAAACTCAATAAAAAATATTGGTGTGTTTTGGAATGAAACAAGTCATTTTCTTATATAATAAAGTTAACTAGTCAAAATTTCTAATCTAACCAATGTGGAATTAGGAGATTTTTTCAACGAACACACAAACACACTTATATACCATATAAGAAAATATGGGTCTCTTGAAATTTCTTTCCTACCCCATGCCCTTCTTCCGCCACCTACCTACTTTTATCCAAAAAGTTGTCTTTTTGCTAACCTTCCATAACTTTGGGACTCATTATTTACATCCCAACGAGTTGTTCTCCTCATTTTCTCTTGAAACCTAACAACTCTTTCCTCTACAACCGAAGAAACACGATATCTTCTTAAAATCCCAAATATCATTTACAAGACAACCATACTTTTGCATCTTTCAATGTATGTCTCCTTGCCTACTCTACTGTACTTAAATCCCAAATATGAGTAACAAACCTCGGACCCGGAGCCGGTATCGCTGGTGGTGACACCGCCAAGGTGTTGTATGGATTAGTGGTGTTCGTGGTTCAAGAACTGCACTGAACTGAACCAAATTAGTGATTCAATTCAATTTTTAAAAACCACTTTAATAAAAAATCAATTAGCTGTTAAAGCAGTTTCAATTCAATTTTGAATTGGTTTTGAACCAGATTGTATCTATAAACTGGTTTACAATTAATTTCTAGTTATAAACTGGTTTAAAACCAGTTTATATTTAAAAGTCAAATTTATTTTTTAAATTGTTTTTTTTTCAAATTTATCTCCCTCTCTTTTTTATCTTCATATATATATATATATATATATATATATATATATATATATATATATATATATATATATATATATATATATATATATATATATATATATATATATATATATATATATATATATATATATATATATCCAACTACCAAGTGATATGTCCAACTATACATTGTTTTTTCTTTTTTAACTAAATAATCAAAATTTATTATGGGTTCAAAAGGTAACCATTCTTTGTAGTAACCTTCAATTTTATTTCATATTTTAATATAAATTATTGATAAAATTTATACTTCATAATTGAATATTTAAATGTATATTATACACATAACTTATTTATTATTAAATTTATATGATAAAATATATCATATTATTATTTGTAAATTTATTTATATTTATTTTATAGAAAAATATATTATTAAATTTTATTTTATTATAATATAATTTTTTAGCTATAATACAATTATTTTAATTAAATTATCATGATTATATATTTAAAAATAAATAAATTAATACATTTAAAAGACTTTTTTAACAAAATGACTAGGATTAATCTAAACTAACATAATATTTATAAGGTTTTAGTAATTTTCTTAATTATATTGATTTTTTCTACAAAATAAAAGAATCCTAAGAATGTTAAAAAAAGGTGAAAATAATATTTGAATGCGTCAAATTTTCACTTAAATAATTTATTTACTTTTAATATTTTCTATGATATATAATTAAATGAAAGAATTTTTTTAATACATCGTGTTTCTCATTAATAGAGGGTCGATTTTAAAGTTAGAACAGGACCTCCAAATTATTGGGGACGGCTCTGATTGTCAGATGTTTCTTATGATGAAATTTAGTGAAATAAAGAAATTAGAAATGATCTTCAACTAGTATATAAATTTCAACTAGTATATAAATTATATGTAAAAAAATTTACTATTACCGTTAATATTTTCTTTTTATCTTATCTACCGCATGGTATTTGTATGTTAATTATAAGATGCAAATGGAACTTAAGTGTTTTTCTCATTGGTTTTAGTCCGTGTAGTGATTCTTTTGTTTTTCCAAAATTACTCAAATTTTTTGTATTTCTAAAAATTTGATTTTTTCAAAAAACTCAATTTTTCATTTTTTTTTCAAAAAATTTAATTTTTTGTATTTCGGAAAAAATTGATTTTTTCGCATTTTCAAAAAACTCAATTTTTCGTGTTTTAGAAAACTCGATTTTTTTGTATTTACGAAAAACACGATTTTTCATTTTTTTCGAAAACACTAATTTTTTCATATTTCCGAAAAACTCGATTTTTTGTCAAAAAAATTCGATTATTCGTATTTATGAAAAATTTGATTATTTATTTTTTTTGAAAAACTCATTTTTTTTATATTTTCAAAAAACTATTTTTTTAAAATATTTAAATGGATTTAAAGTTTTAAGTAAATATAATTTATTGAATCATAAAAATATTACCTATAGTGAATATATTTATACGGAATTTTTTTTATTTATTAGGAAAAAAATATTTTTAGATTTTTAAAATTTTTTTGGAAAAAATTATTTTTAGATTATTTTAGTTTTCAGGAAAATAAATATTTTTTAATTTTCTAGGAAAAAAGTTATTTTTAGATTTTTTGTGCTAAATTATTATTTTTGGTTTTAAGAAAAAAAGAAATATTTTCGAACCAGTTTATAAAACGAAACTTGTTCTAAACCAGTTTTAAACTGAAATTGAATTGTTTAAATTAAATGGTTCAGTTCATTAACCATTTAAGTGGTTCAGTTTTTTAATGGTGCAAAACAATTCAGTTCTAGTATACAATTCAGTTAACCATATTTTTGAACACCCCTAGTATGGATGAGACAAGTGGCATAATGCTTGTGACCACCACACTTGTCCATGTCACACTTTATCCTCTTTTGTCCTTTCGTTGAGTTAATGATATTAAATATTTATAAAAGCTTTCAATGTGAGTAAATCTTTCTACGTGAAACTATATCTCATGCATTTATTAGCTTTTACTCACGTCAAATATTTTGTCATTTTAGAACATACTCTTTGTAATTCATCTTCATAAATTATAACACAATTATCATGTCATATAGGGGTTTTTGCAGTGCGGTTTTGACGGTTTTGATGCTATAAATCATCTGAACTGCAAGAGAAAAAGCGCAGTTCAGTTTGATTCAATTGACTTTAAAAATAAAATCAAACCAAACTAATGCGGTTTGGGTTGATTTGGTTGGTTCGATTTTTTACAAACAAAATTATTTAACCATACATAAACTTATAGAGGAAAATTAAATTTAGTGTTTAATCGTTCATACGTTACCATAATTTTTTTTTTTATAATTTAATACATAAAATTACATCTTACAATTTAATTTTGAATTTAATAAATATCATACAAAAAATACGATAAAATATATTTTGTTAAAATACTATTTATAAATGAATAATATTTTATTTTTTGATGATATGTAATTTAAAATAAATTTACACATAATACTTGTTGATTTCTCTACAGAAATAAAGAAATATAAAAAAATATATATTGGTTAATAAGATTTTGTAACATAATGCGATTTGGTTCGGTTTATAAAATATAAATCGCAAATTGAACCGAACCGCGCGGTTCTGTTTGAAAATGGTTCAAACACATCCGAACCAAATGTAATTTTTTATGGTTTTGATTTAGTTTGATTTGATTTTGCAGCTTTTTATTGAGCCAGTTTGGTTTGGATACCTGATATTATGGGTCTGTTTGGTAAAAATAACGGTTGACTGATAAGCTAGCTGATAGCTTATAGCTTATGACTGATGGCTGATGACTGATGACTTATAGCTTATACCGGATGGTTGAGACTGATAGCTTATAAGCTAATTGAAGTGTTTGGTAAAATTAGCGGTTCAATTAACTTATAAATGTAAAATGACATAAAAGATATTTAATATATATTTATTTTATTTTAAATTAAAATAAATTATAAGGGTTAAAAATGGATTTTAATTAAAATAATAAGGATAAAAAAGGAAGAAAAACTGATAAGCTATAAGACATAAGCTAAAACGCTATTTGAAATAGCGTCTGGAAAATAAGCTATAAGCTAGTAAAATAAGCTATAAGCTCGTGATGAAAAGACCGTTACCAAACGGGTCTAAATTATCATATGAGCTTATAAGACATAAGACATAAGCTATAAGCTCAAAAATATGACTTACCAAACAAACAGAGTTGGATATTTGGTTCCTTGAGCTGCAATAGATGATATAATAAAAGTTAAAATTTGACTCATTCAAATAAGTTTAGTGACAGTCTAAAAAAGTGAGTAAATGACTTTAACTGTTTGTTTTTAATAGGAAAGACACAGTTCGATCAATCGTAATTGCTGAAGATTAAATTAAATTGCTTGCCAAAATTTATTAATTTTTGAATATCTACTTCTACTTAATCTAAATGTAAAAAAGTCATGATGACAACCCTAGCCACATGTCTTCTTAGTAATAATTCTCGCCATATGGCATTTGCCAAAAATTCTAAATACAAATTCTAATTATACAAATAACTAATAGCATAATAATAATAATAATAATAATAATAATAATAATAATAATAATAATAATAATAATAATAATAATAATAATAATAATAATATTCAACCACTACTATTATTAATAATAATACTACCACAACTTAATAATATTGTATTAATAATATAATATAATAATAAAAATAATAAATAATAATTTAATATTTAGCTAATCATAATAATAAAATAAAATAATAATAATATAATATCTAACACTCACTATTAAAATAATATGATTTATGTAAATCATAATTATTTATTTATTATTGCAATCCTATTAAATTTAATATTAATTTCAATAAAAATAGAAAGTAAAGAAAATTTACTAAAAAAAATACCTTTAATAGCTTATAAGGAATAAAATACTATAATAACATTTAAAATATAAAAAAAACGTTATTTTAGTTTAAGTATATATATATATATATATATATATATATATATATATATATATATATATATATATATATATATATATATATATATATATATATATATATATATATATATATATATAAAATTTTTATAATGTAAAAAGTAACGGACTAAAAATCACTATTATCTTAATAATCATTAATCAAAAACTCATAATACGTAATTAATTAAACATTTCTCCCAATACTAAAAAAAGTTTCTCTCTTTTCCCAATTAAAAATAATAATTATTTTAAATTTAAATTAATAATTTATGTTTAGATAATGCATAATAATAATAATAAATTAAAAGAATATAGTTCTGGAATATAAAAATTCTAGGGTTAATAATTCTTGTGGTCCCTGTAATATTGAAAGAGTCTGGTTTTAGTCCCTGTAATATTAAAAGTTTAGATTACATCCTTGTAACATAATATTATTTACTTTTAATCCCTCATTAAACATTTTCTCATTTAAATTTGCTGATTTGGCATGATGATGTGGTATTACTTATTGTTTTAATAACAAGTGGAAAATTATATTTAATTTTTTTATTTGTGACCAATCTTTCTTTAACGATATACAATATATCTCTTTTTTCTTCATTTGTTGAGAATATCAAAATCCCTAAATTGAAGAACTAGTTCCGCGACAGCTGAGTACCATTTGCTGGTAAAATCGTGGCTTTTTCATCATTATTTCTTCTTTCACTTTGTTTTCTACTCCCTTCAATCTCATTTTCGTTATTGTTTATACCAGATTTCGTCTTTATTAGGTTTCTCCTTTGGATATAGATTTGTTTCTCTTTCAATTTATCAAATTCCTTTTGATCTTAAATTTTGCTAAATTTCATGTATGATTTGTTTTGTATATGCAGAAAAATGAGGCTTGTGGTTTGTTTATTTGGGAAGAGAAATTACTCATTGTTAATGAAAGAAAATCAACTCACGATGATTGCAACGTGTGAAGTGAAGAAGCCTATTTTGAAGAAATTTGGGACTAAATTTGGAAAAGAATATATGGGTCAAAGAAGATTAACAAAATAAAGAAGTTGACAAGTGAAAGTAATTTGGGAATGATTTTGGAAAAAAAGAAATGGGTCAGAGATTGAACAAATTTGGGATTATTTTTAGTGTAGTTTACAAGCCAATGTAACTTGTTTCAATCCAATGTAACTTGTTACTTATTCAATGAATATTATGAATTCTTTTCAATCCAATTTAAGTTGTTGACACTGCTTATGCTTATTCCTTCATTCCTAATGTTGACACTGCTTATGCTTATTCCTTCATTCCTAATGTTGACACTGCTTATGCTTATTCCTTCATTCCCAATGTATATGCAGTGATACAATGATTAATACTGTAACTGATGTATAAAAATGAAGGCAACAATGTGTAAAAATTCTGCAATGTGAGTATAAAAATTCTGCAACTAATGTGTAAAAATTCTGCATTGTATGCATAAAATTATGCAATGTGAGTGTAAAAATTCTGCAATAGTGTAAAAATTCTGCAACTAATGTGTAGAAATTCTGCATTGTATGCATAAAAATTCTGCAATGTGAGTGTAAAAATTCTGCAATAGTGTAAAAATTCTGCAATGTGAGTGTAAAAATTCTGCAACTAATGCATAAAAATTCTGCATTGTATGCATAAAAATTCTGCAACTAATGCATAAAAATTCTGCATTGTATGCATAAAAATTCTGCAATGTGAGTGTAAAAATTCTGCAATAGTGTAAAAATTCTGCAACTAATGTGTAAAAATTCAGCAACTAATGTATGTGAAAATGATTTATATTGGATTTGTTATGCAGTGTTACTAGAAGATACTTGTTTTCATTACAATTCTAATTTTTAAGACTTGTTGTCAGAGACTAATAAGACTTATACCAAAACATTTATATATTGATACTAATTTATAACATAACTTTTCAAGAAGTATATGTTGGTCTTATTATTTTTCCATTACAATTCCAAATATAATTACTACAGTTCCAAAAAAAAGTGCCATTTCCATAATATATTCAATTCTAAAATATAGAGCAAATATCCATGTCTAAAATACATAACAACAATTCTAGTTCTTATTCCAATTCTAAAACAATTCAAAACAAATGAGCATTAATTCCAACAATTCCAAAACATAAAGTAATCTCTAATCTCTAAATTTCATCAACTATATGAGCAGCAGTCGATTCTGTTTCTGTTATAATTTCTCCTCTACTTTCAGCAGCTAAGTGGGCAGCCATAAATTCATTTTCAGCTGCAATTTCTTCTTAAATATCAGTAACAACTTCTTCTTCAATTACAGCAGTAACGTGAGCAACTACAGGTTCAGTTTCAGCAACAGTTTCACCTTCCATGTCAGATTTTTGTTGTTTATTTGTTGGCTTTCTCTGTATAAACAAAATGTATAATATTTATTAGTTTTCAATAAATCCATATATTGAACATTGAAATACATAACAAACAATTTTACCTTTCGTTTCAAAGCATCTTGGTTATTTTTGGCACTTTTACACTTTCTTGAATTGTGACCAAATTTATCACAGTTGGTGCACCTATAAGCAACACCGGGCCTCCTCATCCTTGCACCACCCTCATCATGTTCTCTAAATCTTAGTTTCTTAGGCCTACCGGGACCTTTCTTATAGGATGGTGGTAGCATTTCGTCAGCCTCAACATTAGGCCACATATCCATACCATTTATAGGGCTTACACTAAAGCTATAACAAAGCTTATAAGCCTCCCTCTTATAGTAGTTATCTACATAAGATTCTGGTGATTTTTTCTCGTAACTCATTGCAGCCACAGCATGCCTACAAGGAATTCCAACTAGGTCTCAAAAACAACAAGTACATGTCTTTTTGGCAAGATCAACAATGAATTGATGTCCATTGTAAGCGTGGTTGATTTGCCAACATTGCTCTCCACTCCAAGTTGGAACCCATTGACCACTTAAAAGAACTTCATGGTCCAACCTCTTCCTAGGGATAGGCATCACATTGTGTTGCCACTTATCAAGCTTAGAGACACTAATTGCCATCTTGTTCATTAAATAGTTTTTAATCCACTCACACATTGTTAGAATTGGCTTATCCCTAGCAACTAATATTGTGCTATTAAATGATTCACTTATATTATTCATTAAGACATCACATTTTGGATAAAAGCTAAATGCATGCTTACACCATCCTCTAGTAGGCACACCCATCAACCACTCCCAAGCTTTTTGGTCCAGCTGCTTCAATTCACTCATTTTCTTTTCCCAAGCTTTATAATATGTTGCCTTTGCTGCCCCCATCATAAGGTCTCTAATTAAGGTTCCTCCACCAAACTTCTTCTTAAAGTTTGCATATAGGTGTCTAAGACATACCCTATGCTCAATTTTGTCAAACATCTCCTCAACCACGGGAATTAGTCCCTATATATAATAAATAATTGGCTTAGAATATCATTACATTTATACAAACAATAAACAAAAAATGATATGAGTTTTTACCTTTTGTTGATCTGAAATGAAAACATATCTTCTATCTTGGCCAATGTCTTCAAGTAGTAATTGGAGAAACCATCTCCACGAATCTTTTGTTTCTGTTTCAACAACTCCAAAAGCTAATGGAAAGTATTGATCATTAGGGTCCCTTCCTACTGCAACTAAAAGTTGTCCCCCATACTTTGTCTTAAGGTGACAACCATCCACCCCTATAAAAGGCCTACATGCCATTGAGAACCCTTTTTTACATCCATCGAAACAAAAGTAAAATTTTCCAAACCGAGGTTGGAGGGTAGGGCTTGGTCTCTCCACATTTATCTTACAGGTATTCCCAATACTAACTCTCCTGAGCTCAGCAGCATAGCTCCATTCAAAACTGACCACTCTCTAATTGCATTTTTAAATTCAACTAATGCATTAAATTCCATGCCTAATTTAAATTCATAATCTTTAGTCAACTGCTCTTTCCTAAACTTCTCATATTTAGGCCCTGTCTCCTTATCAGAGTCATCTGGGTCTGAACTTCCCAAATCATCACTAACATAATCGTCATCATTAACTTTTTCAAAATCAGCTTTTCTTTTATAACCACCAACAACTTTTGTAGGAGCTAATGCACTTGATTTAGTTCCAAATTTTTTCCGATTAATTATGGTTCTTGAAGAACCTTCCAAATTTTTTTCCACTTCCACAAACCCCTCATCAAGTGCCTTTGTTCTCTCTTCTTCACTATCTTCAAAAATAATTCCATTAACCTCTTCATCACTATTGTAACAATTTTCTTCATCACCAACTTCTTTTTGTACATTAATACATTGAGGTATTGTTACCTTCTTTAAAACATCTATCACATTATGCTCAACATAAATGTGTCCATCAACTTTATTATCAAGAGAATGAATACCAATTTCCATGGCATGTGAATCCTCCAACATTAGCTTAAAATATTCATCAACTCTGTCAATTTTTCTCCATAACCTAAAATTTACTTCATTATAGCCCCAATCCTTCACCAAACTAACAGCTTCACAAAAACTCCATTTATTATAGTCTTGATCAGATATAATTGTTTCAACTCCTCCTCTGTAAAACAAATGGTCGTCTCTTACAAACTCCCCGCCATGGTGAAAGATCACATTGAAGAAGCTCATTTTCTAAAATAAAATAGGTTTGGTAAAGGTTTTTCGGTACAAAGATGAAAAAATACGAGATAAAGAGAGAAAAATAAGACTAACCTGATGATATAGGTTCCAAACTGAAGAAAGATGAACTTGATGAAGAAAATCCCGAAACAAACTTTGCGACGTAACGATCACGGTGTACGTAATGGATGACAGTGAAAATCAAATTTAGTGCTTCCTCATTTGAATATCTAAATTGGTCGATGGTTCGATTTTGATGATGAAAGAAATTGGAGTTGGTTAGATTAGGGCAAACACTAAGTTGCAAGTTTTTTATTATTGATGAATATGAAGAAACGTTAAGAAAAAAGAAGAAATATGTGATTAATATATAAGTGGAGTCTGAAGGTTAATTTATCAAAATAAATAAAATAGTAATAATTAAATATAATTTTCCACTTGTTATTAAAACAATAAGTAATACCACATCATCATGTCAAATCAGCAAATTTAAATGAGAAAATGTTTAATGAGGGATTAAAAGTAAATAATATTATATTACAAGGATGTAATCTAAACTTTTAATATTACAGGGACTAAAACCAGACTCTTTCAATATTACAGGGACCACAAGAATTATTAACCCAAAATTCTAAGAAACTTTAGAATTAAATTTTTTTAAAAACTCATAAAAAGAAGTTAATGCCAAAGATAAAACCCTAGATAAAAGCTTACGTGTCATTCTCACATTTTTTTCAATTTAAAAATATTAATATAATTCATATAATTTTAATATCTTAAAATTGATATAATTTATGAGATTTGAATAATAATAATAATAATAATAATAATAATAATAATAATAATAATAATAATAATAATAAGATTTATATTTCTATCCCAATTTTAAATATAAATTAAAAAATTATTTTTATTTATTTAATATTATTTATTTATTTCACTATATCTTTTAACTATAAAACTATTATTATTTCTTTGATAAGACTGGTTTATTTATTCCACTATCTCTTTTAATTATTAAATTATTATTTCTTTGGTAATTATCCTACTAACTAATAATTTGGAATTAAAAAATTATTATTTTTAATTTTTTTTTATTATTATTAAAGACACTAATAAAATACATTAAACACATAATAATTAATTAGTTAAATTACTAAATAACATAAATCATTTCTATTCTCATAAATAATAATTAAGTTAAAAATAAAACTTCACAATAATAATTAATAAATTAAAATTTTAAATAATAGAAAATCTTTCTATTCTCATAATTTTGAACCAATAAAATACTTTGATTCATTCAAAAAAACCGATCTATACAAGGCGATCGCTAGGATCCAGCCCAAACAAAATCAAATGACCAAAAAAAACACAATGAAGAGAACTAGCTAGTAAGCATAAGCTTCACTATATACTCTCTCATCCTCAAATTGTACCACCCCCTGTAAACTATTACTTCTATTATTTTCCTTACAATGTCCCTATCTTGAGTATTTATGTTAAAGCTCTTATCATTTCTATATCTCCATATCTCATATATACATTCCGTACTTGCTAGCTTCAGTACTTTTGCTCTGTTGCTCTTCCCTTTGCAGTTCGCGACCAGCCAAGGAAGCTCCCTATCCCAATTCAAGGGCTCGTGCTTCACATTAATCCAGTTCAGTATTTTCCTCCAAACTCCCTTAACCACAAGACACTCACAAAATAAGTGGTTCTGAGTTTCTTCAGCAGGGCAGAAATTGCACTTGCTATGATCAATCATACCCCACTTCCTCAGTCTGCATTTCGTGGGCAATCTAGAGTGGCATGCCATCCACAATTGAAATATTGCCCTTGGTCTTGCAATATTACCAAACATCAACTCTTTCCACATGACCTGGTTATTATGGAGGTGGTGGTTAGGGATAGTTTCTCTTGGGTAATGAAGGCCACTAAATAATCATCCTACTAACTAATAATTTTGCATATAAAAAATAATTGTTTTAATTATTATTTTTAATTTATTAATTATTTATTGTATTATTATTATTACTATTATTATTATTAATGACACTAATAAAACACATTAAACACAATAATAATTAACTATTTAATTGCTAAATAATTCAAACCGTTTTTTTCATAATTAATAATTAAATTAAATACAAAACGTCACAGTAATAATTTATTAATTAAATTGTCATATAATAGAAATGGTTTCTATTTTCATAATTAATAATTTAATAACTAAAACCCCCACTATATAATGCATGTAATTTTGCAAGGGATCCCATCTTTAATTTTAGTCCTAACCTCATTTTCATATAGTTTAGCCACAACAGATTTTACCTTGACTTCACTACTCTTCTTAACATGTCATTTTGTAATAGAAGCTCCTTGCACGCATCCAAATCACGCTATCAATATTCTTTGGAGCATACAATTTCTTAGTATGTAATTTTGCAAATTGATTCTTTCTTATTTTCTTCTAATATTTATTAATTTTGTTATTTGTTATTATGTTTTTAGGTGTATTTTGAAGACACGAAATAAAGTTTGTTCACAAAACTTTTTCAATCTCTCAATTTTCATTTCATAAATTGGGTCTTTGTTATTTTCATCTAATATTTATTGAAGTTTGCTATTGATTGGTTATATTTTTTTCAGGTGTATTTTGAAGACACAATAAAATTTGTTCATAAACAGCAGACCTGGACACAAAATCACAAACAACACCGCCGCGATTATCACCGGACCCCAATCGGCCATCTTCTTATCCTTTTTGAAGGTGCACACGAGCACGGAAGGAGAGTATTGAAAGAAAAAGGAGGGTTTGTGTGAGAAGAGTGTTGGTGTGGTGTGGTGTGGAGAAAGATCTAGAATTGTTTAAAGGAGTAGAAAATAGACGTTTACGTTTGTTTTGTTACAAAACACTTAAATTTCATTAAAACATTATTAAATTTCGTACATTATTATTTTTGATGGTATCCCTTCAATTTTCTATTTTTTTCATAACCACGATTCAAAGATTTATTTTTCAATAATATTAACTTTTCCATTGGAACTCAGTCTTATTCACTTTTCATTGGAACTCTCTCAATTGTTTGTTGGGGTATTATTATTTATAGTTTTGGTGGTATCACTCACACTTTTCTTTGAGCAGAACTAGGAGTCATCCAGAATATCAAAATATCTTATTTAAAAACACTGATGTTATCCACATCCTCCGTGAAGTTAAATCAAATTGTAGATTTTATGTCAAAGCTCGCCTCCACCAATAACAATCTTCTGTATCACAACTCCTATTCATCGGGAAGAAATTTATTTTTATGTTTATAGTTTTTCTCTCTTTTTTAAGAATTATAATAAAAGAAAGTTGATTTTTGTTATGCATCATTTTAATAATAACGTCTTTTTATATGAATAAAAGGTATAATTTTTATTTTATTTTACACATCAATTGAATTGTATAAATTATATTATTATTATTATTATTATTATTATTATTATTATTATTATTATATTATTATTGTTATTAATATGATAATAATTATTAACTATCTCTATATGTCCTTTTAAGTTATATAATTATTTACGAGAATTAAAATTGCAAAGTAAAATTAAATATAATGTTATAATTGATTTAGTTGTTAGTTACATAACTTTGAATATTATTTAAGAATTACGTGATAATAGAGTATTTGATTTATTGTAATATTCAAATAATATGTATTATGAATAATTGATTTATTTTATTAAATGGATGAAAAATATGATGACTTATCATAGTGACAACTAAATATCACTATTTAATAAAAAAAAATTAAGATAGTTTGGCTAAAAAATTAATAACCTAAATTAATAAATTTTAGAATCATCCATGCATATAAAATTGAGGAAAAAACTCTTTAAAATTTCATTTTTATTTTCAAAGTCATTTTTTCTTTAATTAAATTAAATTAAATTAAATTATTGATGTGAAAATAATTAATTTATTGACATGATTATATAAAAAATTTCTATTCATTACTGATAAACATTAACCCATAATAAATAATAGTTTTTTATAATAAATAATAATTTTTTATATCTCATGAAGTAAACAATTTATCAATCATGTCACAACATATCTCTTCCACTATAATAAACAAACAAAAAAATCATGAAAATATAAAATGGAGTTACTTAATTAGCATAGGAACACTAAAGAAAAAATCAATATGGTATAATATATTATAATTTTTTTTAAAAATATAGAGAATATATGATTTAAAACATACAGGAAAAATGGCCTCCTGCCACGCCCAGAAAACCGAGGCTATATGCAAAATAACCGTGGCGTAACGCTTAGGCCACGGTTTGGCCACGGAAATCCAACTGTGGAGTATACGGCCGTGGCCTAAAGTAAAGTCCACGGTTTTTTGGTATAGACCACGCCTTTTTTACAACCGTAGCTTTTTTAGGCCACGGTTTAGGTAGCTTGATTAAGGCCGCGGTTTGTACTTGCCATGACTTATAAACTGTGGCTATATGGTAAAGCCACGGTTTCATTTTAATGTTTATGACACAGTATTAGTTCAAGATATAGCCACGGTTTGGTTATGACCACCTATTTAAAACCGTTGTTATATGTTATGCATTCTAAACCAGTTATCTGCCACGGTTTATTTCTGTATCATATATATATATATATATATATATATATATATATATATATATATATATATATATATATATATATATATATATAGAGGAGGGATCAAATTACACCCGAAGAGTTACACCACGAGTTACACTCGTTCAATAACTACATTTCGAATTAATATTTTTTAAATTCAACCGTTGGATTGAAACATAATATCATATAGATCATACCTATAAAGTTTGAGCTTAATCTATAATGATTTACTATACGATCAAGATATCCAAAGATTAACGTCAAAATGATCTTTCATATAACGTTAATTTTGATGTAATTCAATGACATAGTAAATCATTATAGATTAAGCTCAAACTTTATAGGTATGATCTATATGATATTATGTTTCAATCCAACGGTTGAATTTAAAAAATATTAATTCGAAATGTAGTTATTGAACGAGTGTAACTCGTGGTGTAACTCTTCGGGTGTAATTTGATCCCTCCTCATATATATATATATATATATATATATATATATATATATATATATATATATATATATATATATATATATATATATATATATATATATATATATATATATATATATATATATATATATATATATATATATATATATATATATATATATATATATATATATATATATATATATATATATATATATATATATATATATATATATATATATGCACATGTATATATTAATAATCAAAAACCAATAATTATTACCAGCTGCATCAAATGATACAAATATTTTAATATTTTGTTGAATGATTGAAAATATATGTTAACCTAGTTAGCTGTCATGTAGTTCTCAAATAGAAAACTGAATCCACAATAAACAGAACCTATGCATCTAAAACTAACTTCCCAAATTATAAATCCCTAAGCTATCTACCATTACTTCTCAAAAAGTTATTATCACACTTCTTTTCTTCAGCAACTACTGCATTCTCTTCCAAGACTCATTTTCCTGCAAACAACAGAAGAAAAAGTTCAAGCATACTCATAGTGAGAAGAAAGCCTTCAACAACCATGCACTTGATATAAAAAAACGTAAACCAAAGTCAGAACCTACACTTGCTTAAGACAGAAAATCAGAATGAAGGCACATTAAAAATCATCCAGCCAACCATAACAACACAATGCACATCAATGCACACCCATCTCTGATAGAGCTGATGAACACAAAAGAAGCAAGAACACAATGAAGCATAGTTGTATATCCGTGAACAAGCATCGCCAATTAATACTCAAGTATGCAGTAAACATTGCTTATTAATACTCAGCATGTTAATTCAGTGTTACAACATCAATACACTAATGGATGTCTCTTACTGAAATTAAATAAATACAGCTGAAGTTCAAAAACCAAACTTGTTTATGTTTCTTTGAGAAAGAAAATGCTCAAATGCAAAATATGCTTTAATTGAAGGTATAGTTGATAGTAATGTAACTCACCACAAGAAGCTTTGACTTATTATTCCATCCTCTCTGAAGAGTCATGTGACATAATTCCAAAAGCAAGGTGAATCCAGTGAAAGAGCAACCTTGTTGTGATGATTTCCAGGTAATGATAATCAGATTTCCCTGTTTTCATTTTTGGTATAACTTTTTGCAAGTTCGAGAAACCATAACAGAGAGCAAATTTCAACACTGTTTCTCCATCAACCTGAAAAGACAATGATTTAGAACAGTATCCGAGAAGAGTAATACTCGATACTCGATCATTATATTTATAAAGAAGATTGTAAAAACTTGCCTCCAGGGTAACTTCTTGAAAATCTGAATTTTTAATGTTTCTAAAGTTCAGAGGCCCGTCAATATGTCTTCCAAAAAGTGCTTTAGCGGCATATCGGAATATTGCTTCTGCGTAACCTCCAGAACTTCCACGGACCCCATAGAGGTGTCCTTCTTCGTTAATATTGGATAATCTGCAAGCACCTCAGTGCATGAGAACATCGTTGTTTGAATTTGACAATTACAAGAACTTAAGCACAGGAAGCAATTGAAAGTTTCTTACAGTTTATCCAAAGGAGCCTCTTCTAAGCTTTTAAAATCAACTTCTTTTGACTGAAAAATTGAACCCAAACATGACTTAATATACACATCAGCAAGTAAAAGTATAATAAAAATGAAGGTATGCATAAAAATTTCTGACCTGAATCAATTCCAAAATCATATGTTCATTAACACAATATCTGAGACAGAGAGAAAATCTCAGCATACAAGGAAACAACCAAAGAATTACCCATTTCCCATCATAAGTTCAAAGTTAGTCAATGGCATAGACTTATGGTTCGAATAATAATATGTCCTAGCTATGGACTATTCCTAGCCCACATAGTGCAAACAGAGGATTATAATTATTATGGAACTCTTTGTTCATTTTACAACTCATAAAATTAAGAGACAGAGATAAAAGTGAAGCTTTCGTCCAACACCTTCCATTAAAAATAAGCTAAAAGAACGTTACTTTGCAAGGGAAAAATGGATGTTAAAAAGGGAAGTTGCACTCAGCAACTCTGAGGTATGTTTAAATGACAAACACGCCATTTCTTATTTTAAGCAAACACTTGCTGTCCTAATTTATAGGAGAAACTTCACTCATGCACCTACATTTTTATACACATCTCTAGGTAGGTAACTTATATTCATAATAAATTAAATCTTGAATAATAGGTATGTACCCGTGAAGTGAAGTTGAACCTGGGTAGTGTCTTGCACACCACAGTTTGTAATCCTAAATGAGTGAACTGCCCAGTTTAGATAGAAAGCCTCCTCAGATTTCCTTAGAGGCAAACCTTCTCTTAAAGCAGCCTCGTCGATTTGGATGTCAGTAATGCTAGCTTTCTCAAGATCCTCAACCTCATCCTTTATAGCCAACACAATCTGGTAGCAAGTATCAAATCTAATAACAAATAGTCAATGTTAAATGAAACTGATATACTACAAAATGATCATCATTTATAAGGTGCTTTTGCATACCAAGGTTGGTCATCTCTAACAAAGGACCAGTTCAGAATTGTAACAGGGCCAGTAAGCATTCCCTTCATAGGTCGTTTTGTCAAACTTTGAGTTGTCGAAGACCAGAAAACAGTCATTGGCTTGGGACGACTCACATCACCATAGATAATTGCTTGTTTGACATAGTGGGATCCATAGGATTGAACCCACCCGTTGGCACTGAAAGCAAAGCCAGATAATTTGACTGGAAATGATACACAGTAAAATCACCACGCATGGTTGTTAACAGCAAGTTGTACCCCTGTCAAGGAAACCACCAGTGTTCAAACAAACATGTGGTGACAATAAACGGTGTAAAACTCAATCACGAATGAAACCATGTACCTTAGAGTTTGTTGATAGTCAAGATCTTTGCAAGTAAATGAGCAGTTCCTCTAGAAAAAGAGTAGTCCAAACTCCATAGATTCAAATGTCTCAAAAGTCTCCTTGTCATCTCCTATGAAACCTGCATTGACAACACGGTTCAGGACTAAGGAAATGATAAATTGGCATCAATTGGGATGAGCTCATATCTATGTTCTAGTATTCATAAACCTACTGACAAAGTATCAACCAAAAAGTTACATCATCTCTGTGTGTTATTTCTTGGTTTACCCTGCAACAATGTTGAAATCGTTAGAAGAAGAAACAGATGAAGACGATTTGGATTTGGGCGTAAAAAACGAGTAACGTCGTAGAAAGACAAGATTGGAGAAGCATACCTGAAAGGCGGAGCATCTGGTTTTCTTTTTCTCTTCGTCGTTGTCGAAATTGCATTTGTTAATCTCTGATAGGTAACTGCCGAACTCATTCTTTAATTCACCGCTTTGCTTAGTTCTTGTCACCAACACGAAGCTTATGCTATGGTGAATCTAACCCCCAAGGAATCGAGCTCAATTTGTGACGGTGAATGTTCAATTCTGTCCGTAAAGAACCTAGGGTTTTGTGTTAAGAATCAAAATCGCGGTTGAAATGGAGGAATGATGTACTTCGAATGTGATTGGTGTTCCGAGACCTTTGATTCAAGCGAAGGCGATGATGGTGGTGGTTATCTAGCGGCGCCGGAAGTTACGAAGACGAGAAGAAGACGACGAAGCTGGCTTGTATTCATGGTTGTGAGATTGAATGAAGAAGATGGTTGAATGAGTCTAACCACCGTTCAGAAATGGAGATGTGAGAGAATGAGAGACGAGGGTTGAGTCGATCGAATGAGGAGGCGTGAGAGTTTTGGTGGTTGTTGAGTTTTGGCGGCTGATAGAAAGAAGAAGAAAGGGGTTGATGAGGTTTGGAAAGAAATTAGGTTTAGGAAAAAAATGGTTTGAGCGGCTTATCAAATTTTGTTTTGCGCCATTCATTATTTTATTTTTATTTTAGAGGGAAACTTTTTGGTTTGGGCGGCTTATTTAATTTTTTTTTTGTAACCGTGGTAGTTGAAGAAAATACCACAGATTCACACTCCAGATTTAATATTTCAAAACATATTTCCACGGTTTAAAAATCCAGGCCAAAGCATATATGTAGCCACAGTTTTAGAGCCGTGGAACAATTTGGCGTGGCCGTAGACCATTTTTCTTGTAGTTTTGGACTAGACATTAAATAAAAAAATTCTTAGGTTTTGCAAATTATAGATTAAACACTTATACGTATTATAAATTTAATATTAATCACAAATAATATATACAAACAAATTAATATAACATTTTTTTTAAAATATTGCATTATTCACGTAAATATGACTTATATTTCAAATTTAAAAAACATAATTGAATCTTATATATATATATATATATATATATATATATATATATATATATATATATATATATATATATATATATATATATATATATATATATATATATATATATTTTCATAATGTTAAAATTTTATTTATGTTTAATACAATTTTAAAACAAATTCAATATAAGATTATAATTAACTATAATTAATTAAATACATTTTTTCATTTAAAAAATATTAAGGTAAATATTCTAATCAAACCCGTGCGTTGCACGGGCCATATATCTAGTAAATATAACTGCGATAATGTTATTTTGAGAAGAAATGATAAATAATCTACATAATATAAATCCAAGGTTGTCATAATGACAACCTTTGGTAACAACCCTAAACCTAATAATGACGTGTTATTCTAATATAACACTAATGCTGACGTGTCAATCACTTAGAATTTTCAATATTAATTAAAATTGACATTATTTATAAACATTCTTAGAATAAATATAAATTTTTCGTACAAACCCTATATTAAAACAAATAATAATAATAATAATATAATATTAAATTATCACTATTAATAATTAAAAATATTAATATAATATCTAGCTAATAATAATAGTATTAAAATATTAAAATAATAAAATAATACTAATATTGATTATTTTTAGAAATGAACGATTTTTTAATATTCATTATTAATTGGGATATCTCTACATAAAAAAAATCTCTTATTTCTAAAAATATATAGTCAATTAATAATCAATTATAATTAATACATTATTAGTTACAAAAAAAATTATAAAAAATTGGTGAAAAATTATATTGTTATAATTGTTTAATATATATTAATAATTTATGTTGAGGTAAAGAAGAAATTAAAAGAATATAGTTATAAAATGTAAAATATCTAATAAATTTTAGAATTAAAATTTAGTAAAACTCATAAAAAAAATTATTTCCAATTGTATATTATTCAGTTTACTGAAATTTATAAAAACATTTAAATATTGTGTTATATTTCATAATATTTCTTTTTTATCTTACTATTCACGTAAATAATAAAATAAATATAATATAATAAAATTTTCAACTACTATGAATAAAAATTATATTATTTTAAAATAAATATTAATGTATATAAATAAATATTTTGATTGGGCTAATAGATATATAATTAAAATTTTATAAATAAGTTATTGATTGGAATTTATTTTATAATAATTATTAAACTAATATGGTTTAGAGAGTGGGTTTAAAATGAGAAGCTTTGTGATGATGTAATATCAGCAAAAAATTAGGATTACTATAGATACAAATAATAACATAAAAAAATAGTATTTTAAAGATTTATGTAATAAATTTAATTAAAAATAAATAAAAACAATAATTATTATCAGACATGTTATTATTATTAGAGTTGTTACACATTTACTATTAAGAATTATTAAGTTACAATATTTACATATAATAAAGTTGAATTAAAAATGGTATTTATTAAACTTTTATTTATATAGGTTCTATATTCTAAAAAAAAATTATACACTTTTATAATTCATTCTTATTGCACTTAGAAGATTACAAAGATTATAAAAATATAACTTTTATTTCTATATATTTTATTAAACTTTCTTTTAATTTATTCTGATTTGCAATAAAGACTATAAAATAATGGTGGAGAATTTCTTTGTAGAATAAAAAAATTAATGCAACAGTTACATTTTTTTTAGAATATATTTAACAGTTAACAGTTATAATATATAACATTTAACAGTCACATAGAAATTTAATAAAAATGAATTCTACAAAAATGTTTAATAAGAATGAATTTAAATGTAATTGTTATATTTTTTATTGAATATACGTTACAATTTTTTACTTTTCAATTACCCTCTCTTTGAACTCTATGCATTCATTATAAATACCTCAAAAAATGGCCTTCAATTTCAACATTTTTCATTTCTCTTTTTAAATTTGTTCTCTAGATTGTCTCTTTCAAGAAATATGCATCCAATCATGTATATATACTAAATGTTGAATATAGATGTTGACTTTTGATCTTACCTGATCAGAAGAATCGTCACGGGCTGTTCGGATTTGGGTCTTCGAGGAGTAAAAAGGGGGGTGTACTTGCAAGGTACTCCGATGCCAAAGTAAGGAAACGAGCAAAGGAGTGCAAGTACAAGCTAAGAGTTAGAAAGAAGTGAATACCTGACCCTCTAGTGAAAGAGGGTATTTATAGCCCCCAGCGCTGGGCCATGATCTCGCTATTTGGGTTGGATGCCCAGGCCCAATTAGGAGACTGTCAGGTTTCCTAGGCGGAAATATCGGAGGTGCGTGAGTGCCCTCTGTCCTGGTTAACCGCTCCGAAGTTTACGGGAGATGCGGTCTTTTAGGGACCACGTGGACTTTGCGTGGTTTGGGGGGTTGAATATGAAGGAGCCCTACGAGGAGTAGGTTCCTCGGCAGAGAGGATGCTCGCGGGGAGCATCTTTGCCGGGCGTCAGACAGTTCACGAGGAGCATTATGCCGAGCATAGTGGAGACACTTCATCCATGTCGGGCATCGTAGAGACGAGCATTCCAAGCCCAATTATGGAGCACAGGGTGGTTTGGGCCTCTAAGGCTAAGTGGGCCGAAAGTAGATTGGGCCTAATCTTGGCCCAGTCCAGAACAGGAGCCCCCCAAGTTGGAGTCTTCTAGTCAAGAAGCTGCGACTTTGATGATGCTCGGCTCTGGTGGGATGGATCCTTGTCGATTGGATATGCTCGGATGGAGTGGTACGCGGGTTAAAACGAAAGGTCGCGCGTGTACAGCACGCGCTGACGTGGCATAGGCAATGATTGCCTAGGGTCTAGGCGGCGGCGCTTGGGAGATAGTGTAAGGCGACGCGACGTTTCGCATTCCGAGCTTTTCCCTATAAAAAAGGGTGAGTCCCCACATTTAGGCGTTTTTTTCTCTCTGTTCGCGCGCTCGGTTCCAGATAAGTGATCCCCGGGAATAGCTGGTCGTTCGTCCGTTTGTAGAAACCACCGTCGTCCGCCGAGGAACCCATTCCGGTCATCTTTGCTATGTCATCGTCAGGTATGCTCACGAATCTGTTTGTAGTTTTATGCTTTTTTCGTAGGGTTTTGGGAACTCGCAACTGCGTACTTTCGCTGCTTTCGCCGTCTACGTCGGTTGTGCCCTATTCATAATCATCACTTTCTCCTCGGGTTATCCAAGCGATGCCCGGGGGTCAGTTTGTGGGCTGGACAGTGTTTTCGGTTGATGCTCCGTGGTTTCCTGGGTTCGATTGCCATAATCATGTCCCCCTTTGCTAAGTTTTGGCGTGAGTCCTCGGCTGACCGATGGGTTTATCCTTAATGAGGGGTTTAGCCAGGGGCTCTGCTGCTCATGCTCTACCCTTTCGCTTGTGTTGCGGTGGAAGGGTGGATTTGATGAACCGTCGAATTCATTTTTTCCTTCTGCATGCAGGTGAATCTGATTCGAGTTCTAGTTCGGGGTCCAGTTCAGAATCTGGCTCGTGGGCCAGTGGCTCGGATAACACGGCAGCGAGTAGCTCTGATGTCGAAGTTGTCGAGGTCCAAAGTACGCCCCCCGGGGCCATAGCCGAGGAGGGCCATGGGGATTCCCCCGGACCTGACGCCGAGGGGGGTGTTTCTCCGATGCCGCTCTTTGGCTATGATTGTGCGGTCGAGCTTGACTGGGTAGTCGACGAGCCTATGTCGGTTGTTTCCCGATACACAGAATCTTTGAACGGGGCTTGTAGGGAGGTTGAAGTCCGGGGAGACGGTGATGAATTGAATTATCAAGTGGGTTTCCGTCTCAGGATGAGCGTGTGTGTTCTCGTTTTGACGGGGAAAGTTTCGCTATGTACGAATACGTGTTCAAGGAGCTGGCTTTCGTCTGCCCTTCTCTGGTTTTCAAACTTCGTTGCTGGAGTTTCTCGCCCTGGCGCCATCTCAACAGCATCCGAATGCCTTCGCCTTCATGTGGGCATTCGAGATTGTCTGTGATTATTTGGGCATCGGGGCCACGACTGCTTTGTTTGGCCGCTGCTTCCGCGTACAAAGGCAGACGGCGGACGGGCGTTATAGCTGGATTTCCTTTAGGAATGCTGATCGAAAACTTTTCAAAATGTATACCGACTCAGTGAAGGATTTCAAGGATCGGTACTTCCTCGTCCGTCCGCACAGCCCGACAGCTTATTCTGCTCTGTCTAATATAGTGGAGGCGCGGGATGAGACTGGTGCCCCGGAGAGGGACGAAAACGGGAAGGTGGTGAAAGAGTTATGTACTGTGTTTCCTTTCTTTTGATAGAAGGGCCATTTCTCGGCCCCTCCTAAAAATTATGCTTGGGAAGACGAGGAGTTGGACGAGCAGGATATGGCCTCGTACGCGATTCTTTGCAAGTATGTAGACAGTTTCACAATGTCGCAATGGGTGACGAGGAGCGGAAAACCCGTCTTGGACGAGAATGGTGTGCCGAGAGTAGAGCCGCGGGCAATCAATACGAAGGCCCTGTTATCGTGTTGGACCCCCGAGGAGGCCCGTGCGTTGTTAGGTTATACTTGGGCTATTTATCTTATTTGTCTTCTCTGTTTGATGTTTTTGCTAACTCGTTTGTTTTTCTTTTTCAGAAGCCATGCCGGCGAAGGAAGATAAGCTCTTGAAGATGGTAACTCAAGATGCGAGGAAGCTTCGAGAGAAAAAATCCCGGGCGGCCGGTGCTGGCGACAATGCAGGCTCGGCCGGTTCGCCCCGGGTGAACTTGGATGGTGAAAAGACTCTAAAAAGGGTTCGTCATGCAGACGCGACTCGTGAAGAGACGTCGAGCCCTGGGCCCGACCGTGCTTTTGTGATGCCTCCTTGCTTTAAAGGCGGAGGTTACTTTGTGTTGGCTGAAGATTTCGTTTAAGAAGAATATTCTTTGAAGAGTTAGGATTCGAAGGACGATGGTTGCTGATGACCATTTCTGAGATTTAAAAATGGCTACTGATGGCCATGTTTCGAGAATGTTGTTTGAGTTGGAGTAAAGATGGTTAGACTTGGAGCTAATTCGAAGAGGATTATCTTTAAAAGACTTAAATGTTTTTGCGAAATACGTAAGGTACTGAGGTTGAACGTGTCTTTGTGGCATTCTCGATTCTGATCACGTTGCCACGTGTCGAAAGAGGATTCAGGCGGGATGATTTGAATTTTGAAGTAGTTTGTGTAACCGCACAAAGACAGATGGCATCCCAGGGATTCTTATGGGCAACGTGGCATTAGATTAGTATAGGACCGTTAGGGTCGAAACTAGTATAAATAAGGGTCTTAATGTTAGGATTCCGGGTGTTTATTTTGTACAAATCACTCACAAATCACTCCAGTATCAAGAGTTTAGAGAATGAGTTCACTGAGAAATGTACGTATGGCACCAACACCAATTTAAATACATTTGTATTCTCCTTTATTCAAGTATCTTTTCATTATTACTGCTTTCGTTTATTTTCCGTTATTTACATTCCTGCATTTCTTTCATTGCGTTTAAACTTTCATTTCGAAGCACTTTACTTTCCTGCATTTTACATTACTGCATGTTATATTTCTGCACTTTACTTTTCTGCAATTTACATACTTTTATTTATGTTTCTTTGTTGAAAGTTACATTAACTTGTATAACCAGTATTGTTTCAAGTGAATATTCACAAGATCAAATCACAAAACAAGTTTTCTCGAAGTCAGAACAGACAAGCATGAATCGAATCATATCGAAAGACATTTCTTTGACTATGTCCTAGGATCAATCTAGTCGATCCTGCGAGTAATTAAAGTATATTTTATAGTTTGGAGGACTAGAGGTTGTTTACCGGAAATCACCATAAACAAATTGGCACGCCCGGTGGGACAGTGTCAAACAGATTGTTATTAATTGATTGTTTTGTTTTGTTTAGAAAATATCAAGACCTTGTATGAACCTTAGGAATGGTAAATTAACAAACAGTGCACTACCGATTCCTAAACGAAGGTACAACAAGAAAATGGTCAACGTGGCCAACGGAGGGGGAGATCAAGATCCCCCACAAGGGTCAGGAACAATGGCTGCAAATTCTACGCACGTTTCGACTTCTACTCAAGAGGTGCAGGACATACCGGCTTCGACAGGATCTGCACCCATAGGTAGTTCCCAGGCGGCACCCGAAAGTACTTTAGGGGCAACAGGAACGCTCCCAGTCTCGAGTTCGACTGCTATCCCTTCACTCACAGGCGCAGGCGAGATACCACATTTCGCAACGAATGCCGCAAGTCAAATGTTTACCCCAAGGCCATCATCCGCTTTAGACAGTTGGAGACCTAATTACCAATACGGCATGCCACATTCATACATGGTAGGATTAGGAGGAACGGGGCCTACATACACTACAACTAACCCAAACAGCGTTTTCGCCTAATGTTGGTTCGATAGGTCGAAGCGCACAAAATACCAGATTCTCTGCCCAGATGCCTCCCTTAACCACCAGCACTCAAGCGACATTTCGACAAGAAATGGATGCAAGTAACCATGATATGTTAGGAGTACTTGCTAGGGAATTGGGGTCGATCTTGAATCCATTAGCAACAAACATTGTCAGGACTAACCAGGATAATATGGAAACTTTCCAAAAAATATCATCTCAAATAAATCGAATGGCGGATTTTTTAGGAGTCCTACAAAATAGGTGAAGAAACAATAAATCAACCTATCAGGAAGGGGAACCCGTTCTAGAGCCAGTTCGAACCACAGTACCGCCACCTAGGCCAACACCATTCGAACGAAACCAAGTGGTAGACTTAGAAAGTCAAAGTCAAACGAATAACGTTGGCCAACGAGCAGTTGCCCAGCAACAGCCTAATGTAGTTGTAGTAAGAAGAGACGAACATCCTGACGAAGTGGTGCATAGGGTTAGGAGAGACAATTTGGCAACAGAGAACAATCTCACTGCCATGTTAGAGAGAATAATGGCTAACAATGGCCTTAATACTGGGCTTCGGCGTCCAAATTATACATCCCCCATAGCAGAATATATCATGCAAACAAAATTGCCAAGGGGTACCAAAGTACCAAAATTCACTAAATTTTTAGGGGACACCAGTGAGTCAACCGTGGAGCACATAGCCAGATATTTGACGGAAGCAGGGGATCTAGCAGGGGACGAAGATTTAAGGATTAAATACTTCCCTAGTTCGTTAACAAAAAACGCTTTCGTTTGGTTCACCACGTTGCCCCCAAATTCCATAGATGCATGGGCACACTTGGAGAGATTATTCCATGAACAGTTTTACATGGGTCAAACCAAGATAAGTCTGAAAGAATTGGCTAGCATCAAGAGGAAGTTCACGGAGTCTATAAATGATTACTTAAACAGGTTCCGTTTGTTGAAATCAAGATGCTTCACGACTGTCCTAGAGCATGAATTAGTCGAAATGGCTGCAGGCGGCCTAGATTATTCAATTCGAAAGAAATTGGATACTCAATACCTAAGGGATATGGCTCAATTGGCAGACAGGGTTCGACAAGTCGAACGACTAAAAGCAGAAAAGGCCAGAGCAAGTAAAAGTTATAAGAAGGAGAGAGTAGCATACGTCGAAGCCGAAGACGTTGATGGCGAACCTTTCGAAGATTCATACAACATGGAAGAGGTCGAAATAGATCTTGTTGAATTAAAAGAGGCGCCACCTTATTCTTGCAAATTGCTCACCCCTTCTAATGGAAAAAATCCAGTAGAGAATGATAAAAGCGATAGATTTCCTAAGAAAACTTATACATTTGACGTCACTAAATGTGACGAAATATTTGATTTATTAGTAAAAGATGGCCAGATGATAGTACCTCCCAATTCCAAAATTCCTCCGTTAGAACAACGGAAGAAGCGAGGTTTTTGCAAATATCACGGTTTTTTAGGCCATAAAACTTCACAATGTTTTCTTTTCAGGGATCTAATTCAGAATGCCATCAAGGATGGACATCTGAAATTCGCTGACAAAACCAAGAACCATATGAAGGTTGACGCAGACCCTTTGAGTGTGGCTGACACTAACCTGTGTAAACCACTTGAGGTCAACATGGTGGAAGTATCTGAAATTGATGTTGCTGAATCGGAGATAATTTCAAGTGGAAAGCAGGCTACTGAAAGCCTAAATGACAATACGATCTTCAATACTGATGTTGAAGAATCCTTTGATGCTGAGATGACTGAAGATTTGAAAGGAAAAACAAGTGAGGCCACAGAAGACCTCACAGAGAAACTTCAGCAGATACGAATTTCTGAGGCTCCTCCGACAGTTGTTAACATGGTCAATGTTAGACGGCCCCCCGCTCTCCTCAAGCACCTAGCGAGTGACGGTGCTGCCGTTATGAGGGTTTTGGGGATGGCCCAAGTGCTGGCTAGGGGTAGCCTGGCTTCTGCCGAGGCTTTGAAAAAAGCGGAGACGGCCAGGAAGCATGCCGAGGATGAGGTAAAAACCCTAAAAGCCGACTGGGAAAAGCTGAAGAAGAAGATTGAAGGGGTTTTGAAGCAGAAGGAAGAGGAGATTGAGGCGGAGAAGAAAAAGCTTGCCGATCTTCAGCAGGAATGGGAACCCTCAGCCGAGGAGTTTGCGGATGTGGCTGCGTTGAAGTCCAGGGCCGAGTTCGTCGAAAAGATAGACGGGCTGAAGCTAAACCTTGCTGAGATGGCTGAAGTTGGGTTCAGCTGCGCAGTTCGGCAATTGAAGCTTCTGAATCCGGGCTTGAAGGAGGACAACATTGGACTCTTGTCAAAAATTGTGGACGGGGTGCTGGTGCCTGAGTCTCTCGATGGTGAAGAAGAATCTTAGTTTGGGACTGCGTGCCCGTTCTTTTGTGGGCCTGCGTGCCTTTGTCGCTTGTATGTTGGGCTATGCCCAGATAATTTTTGGGGCCTGCGTGCCCGTCATTTTGTTGTAATATTTGGATATCGCCGGCCAATTTGGTCGGCTTTTATTGCTTTACTATTTCACATTTATGTTTTGATTGTTTCAATGCGTGTTTTAGAATGTTTATTGTTGCATGTTTTTGAGCCCGAATTATGTTTGTATTCCGGGGGGGGGGGGGTATTCCAATACTTAGGAATATTTTGTTTTTGGACTGTGCTCGGCCGAGGTTAATTTCCCGGGCGTGTGGGGTACAACCCGGGTGCGCAGAGCATGTGTGCGCTATGAGCGGGCACGAGACCACAGTCTGGGCCTAGTGCTCGCGACGTGAACGGTCCCATCGCAAGCTGGGGTTCTGCCATGCAGGTACTGCCACGGTGGGTCTAGGTGTAGAATCCGTCGTGTAACCGGTTCTATCCTTCGATATGGAGCTCCGACTGTCGCTGTCGTGGAGTGCTCGTGTTTGTACCATGACGCGAGTCCATGCCCGGTTCCCCCTCGTGTTCGGGACGAGCGGCCGGGGGTGTTAGCCTGTGCCTAACTGTAATAACGTCTGAGTTTTTCAGTATTCCAGGGTCGAGCAAGTTTTTCTCCAAGGAGGTTCTCGAGATAATAAGCGTTGTTCTCGGTTTTATCATAAACTCGATACGGGCCTTCCCAGTTTGGGGAGAATTTGCCTTCGCGCGAGTCCTTCATGTTTCTGCGGAGCACTAAGGCGCCGACTTCGAACTCGCGTTTGATAACTTTAGCTTTATGACACAGAGCTATCTGTTGTTTCAATTTGGCTTCTCGGAGGGAAGAACCTGCTCGGATTTCCTCGACCATGTCGAGTTCTTCCCTCATAGCCTCGTCATTGAGATCTTCCTCGAGAAGCGACTCGGTCCTCCGAGAAGGTTCTCGGATTTCCATAGGGATTACAGCTTCGGTGCCGTAGGTTAATCTAAACGGGGTTTCGTCTATGCTTGAATGGGGCATCATCCTATACGCCTAGAGTACACTGTGTAGTTCTTTGACCCAAGCTTTCTTAGCCTCGCCGAGTCTTTGTTTCAATCCTCAGAGGATGACCCGGTTGGCCGCTTCGGCCTGTCCGTTTGTTTGGGGGTGTTCCACCGAGGTGAAGTGCTGTTTTGTGCCGAGCTTGGCTACGAACTCTTGGAACTTCCTATCGGTGAATTAGGTGCCGTTGTCGGTTATTATCGCCTGCGGTACCCCGAACCGAGCGAGTATATGTTCCGTTTGTAAAAACGAAGCACGTTTTGGGATGTGATTTTGGCGAGTGCTTCGGCTTCTATCCATTTAGTGTAGTCTACGGCGACCACAAGATATTTGTTTTGGCATGATCCGATCGGGAATGGTCCGAGGAGATCCATTCCCCACGTGGAGAAGGACCAGGGTGATGATAGAGACTTAAGCTCGTTTGGGGGAGCCAAGTGCATGTCGGCGTGATGCTGACACTTATCGCATTTCTGGACGTGTTCTTTGGCGCCTTGTTGCATGGTCGGCCAATAATATCCGGCCCTGAGAGATTTTCTCGCCAATGATCGACTGCCGAGGTGTTGGCCACTGATCCCCTCGTGAAGCTCTTGTAGTATCTCGAGCGCTTGCGAGGCGTCGACACATTTGAGGAGAGGAATGGAGAATCCTCGCCTGTACAGTTTGTTTTCGATGATAGTGTACGAGCAGACCCGTCTTTTGATCGTTGAAGCCTCCTTTGCGTCGGTCGGAAGTTCGTCCTTCGTGAGGAAGTTGTACACCGGGGTCATCCAGCAGTGGTCGTCGCCTATGTCGAGCACTGGTAGGGGTAGTGCGTTCTTGTCTACGCTCGGCCTTGATAGGATTTCCTGGATCATTGACTTGTTCCCGCCTTTTTTCCTCGTGCTCGCGAGTTTGGATAAGACGTCTGCTCGGAAGTTGTGTTCTCGAGGGATGTGCTCGACTTCTGCCTTTGCAAAGCTTTTCATCCTGTCTTTGACGAGTGCGAGGTACTCGACAAGCACGTCGTTTTTGGCTTGGTAATCGCCATTGACTTGGGACGCGACGAGTTGGGAGTCAGTGTAGATCTTAACCTCCCGAGCACCCACATCTTCGGCGAGTCGTAGGCCCGCTAGGAAGGCTTCGTATTCGGCCTGGTTGTTCGACGTGGTGAAAGACAAAACTAAGGATACTTCGATGATAAGACCTTCGTCGTTTTCTAGGATAATGCCGGCCCCGCTTCCCGAGCTGCTTGAGGCGCCATCTACGTGGATGGTCCACTTATTCTCGATGAGGGGTGGGGAGTTGGCGATTGAGGTCATCTCGGCTATGAAATATGCTAGTGCCTGAGCTTTCAGTGCCTTCCTGCTTTCGTATTGTATGTCGAATTCAGATAGCTCGAGGGACCACTTTAGCATTCTTCTGGTCATGTCTGGTCGGCTGAGAAGTTGCTTGGTAGGCTGATCGGTTCGAATGACGATGGTATGGGCGAGGAAGTAGTGTCTCATCCTTCTGGATGCTGTTATTAGGGCTAGTGCGACTTTCTCAATTTGTTGGTATCGCACCTCGGGTCCTTGTAGGGCTTTGCTGGTGAAGTATACGGGCTTTTGGCCGTCTTCAGCCTCTCGGATTAAGGCCGCGTTGACTGCTTTGTTTGAGACGGCCACGTAGAGATACAAGATCTCGTTGTCTCCAGGTTGGGGGAGGACGGGTGGCTCTGAGAGTACTTGCTTAAGATGGGATAGTGCTTGCTCTCACTCCTTGGACCATTCAAAGGTCGCTTCCTTTCTTAGTAACTTAAATAATGGGAGAGCGTGCTAGGCGGATTTTGCGACAAAACAAGATAGTGTCGTGAGCATCCCGTTTAGGACTTGGATGGATTTCTTATTGTTAGGAGTGGGGAGTTTTGAGAATGCTCGGCATTTATCTGGGTTGGCTTCTATTCCTCTTTCGGTTAAGTAGAAACCGAGGAACTTGCCTTCCCGGACACCGATGGTGCATTTCTCTGGGTTGAAGCGCATCTTGCAGGATCTGGCCTGCTCGAATACTCGCTCAAGATGCATGGTGTGGTTGGTGTCCTCCCGATATTTGACGATCATGTCGTCCATGTATACTTCGAGGGTGTCGCCGATCTCTCCTCGGAATATCTTGTTCATCATCCGTTGGTATGTGGCTCCGGCGTTTTTGAGTCCGAAGAGCATTACGTTGTAGTAATAGTTGCCCGACTCGGTCATGAATGCCGTGCACTGTTTGTCGCACCTCCCCATGGGAATTTGGTTGTAACCTGAATAAGCATCCATAAAAGACAACAATTTATAACCGGCCGAGTGTCGACCAGTCTGTCAATGTTAGGCAATGGGTAAGCATCTTTGGGACATGCCCGATTAACATCAGTATAATCAACACACATTCTCCATTTTCCATTAGATTTTTTAAATAGTACAACATTTGAGAGCCAAGTTGAATACTTGGCCTCGGAAATAAAATTTGCCTCTAGGAGGTCTTTTACAGCTTTCTCGGCAACCTCCGCTTTCTCGGGAGACTGCCGGCGCCTATGTTGAACTACTGCCTTCGCGGATGGATCAATGGAGAGATGGTGGAAGGCGACCTCAGAGTCGAGTCCGGGCATTTCCGCCGCGCTCCAAGCGAACAAGTCAGCGTTGGCTCGGAAGCAAGCTATGAGTTGTCTCTTCGGCGGATCTGGGATGTCCTTGCCGATCTTCACCATCTTGTCGGGGTTGTCGTCCAACGGGACGATCTCAAAGTCATCGTCCGGGATAGGTCGGACGGGGTGAGTCGTCTTGGGTTGTGGTTCCTCACCTTTCTTCAGCTCTTCCTTCGTGAAGCGAGCGTCGAGATCGACTGAGTTGACGTTGGTCGGTTGCTGACGATCTTCTCGCGGAGGCTTGTCTTCGGCTCTTGGCTTCTTGTTGGAGCTGGAGGGAGGGGCGATTAGTTGCAACCCTGTCACCGAGGCATCGAATATCCTCCTGGAGGCTTCGATGTCGGCGTTGATGGTAGCTACTCGTCCCCTTTTCGTGTATAACTTCATCTTCAAATGCACGGTCGAGGGGACGGCTGTGAGTTCAGCTAGAGTGGGGCGCCCGATGATGCAGTTGTAGAGGTTCTTGCAGTCGATCACGAAGAATCTTGTCTTGACCTGTCTGGAAGCTTCCCCTTCCCCGAAGGTGATGATCAGTTCGACGTAACCCCAAGGTTTGGTGGTGGCCCCGTTGAAACCCTAGAGGTTGGAGGGTCCAGAAAAGGTGGGAATACATGATGTCGACCGAGCTCCCCTCGTCGACCAGGATCCATCGAACGTCAAAATTTTCCATCCTTGCTCGCACGAGCAGGGGAATTGTGGCGTTCGGAGCTCCGCCAGGCATATCTT
Source organism: Vicia villosa (assembly GCF_029867415.1). Lineage (NCBI taxonomy): Eukaryota > Viridiplantae > Streptophyta > Magnoliopsida > Fabales > Fabaceae > Vicia > Vicia villosa. The sequence continues at coordinate 132,421,059 of NC_081180.1, read as the reverse complement.
CCAAATAGAAGGTAACCGGGTCCGATTTCCCTTTGAATTTCTGTAGGGTAGGGCCGAGGTCCGAGTTGGCGCTGATCAACTCATCAAACTTTCTCTTCACCGAGCTGATAGTGAAAGAACCGGGGTCCCCGCCATTAGATATGACCATCGCGGTGAGGAATCCTTCCCATGTGCTGAAGGCGGTTGTTACTCCGACCGAGGGAACAAAGTCTTCTGGTCGTGTGATGGACAGAGCTACTTGTAATGGTCTTCTGTCCGGTGAGTTACCCTCGTCGGAGTTCCGCGGGTCTTCTCTTCGGGAAGGTTCTCCCTTCATCGTGTATTTCGAAAGGCGACCTTCCTTAATCAGAGTCTCGATGGCGTCTTTGAGATGTATGCATTCGTCAGTCAGATGCCCATGGCTCTTGTGATACTTGCGGTGCTTAGACTTGTTGGTCCCCGGTCTGGTGGGGTTGGGCTTCGGGGGCCTGACGTTGGAGTTCTTGAAATCGGTGCTTTTGCACTCAGCCAGGATTTTCTCGCGCAAAGTGTTCAGGGGAGTATAGTCGCTGAATCGATCGGATGGTCCTCGGCGTTCTTTAGCGTCGTGGGACCTATCATCTTTCCTTTTCTCATGTCCCCGATGCAAGCCCGAGTTATCATGGTTCGAGTTGCGGGAAGCATCATTGCCCCTTGAAGCTTTTATCGCAGCCGCTTCGCCTTCTTCGAAAGCGATGAAGGCTTGGGCCTTGTGGAGGAGGGCGTTCATGGTGTGCATCTTCTCGATTTTTATAGCCTTCTTGAAGTCGCTTCCGGGGAGGAGTCCTCGCTCTATGAGGTATCTCTTCATGTAGTCGATCGTCTGGACTTGGACGGCCTCTTTGTTGAACCTGTCGAAGTAGTCTCGGAGAGGTTCGTTGGTTCCTTGGATCACAGCCTCGAGGTTTGCTTCTGAATTTGGTTGCCGACGGGAGGCTGTGAAATGGATCAAGAAGAGTTCTTTTAGCTCGGCCCAAAAGTGGATGGAGTTGGGAGGAAGATTCATGTACCATGTCATCGCCCCTTTCCTGAGCGTGGTTGGAAAGATGCGGCATTTAATGGACCCTCGGATGACGTGATAATCCATTACGGCTTTGATGCTTAGAATGTGGTCGTCGGGATCGGTAGTTCCATCGTATAGGTCCAGGGTCGGTGGTTTTTCCATTCCTCGTGGAAGGTGAGCTCTTCGGATGCTTTCCGACAAGGGGCTGCGGAAGTCTTCCTCGTCACTTGGTCCTGGAGAGGTCGAGTGTATGCCTCGCCGGGATTTCACCTGCGTTTTTCCCGGATTTTTGCGGTTGTCCCGGGGAGGGGAACGCTCGCGGGGTTTCAACACAGCTTTGGAGGGGCCTCGGGAATCTCGCTCGGGGGAGAGGCTCCCAGTTTCTGTGGCCTCGGGCTTCTGATTCCTCTTGCTTTTCGTGGTGGAGAGCGGGAATATGATCTCTGACGACGATACCTTTTAGGCGAGGAGCGCGAAGAGGATGGGGAACGTCGAAGATACCTCCTTGGCGGTAAGCGCAAGGAAGAATAAGAATGCGGCCGATAGTGTCTTGCGGGGGGAACGATATCATCGCTTCCTTTCCAGCTCATCAATGCGGTCACCTTGAAGCCGGATGAGGCGGTTGGTCTTCTGCAGTTCTTTGAGCAAGAGGATGGTGGTGGAGTCGGCTTCCTCGGGGATATCGACTTGTTCTTGGTCGTCTTCGTATTGGACTCTTCGCCTCTCAGAGGTATGGGTGAGCGAGGAGGCAACCTTCCCGTCTCTGGCGTCAGTTTCGTTCAGGTTTTGAGCTTACTCTGGTTCGTTTTGGGGTTGAGGTTGCTCGTTTCCGCCATTTTGAGCTTGCTCGACATTCTAAGGTTGCTGTCTTCTGTTTGGTTGTGAGATCTCATGCCTCGATCTCCCTTGCCCGTCAGTGGTATGCTGTTGTCTCTCCCGCCGATGTCGATTCGTCCCCTCAGGGGCGGAACCTTGGATGAGATTGTCCAGGTGGAAGGGATCCGGGTTTGGGACGTTGACGTTGTTGTTGTTGCCAGCCATGGTTGTCAAACTCGCGGGTAGACTCGTAAACTCGTACGAGTTTACGAGTCTAGGAAGCATAAACGAGTAGACTCGCACATAGAATCATTTTTTGATAGACTCAAGTAGACTCGGGTAGACTCAGACAAACTCGTATAAACTCGCGAGTCTATCATGAGTTTACGAGTCTATAAAAAAATTTATTTATTTTTTAAACCAATAAAGGCCTAAATTTCCCAAAAGATTTTATTTTATTTTTTAAAAAAACCCTTATTTTGTTTTTCTTGTACGAGAATTGGAAAGTATATCTCTCTCCTAGTCTCTAATACGAGATTTCTATGGAGATATGACTCTAGAATTAAAGAGGTTTTCAATTCGTGTTCAAAGCTTAACTTGTAGCTGTTCTGATTGTGAACGAAATTGAAATTCTTTTGAAATGATAATGAATTGTTATTTGTTTGTTTATAGATCTGATTTTTATTTTGTTTAGAAACATTGAGTTGAATTAATATTTACTTTGCAAGTTCATTCAAAGAGAAAAATATGTTGCATAAAAAAGATAAATAATTTTGTTTATGTCATATGCAATATGAATTTGAAAAGTAGAAAAGGAAAAGTAAATAGCCTTGTTCTTTCATTTTAAGATATTCATTCAGATGATGAATTGATAACTGAAGATTCTGATGAAGAAAATGTGGAAACAGAAGTTAATGTTAAGCAAGATGATGTTATTGTTAGCAATATTATTTAAGCTGATGTTGTGGTTACTAATGTTGTACAGTGGAACTTCAAACAATCCAACATAGGTTAATGATTAAGAAGTTGTTTCATCTAGGTAGAGTTTGATGATGATACTCAAGATACCGATGAATAAGATGATGATGATTTCACTGGAGCTTTCGATGATTGAAGCCATTAGCATATCTTTTTTATGATTTTTTCTGCTTTATATAGTAGCCAATTAAGAAGATATTAGTACTTTAAGTCTTTAACTACATACTGTGTTATTTTATTTGTTTTATTATCGAGTTTTTTTGCTAAGAAATTTGTTATAGAGTATGAAATTAAACTTTTAATGTTAATTGGTGTTATATATATATATATATATATATATATATATATATATATATATATATATATATATATATATATATATATATATATATATATATGTATGTATATGTCATATATGAGGTATTTACAAGAGTAAAAATGTAGGAGCGCGTCATATATGTGTCACTTACAAGTTTTTTAAAGTCATTTTTAATTTTCCATAGACTCATACGAGTTTGCGAGTCGAGTCTGCGAGTCGAGTCTATGGACCTTTTACGAGTCTGAGTAGACTCGCGAGTTTGACAACCTTGTTGCCAGCCATGACGATCGTAGGATGAATTAGCTTTGATCTTTGCTTGTTAAAGAAGGGGAAGCAAGATTCCCACAGACGGCGCCACTGATCTTACCTGATCAGAAGAATCGTCACGGGCTGCTCGGAACTGGGTCTTCGAGGAGTAAAAAGGGGTGGTGTACCTGCAAGGTACTCCGATGACAAAGTAAGAAAACGAGCAAAGGAGTGAAAGTACAAGCTAAGAGTTAGAAAGAAGTGAATACCTGACCCTCTAGTGAAAGAGGGTATTTATAGCCCCTAGCGCTGGGCCATGATCTCGCTATTTGGGTTGGATGCCCATGCCCAATTAGGAGACTGCCAGGTTTCCTAGGCGGAAATATCAGAGGTGCGTGAGTGTCCTTTGTCCTGGTGAACCGCTCCGAAGTTTACGGGAGATGCGGTCTTTTAGGGACCACGTGGACTCTGCGTGGTTCGGGGGGTTGAATATGAAGGAGCCCTACGAGGAGTAGGGTCCTCGGCAGAGAGGATGCTCGCGGGGAGCATCTTTGCCGGGCGTCAGACAGTTCACGAGGAGCATTATGCCGAGCATAGTGGAGACACTTCATCCATGTCGGGCATCGTAGAGACGAGCATTCCAAGCCCAATTATGGAGCACAGGTTGGTTTGGGCCTCTAAGGCTAAGTGGGCCGAAAGTAGATTGGGCCTAATCTTGGCCCAGTACAGAATAATTTTGATTTGTAATCACTCTATAAAAGCTGCAACTTTATAGCAGCTTTTTAGTTTTGTATTGTTATTTTTGTTTATCTTTCTTAATCTTCATATTATCTTGACTATTCATTAGTTAATATTTGATTTTGATTTGTAATCACTTTTTAGCAGTAATTTTTTAGCAAAATTTTAATTTTGTATTGTAATTTTTGTTTATCTTTCTTAATCTTTATATTATCTGGACTATTCATTAGTTAATATTGTATGATACTAACTCAAGTAACTTGATCTTATCTTTATATTGTTATTTCAATTGCATCTTTAGTGTCAAGAGATCTATGACAAATGACCTCTTAGAGGTAAGTTTGTCTCTAACCATTTTAATTGCATCAACTAAATTTGAAATTATAAAATTTTACTTAAGAATTTTTAAATATAGAAGATGATACTATATAGAATTAAATAATTTTAATTTTAAATTGTAAAGTTAAATTATATTAATATGGTGATAATAATTATATTTTTTAATATATTTATTTTTATCATTTTATTTTCAATATCTTTAATATATTTATTCATTTTATTAAAAAATCATATATAAGATTATTTTAATCAAAGAAATATATTTGGAAACTGCTAATATATTGTTTGAGTTTATTTCGGAAGAACAAGAAAGAAATGTAATTTTTAAGATTTTTCTTTTACCTATATTTTTCATTTTCCATTCTTATTATATCATATATGTGATTTGAACAATTATTATATTATTTTTGTTTACTTTCTCTTTACTATAATTAACCAAAAAAATAAAAAAGGTATGAAATTTTAAGAATTTAGTTTATTGTCTTTATTTTCATTCATCATTTTAATCACATCTTACAAGTGATTTAAATAATTAGAATATTTAAAAATGAATTATAATATTTAAATATTATTAAATAATATTATCTATTAACGAATAAAATAAGTTGGATAGTTTTTTACTTTTTTATTGAGCATAAATAAAATCATAGTGAATAAAATAACTTAAATGAAAATTGATCATATTTTAAAATAAACATTCAACTATTATATAAAAAAATCTTAACCTTGAAGTTTCTCTCAATTTTTTATTTATGATTGATTTTTTTGTACACTGGTGCATTTGAAAAGAGACCATTAAAAATTCACAATAATTTATTTACCCACAATAGTCCCGAGAGTGACACTTAAACTATATTTGATAAACTTAAAATTTGATAAAAAGAATATTAGTAAAAATATAATCGAATAAGTATATTTTTAAACTTAAAAACCTATGTATTATTATGGGATGAGTGAGTGATAAAAAAATATTATAATATAAATGAGTTGTTATTTACAAATCATATATAACAAAAAATAAATATAAATAATATAAAAATATACAATCATATGTGAATAAAATATCCAACCAGCTGATAGAACTATTAAAATAAAATATGGTAACATATTTAAAATAAATTGAATAATATAAAACCATCTTAAATTTTTTTACTTTTATTTATTTTAAAAAATTGAAAAAATGTTTCTTTTACTAATCGAACAAAAGAATCTAAACTCAAGATCTTAAACATTATAATTTTAATGTTTATCACTAAACAACCATATTCAAAAAAACTTATATAATTTTAATACCTATAAATGATATAAAAATGTTATTTTCTAAAATAAATTAATATTAAATATGAACATAGTTTTATATTTAAAAAATTATTTATGTAAGTTCATATTTACTTAAATTGATATTTTAAAATTTATAAAATATTTTAATTAAATCTGTGCAATGCACGGGCCATAGATCTAGTCTTGTCTAATATTTTTTTTTATAAGATGGAGGGCCTAAGCCCAAAGGAAAACACAACTACACACAATCAAAGAAAAAACTACCAATTCCTAATGAATCGGCTGCCATAAAAGGTCGAAGCAAATCAGGAGCTGCTCAGTGAATAGAATCACTTTTATCTAAACAAGCTTTGGTAGCTAACGCATCTGCACACATATTAGTTGATCTATGAGCATAAGAAATAATAACCAACTCATGCATTGTAACTAGCTCTTTGATCTGTCGCAAAAGAGGGATGCAATCTAAATCTCCAGTGACCCCTTCCTTGATTGCTTGCACCACTGTCTTGGAATCACTGTTAACTTCCACCTTTTTTAGGCCCAAAGATAGCGTGAGTCGCAAACCTTCGGCCACTCCCCAAAATCAGCATGAAGAGCCGAGCAAACCCCAGGTATTTTGAGAAACTCCCTCTCCAATCACCATTATGACCTCTAATAATACCACCGCAACCAGCTTCCTTGTTTGCCTTACACGCTCCATCTGTGTTCAATTTCCACATACCGATAATGGGCGGTTTCCACCCCATGAGCCCACTTATATTCTCTCCTCCTTGATGGTGTTTGTTGGTCATGATAGCTTTATCATAATCCTGCTTTCTTCGAAGGATATGACAGATGGGATTGAATGGTCTCTCAAAACTATTGTCGTGTTCTTCCAAGTTTCGCCACTGCCATATCGTATGGCAAGAAATGCTTCAAACTTCTGTCCACCCCTTAGTCACGGAGCTACGGTAGTTTAGATTCAAATGAATCCACTCCTGTAAATCAAGCGTGAAGAACTGCACAATAATATCACTTGGCACCATTTGTTTCCAGATCATGTTGCACTCGAGGCAGTCACGCAACGCATGGATTGTTGTCTCACACACATTGCCACAACGAAGATACATAGATTTGAACGAAAAGGACTCCTCAGTAGTACCTGCAAAACAAAATTGGTCGTTCCTGGAGGGACACACGACCGAATCCTTTCAATCCACTGCTACGGTAGCCAGTCACATCAGATTTGAAAGTTCCATTCTCCTCTCTCAATAACTAAATCACACACTTTGGCTCCTCGAAGGTTCACGGGAATATAGACATCCTCATCATTATTTAAGCAGAAAGCCTTGCCCAACCAATTGTCTTCCCACGCCCTAATCTGGTTTCCATCACCAACAATCCACCTGCCCGTGCTTTGCAATAGCGGAATCGTACGGGTGATGTCTTTCCACAGACTAGAATTTGTAGCATTAACTTTGGACCAGTCATGGTCATCTAAAATGTTATACTTTTTACGTAAAACTTGGCACCACAATTCTTTAGCATTGGTAAGGATTTTCCATCCAAATTTCATCAAGCAAACATCATTAACCGTATCTAGCTTTGATAGGAAAATAGCAAGTGTACTATTTTTGCCTATGTAGTAGTAATGGGAAAATCCCAAGTATCGAATCTCAAGGACTGCTTGACGATATAGAGTTTTATCAGTGTTTCAATTAAACAAAAGTTCAAAAGGTTGTTTTGATTGGTTTTGCAAATAAAGTAAATAAACAGAATAATAGAACGATGAACAGAGATGAGTAGATTGCTAGGGACGGTGAATGATTCTTCATGGAACGAATTTTCTGTCTCAATACAATAACATGCTTTTCATAGTTAATTACCGGTTCTTTAGAGTATCTAATCCTAAGGCCTTAGTGAAAAGATCTTTGACCTCACAACCTAATTACTATGTCCATAGATAATTACGGTTATGATCAAGCATTCCAATAACAAGAAATTCCAGTTACAATATGATATCCCTAGTCCTAGGTGATATAGATATTATATGTTCTTAATCATGTCCACAAATAATACGCCGTCCAGCTACATTATTCATTCATATTCAGAATCTGTTTTTCCAACGAATAAAGCATTATTAACGGATGAAGAACAAATTAACAAATACGAAAAGTAAAATAGTTATTGCATCAATTGAATAAATTCATCACAATCAGAATCAGGGTCACCCCCCTAGGAATGAGGGGTTTAGCTACTCATAAAAATAACAGAAAACATAGTGTTAATTGTAGACATTACAGATAAATGAAGGAAATCCAATCTTCAATGGCAAAAGCTCATGGAATTCTTCAATCCTTGCATAAAATCTGAGTTCTCCAGCCTTCTACCGTGTATTTTTGCTCCCAAATTCGTCGAACCCTTGTCCAAACGCAATCTCCTTCTTTTATTACTGTCATTCGGGGCTTTTCAGCAAAATAGGCGCAAAAATCACGTGCAAACGCGTGTGGGAACGCGTTTGGGCAGACGGGACGCGTGTGGGGACGCGTTTGGGCAGACAGGCATTTTCCTTTGTATTTCTTTCTTCTGGGACGCGTGTGGGAACGCGTTTGGGCAAACGGGACGCGTCCCGGGATGCGTCTGGGCAGCAGGTGGCACTTTTCACTTCCAAACGCGTGTGGGGACACGTTTTAGCAGCAGATTGCATTTTTCTTCTTCCACACGCGTCTGGGAACGCGTTTTGCCAGTTTATTCACTTTCCTTCAATTTTTCACTTTTTTTTCACTTTTTCACTTTTTCGCCTCGATTTCTCCCATTTTATTTACCTGAGCCTACAAACACTATAACACACAACCAAAGCATAAAATGACGAATAACAAAATAAAACACTAAATAAAATAACTTAAAGATAACTAAAAACAACGGTAAAAATACGTGTGAAAACCACTGATCAAACTCCCCCAAACTTAAACCGTTGCTTGACCTCAAGCGATAATTACAAGAGTTAATGACCTTCAAGGCACACTGGTATTCATACGTGAGATATCCGGTTGTATTGATCAAGAAACAGTTGGTCCGGCATTCACATGACGCGACGAGTTTCTGCGACCACTTTAAACCTTAAGCTCCCCTTTCAGATACCTCTCCAACTATGCTTTGCACTTAAGTCTCTTTCCGATTTTTCTCCTCTTTCATTCGGAAAATCACATTAAGGCACTGCATTTCTTATAATAATCATCACATGCATGAGACGGATCAAGGCTTTATATTTTCTTTTTCTGGCACCAAACGAGCAGCATTTGCTACTTTTCAAACACCGATGAAATTTTCAAACTTCGCAGTTATATATTATCCTTTTGGACGACGTTTGGGGATCAACCTCCTTTGGGCTGAATAACCGGGTGAGGGTTACCCAACTTAGCGAGCCGGTTGCCTTTTACCGCCTTTTCATCATTTTGTGCCAACTTTATATCCCTTTTTTTCTCAATCAATCATCATGCATGTTGTAACACCCTTCTAAACCCCGCGGAAATTAATTACATAAATCAGAGTAACATGCACAAGGGCGTCACAATTCATAAATAAAATAAACAACATCGGTCATATGTCATGCATTCACTAAGGAACATTTCATTATAACTCATAATTCATAATATATCATGTTGACACAGCGGAATAACATCACCAAATTACATCACATCATCGATATATTAATCCTCAAATAAATTAAACAAAAATGATTTATTATCATAAACTCAAAAACAACGTTTCCCCCAGTGTTACACCTATCAGAGCATGACCCGAAGCTAAACAACATATCGACTCATGAGCTAATCCTCACCGAGTCGGAGCCGCTATCCTCAATCTGAAAAATATAGTGTAAGGGTGAGTCTCATTCGCAATTAACAAATATTATTGCATTATAATAACAGTACATCAATAGTTATATTATTCACCCAACTCATCTATATCCAGATTATCCATCACTACACAAAACACATAACACCAAAACATAACAAGGAAATACATTCAGTCATGTTATCAAATTCATGCATATGAATGCAACTGACTCTATGCATGTGGTACCAAACATCACCAGTGGAAATCATCCACCGACCGATCTATCATCATCTAGATACGGCCCTGCCAGCACAAATTCCACACAATGGGAATTCTGCCCTTCACTGAATCTTCTCAACATCTAGGATTCAGCCCTCATCAATGTTTATGAATGCATGCAAACATATATATATAACATACTTTCATTATCACCATTCTATGAGTAGCATCATCTATACTCATTTCATCATCATCATCATCATTATTAAGCATGTTCATATATACATTAACATCATTCATCACAAATCAATCATCATCACCATCATTACAGAACATACACGTATTACACTAATTATCATCATCAAAAGTAAGAATATACATGTATTCACATCTCCCAAAACAAGTCAATCATCATTGTACAATTCTAAACAATCATCACATAATCATGTTCTCAAACACGTCTCATATTGTCACATCTCATCACATATGTCAACAATATATCATCCATCAAACGAACAAAGTATTCACATAATACTCATATCATTACATGAAATATCTCATGAGTTCCATTACACAATCAAACAAAATCATCATACGAATCATGTTTAAAACATAGCATGTATTGTCATATCCATCATATATATGTACAATACGTCATTCATCAAACAATAAATTCATAATTCAAAATTAATTGAAATCTACACCTCATTTTATCATTTAAACTCATAGGTTATCTCATAAGGTTCATCATACTCGAAACGGCACTAAAAACGGAGTTACGGATCAAAAGTTACGCATCATTGAACTTTCGAAGAAAATCACAAAACAGAATTTTTACACACAGAACCCATACGAGTATGGCACCTCCCATACGCGTATGGCCCAAACCCATACGCGTATCAGCCATCCCATACACGAATCAACAGAACTAATTTTACACTGAGAATTTCCATACGAGTATGGACATACCCATACGCGTATCACCAATTCTCATACGCTTTTCACCAGTATTTCCCCAAAAATATGCAATTTCGCACCAGTCTGTTTTCCACTCGTTTTCACTCATAACAGGTTACGATTTTAGGTTTAAAACACCATCTTTTCACACATTAACATATGGTATTCATCCAATTTCATCAATCTATTATCCTATGTCAGTTTTACACATTAAAACCTAACTTTCTATACAATTATTAGAAACCCATAATTCTAATCCAGTGTTCATGGAAGAACACAACAACAAAACAACTGATACAATACCCACAACACAAACATCAATTAACATACAATTCTATATAGAATTCACAGAGGTATTCATCAATTATTCAACTTCTATTAAAATTATTCCAAAACCTAACTCTGACATATGATCAAATTGACTCAACAACACAACCAAACATGCACTATCATCCATAATTACAATAAGAGATGGTAATTGGAAGAGTCCCCCCTTACCTTAGCCAAAGATTCTTGATTGGTCTTCTTCCTCTTTGGTTCCTCTTTACGTTCCTCAGCTCTTCTCTTCCACTTCTCATTTTTCACGTTCTGACTCTTTTTCCTTATTTTCTTTATTTTATGAAAACATAAAATAATTAGTAATGGGCTTACTCACTTAGCACCCCATACTACTAATCTCACCATCCGGCCCAATGGCCCTTAATCCATAATTCTCCAATAATTCAACAAAATACCAAATAATTCTAAATAATAATTTAATTTCCGATTAAATTAAAATTAGAAAATATGGGGTGTTACAACTCTCCCCCACTAAAAGAGTTTTCGTCCTCGAAAACATACTTCCAGTAAAAAGTTCCAGATAGGAGTCCTTCGTCTATCTCTCTAGCTCCTAAATAACATTCCCATCAGTCGATCATCAAAATCCATCTGATGTTACCAACAGAAAACATGTTTCATACATTCAAATCTCAGTTCTTACGTCGCATTTGACCATCCAAAAGTATACCACTCGTTATATCTCCAAAAGGTTAACTACAATAGAACAGTGAGGTACAACCTATACAATACACTCAACAACTGAGTAATACAATTACACAATCCATTGTATGATCACACTTGATCAACAATGCAGTAATGCATTCCATCTACCAAGCATACCAACCTTAGACACACTCTTCCCTCTGAGCGATAAAATAATACTTACACTTTTCACCAACTGCTTCCTTCAAGAAACTCGATAATAACATTCCTATACCATTGAATTTCAACTATCTGACTCCTCTCAAGTCATACCAGCAATTATCCAACACATTACATTCCACTTTTGCTGCACTATTTTGATTACTCATTATAATCATCATTACCAATTAGACTTCTGAGTTATACCCAACTCTGGCCCTCTTTACTCATTCGTTCAAGAATCATTCTTTACCACCCATGATACTAATCCACCACTCATCAATACTTACTCGTACTCAAAAACAAATTCCTGATTTACTTCATCTATTAAACATTCCAACCATCGGAATGAATGCACACAAGTAGTTATAATCACACTCATCAGCCTCGATATACCATTGCTTACATAATAGCTCAAACTGAATCCCACTCTTCTTTAAGAATTAAATTAACTTCGTCCTTCATAGAGTGTAATTCCTCATTATATCTGGAATTTACAATAACATCTTACAATAACACAAAATTATTATAGCATCATATAGTATCAACTCATAGCCTTAACTTCGCTGAATACATACTCGTCAACCACGTACAGCCACAATAACATGCTCATCATCTTGGCATTTATTCAAAAGAGTTCCAATCCTCCGGCACGACATCCTTACATCCACTAGATTCTAAATCCAACATATAGATCAATACATATTCTCTATGTAGGCTTCCAACATATTAATTCCTTACTTCCCGCGAGTAGTATTCATAACACTACTCCACATCACACTTTCGCTGCGCGACTCTGATTACCCGTCTTAAGTCATTTGTCCATCATGTTACACTCTTTCATATTCACCTCTTCATAAGTTCACACAACATAGTGAGTGATTATTCCCACGGCTTAGTATTCATCACATCTTATACCATTAAGGTAACAAAACAAGCTCATCTCATCTATATGATTCCACCTACTACCAACAAGAGATTTAGGGTGATCAAGTCCTAAATTTGTCAATATTAGTTGAAAATCATATTTAAGCATAAACCATCGTTACTACATAATAGTGTCCATTTCCGAGCTTGCACTCAAACTCATTAACATCGTCATAGCCCAATAATTCACTTTGAGTCTTCATAACTCGCACACTTCCCTCTTATTGGATCTTGTCGGTGAGACACCAACACCCAAACATTTTACACAATCCACTTCATAGTCACTTAGCGTCACACGCTTGCTAAGTACTTCCAACTTCACAATCACTAATATACTCATACCTTACTATCCATCTCGTTCCAAATCAAGATCCTCATCTTAGCAGAAGACTGCGACAACATTCATAACCCGTGGTTTTAATTCAAATTCCATGACATCCTTCACGTCCAAATATCATTCCACTCGGAATTTCAACAAAGTCTTCCTCACATCAACAAATGTTAGAAATTCCCTACAATTCTTCTTTTATACCTGTCGTTACTTTGCCATCATGTCATACCCCAAAATTTGCCCATGCTATTTTTCATACACAAAACCAAATCAAAAGACAAAGCTCCAAAACACAGTCTCCCACACAGAAGTTCTAAACTAGGGTTTGAATAATTCAGAGGAAAATCATTGAATCAATGGCTCAAGGTGGTTCCATAGGGTCACTAACATCCCAAAGTATCTCCATATAAAGTTTCAAGTCAAACAGAGCAAATTTAGTCCCTCAAATCCTGATTAGGTCAACAGTCGACTCCCAAGGGCAAAACAGTCATTATACAGTCAAAACTCAAGATATTTGGTCAACAACATTCTCATAACCCTAAAATCATCATTTGATCAAGGGTTGATCATGATGATGCAAGGAAAGATCAGAGAAGTCAAAAGTCAAGAGTTACTATTTTGGGCATGAACTGAAAAAGTCAACCAAACTTTGAAAATTCACCAAATATTCATACTTCATCAGAAAAATTCCCACCAAAGCTCATTTTGAAGAGAATTCATTCCTCTATCCAATGATCCAAGAATCAAAGCTCACAGGTCAATGGTTTAAGAATTATGGCCTCATACATTACAGGTCCTTTTCAAAAGTCAACAAAAAGACATGTTTTTCAAAAGGTCATAAAATGAGAATGGAAAAGAATTTTGATATGGGACCAAAGACATTGGTTAGAAGACTCTCTAAGGTTTCTAAAAAGTCTTAGAACACCTCCATACCCCAAAACTTGAAGGAGATAGACCTTGTCAAAGTTAGGCTATTTTGGAAGGAAAAAATGTGAAAAGAAAAGGTTCAAAATCCAAAATTTTCCAAATGGGCCTATGATTTCTTCACCCAATCTTCACTACAAGCCCATGCACGCCCCAAAGATCATGCTTTCATATTTTATATATTTTTTTAATTATTTTGTGATATTAATCATTTAAAATCATAATTTAATTATGAAAAAATAAAAAATATGGTAAGATTTGATTTTAGGCCAAAGAATATATCAGATTTCATCCCCTAATGATACTAATTTCGGTTATGATGCTTGGAGCCCAAGAAAATCAAATTTTGGAAAGATTAGAATGCATATTTCAATCAAATTTCTTAAAATGCAATCTTAAGATTCAAAGAGATTTAATACAAAATAACAACCCTAAAACATTCACATATAAGTAGCAAACAATTGCAGACCCCTAAGAGACGAATTGGCTGCCTCCAAAGAACCAAATCCGAGTACAAAAACTCAAGAAAATCTCAAACCACAATTCTGAATTCCAGGCCAATTCAAGGTGTTCTAGCTATTCCAAAACGTTCCTCAAAGATCACTGAAGGTGTTTGAATCGTTCCCTTGCCTCTATACTTCAAGAACACTCCACTGTGGTATGAGTTGTGTTTTTACAGCGCTTCATGAAAAGAAAGCTGTAAAAGATTCGTTGCAGATGTTTGCGTGAAGAAGACGATGACGCGTCGTCTGTCCATTGGCGCAAATTCGCGCGCGATCCTTACTTTGAAATCCGTGGATCGTGTGCACTATGATGTATGCACTGTCATGCGCCCTCATCCTCAGAACCATCAGATCTCCAGGTGGGTTCATCAAACGCTGCCAGAGCTGAACCTACACCATAAACCCCAGACATGCGCCACACCGAATCAAACAGCTAAGTTTTGCAATTTTTTTTGTTTTTTATTATATAGCGTTTCTTTTTTAGTTTATAATATATATATTATTTGTTTTAAATTCTTTTCTTTTTCTATTATATATAAAAACTATTATCTATTTTATTTTCAAAAAAAACTTTTTATGCTTATAATGTTTGTTTTCTTTAATTATGTTTATTTATTAATACATAATATATATTATAGATTTATTTCTTTATTTACATAACTAATATTTATATATACTTATTTTAATTACCTTTATTACTTCTATTTTCATTCAAAAAATTTATATTCATTCTGAAAAATTCATAAAAATTATTTTTTTGCATTCGATTTTATTTTCTTATCCTGATTTAATTAATTAGGTCGCGAGACCAATAATTAATTAAATCAGTTATATTTTCTTATTTAAATCATACCCTAATCAGGGTTTATGACGAACATGCCCTACGCTGAATATTTCTCTTATGCCTTTTCAGGGTTATCAACGTGGTTCATTCCGACTATGCGCCCGATCAAAAACCCAGAGCTAAGTACCTTATCTTTAGAGTCTATTTTGTTTCCTTTTACTTTTAGGGTTTGCTTTGCATTCATCCCTTTTCTGCCTTGCCTTTCAGGTTAACCTTAAAGGTGCCCTATTAACCGTATCAGATCAAATCCAAATCAAAGCTAAGTATTATTTATTATTCATTATTAATTTATTTATCTTTTATTTTATTAGGGTTAGCCTTAATTGTCCCCGAACCGATAATGCACTCACCCTCTTTGTTTGCCATTTTTTCTTTCTTTCAGGGTTTGTCAAATGCCAAAGCTACGTCATTGGTAACCCTAAATCTTTTCTTCTTTTTTTTATTTATTTTATTATTACTTATGCCAAACCCTATTAAGGGATCCGCTGGTTACAATTCCCCTCTCCTCCGCTGGTTTCATTTTCCCCCTTCCCTTTATTGCTTTATATACTGCGTGGTTAGTAATCTTAGGGAGTGCAAGCCTTAAATCAACGTAGATAATTAATTATAAGATAATTTTCTGAACATAATCACATGATTGTTGCACACACGCACCCTTTTGGGGTAACCTCTCTGTTGCCTTGCTGCCTGTTGCCTGTTGCCTGTTGCCTTTGTGTTTTGCAGAATAAGCCTCGTCCCTCGAATTCGAGGATACCTCAGCCATGTTGCCTAGATAAAAAGGTCACGACCCTAATGATGCTGCCTTCGATACACAAATGACCTCGACCCTCGGATGTTGCCTACGGAAAAAGGCTGAGGTATCTTCTGGCTGCCTACGAAAAGGCTTATTCTGATCCTTACCTTAGACTACCTGCCCTTCTATGGCATGGGACAGTCTTATGGCAAAGGATGCTTCGATGACCCTTCAACCTCCAAACGAAAGGCTTCCTGCCCTCTTATGGCAAGGATAGACCCTTTCATTCTGAAAGGCAAAAGGAGACCTATCATCTGAGTTTAAGGTAATTGCCCCTAATTGCCTTGCAATGCTCAAACCTTTTTATTATATTCTTTCTCATAATTTTTCAAAAGGGCAACGCTTATTCACAAGCTAAATGTCCCTATCTCTTTCATCTACATTTTCTAAACGAACGAGCAAGCAAAGCAATTAAGAGCCCATGGAAAACCATGGATGCAAAGGGTGCCTTACACCTTCCCTTTGCATAAATTACCCCCCGAACTTAGATTTCTTTTAAAAGGTTTTTTTCTGTTTCTTTTTGCCTTTCCGAATATTGTTTGGATAAAATAAAAGTCGGTGGCGACTCTTGCTTACCGCGACATTCCGATTAATAAAAAGTCAGTTCACCGTGTTACAGAACTGGCGACTCTGCTGGGGAAATTTCGATTAAGAGGGGTTACCTTAAAGGTTTAGGATTCACTTAAATGTTTTCTATTGTTTGTTTTGCTTGCTTTACTTTTGCAGGGCTGTTTTGGGTATTCTGTTGTGTGAAAGATCCTAACCCGGATCTGAGTACCTTAGGTATGTGGCATGAGATCAGGGAGACTGTACGACATGTATCGTTATGGTTGAACTGGTGGCCACCGTTAGTGTGACACTTTGGTTTGTCCTGATGGCCCTTGAATTTGATCGAGGAGACATTTGGCTACCGCGTGGTGTCATGAGCACTAATTCGCCCTTAGAACCTTAGTCAAACTTAACTTTGGCTTATAAGAAGTAGCGATATGGCTGGCTTCGGATTCCTGACTGAAGCCGGTTGATACTCGATGCTACACTCATTGAGATTGGACTCAAGGGATGCTTTTGGCTGGCCGATTGAGTGCTATGTTGAGACAATGCCCACGAGAAAGATCAGGGATATGAGCACCATAGAACCTGGTTACTTTTTAGGACAGGTTGAACCAACTAAACGAAAGGAAGAAGGGTATATACCTATGAACTTCATGCAAGCCTACCCTTAAGGCAATTGTGTGACTTGTTTGTGTTTGTTAATTACTTGGCATCATAACATCATAACATCATGACATATCATATCCACTAACAAATTTCAAGGACCGGGAAATTTATATTTACACTGTTTTGTAGGACATGGCTTTTTCTACCAGAGATTATGTACGACTCAACTTTGTAGGGATACCTTCTGAACTTAAGGAGCTCGCCTTGGAAGTCCCTGGAGACTCTAAGTTTGCTGAAAGACATGGTTATCTTCTTCGACTGGTCACCTCTCAATTTGAAGAAGATATGATGAGAGTCTTATGCCAATTCTTTGATCCCGAACATCATTGCTTCACTTTTCCGGATTATCAGTTGGTACCTACTTTGGAGGAGTTCTCAAACTTACTTGGTGTACCTATATCTAAGCATCTGCCCTTTACTGGATTGGAAAGCACTCCGAAATTCGAGACTATTGCTGCTGCACTTCACCTAAAGAGATCAGACATCGCCTCCAACTGGGACACCAAGAATGGAGTAGAAGGTCTCTCAGCCAAATTCTTATTTGGAAAAGCTCGACAATTTCTGAAGGCCATGAGCTACCATGCTTTTGAAGATGTTTTGGCTTTATTAATATATAGTTTGGTTTTGTTTCCTAATCCTGATCAATTCATTGATGTGCACGCAATCAAGATTTTTCTGACTCACAACCCCGAGCCTACGCTACTTGGAGATATTCTACATTCCCTTCACTCTCGTGTCATGAAGAAGCGAGGGACTCTTATGTGTTGCACACCCTTGCTGGCTAGGTGGTTTATTTCGCACCTTCCACGCTCAGTAGTCAGAAACGATCAAAAGATGCAATGGTCTCGAAGAATCATGTCACTTTCTCACTCAGATATTCGTTGGCATGTTATGTCTCAAGAGTACGTCACTATCATCGATCATTGTGGGAAATTCCCTAATGTGCCTCTCCTTGGCATTAGAGGAGGAATCACCTACAATCCTTCATTAGCTTTACGACAATTTGGTTATGCTCGAAGGGATGGTCCTCATCACTTGCTCATTGAATGGGTTGTTTTCAATTATGAAGAAGATGTTCGTAATCAACGCCAAGAGTTCATACGCGCTTGGAACAAGGTGTACAGGGTGGATAGCAAAAGTTGGGGGCAAAAGAACTCCCTTCCCTCGGAACCTTATCTTAGATGGGTACGCACCCGCGCTCAACGTTTTGTCATGCCATATCCTTATGTTAGACCTGTGATTGTTGAACCTGAATATGAAGAAAAGGTTCCTTTGGTTGTTCTCCATCCGGACATGCCCACTGATCTAGAAGAATTACAAAAGTCATGGGTTCAATTGAAAGAAGAAAGGGATACTTTTGAGGCTCAATTCCGCGCCAAAGAGAAACAAGTGTTAGAACTCACAAGACTACTTCAAGCAGAACAGAACGTCAACAACTTCATCGGATCAAAGAGGAAGCGTCCATGGGAAGCTTGAAGAAATTCTAGTTTATTGTTATTATTATTCCTAGTTGTTTACATATTTACTTTTGTAAACCAAAATGGCAAAGAACCATAAACTAAAGTACAATTTAATTATTATTAATATTATTAACAAAGCTTGTTCTTTCTTTCTTGTTTAAAGTGAATTTAATTTTTAAGGTCCTTGAAAACATTGCATATGCATAATCATATCATTCATAAACATCGCATCACAGGTTTCATAAAATCAAATGCCTCATCTTTGCTGCTGTTTATTTCAGTAAGAAAGATGAATCTCGAACAATCTGTCAAAAATCTTCAGGCTCAGAATAGCCAGCTCCAAAAAGTGATCTTTCACTTGGCCAAGGGGCAAGAAGAATTGAAGGCACTTCTGATCGAGAAGGGGAAGAATCAATATAAGTATCAAGGTGGTCAAGATAATCAGAGATCCAAGCCTAAGCGGTCATTTACTCCATTACATATGCCACTGTCTCAAGCTCTGCAACAACTGCTCAATCAGAACTTGATAACTCTATTGCCTCCATATTCACTTCCTACTAATCCCGCTCCTGGGTACAAGTACCATGCAAGATGTGCTTATCATTCAAACAGTCCTGGTCATGATACAGAGGATTGTGGACCGTTGAAGCACATGATCCAAGACCTCATTGATTGCAAGATCATTGACTTCAATTCACTTGAGAAACCTCATATGGCCAATACTAGGTACAACCAGAAAGATCACGATGAACCCAACCAATATGTGGGGACAATTCTGACCTCTACATTAGCTCCGCAACAAAGACGCAAGTCAGATACATCTAAACGTCAGTTTACAAAGATCAATATGTCACTGGCTCAGGCATTACAACATTTGCTGAGAGAGAACTTGATTACTTTAAGAGATCCTCCTATAAAGCCCAACACCTCCGCCCCTAGCTACAAGCCCAATGCGAGGTGCGTATATCACTCCAATAGCCCTGGGCATGATACGAATGATTGTTGGCCATTGAAGAACAAGATTCAAGACATGATCGATGCTGGTGAAATTGAATTCTATCATCCCAAGACTCCTGTGGTGATCACTACTCCTATGCCTAATCACAAAAAGATTGATTAATACCTAGAAGGATGAACTTTTTAGATCATTAGATTTACTTTCATTTGCAATTTCTATTCTGTTTGTTTAAACACTCCAATTATGATAGACATTATTTGTTTTAATAATCAGCATCAGTGCATTGCATATATTTGTCTTGAATAAATTATTTCGTTATCACTCATTTTAAATTATGTCTTTATTCTGCATATGTTTTTGTGATACTCAACTCCTGCTAAAGTTGTATACTTTTTGAGGGAGGATGACGAAAATGATACCGCAACCTCATACAATATGCTTTTGAACGGACTATGCTGACGATGTACAGGCATTGTTTCAATTCCTAAACAGTGGAGATATAAGGATGGTAATCCCTCGTCAACCCCTTTGAGCCTAAGGAGTAGAAGTTTCTTTTTGTACGAAACACCCGCATTTTTAACCTGGGGCAGGGTAGTTCTCAGTTATTTTGGCTGTGCATTCTATTTTAAGAGAATCACTCTGTACACCTTTCAACAAAGGTTTCAATCACAAGCGTTCATCCGTACACATCAAAGAAGTGTTGGAGATGTCAATCAAAATCCAACGATGGTTCATCAATCATTAAGCAAGGCGGTCAATATCTTTCAAAAAAAAATGAATGAAAAAGTGAAAAAACAAAAGCCTGCTAAGTCAAAAATCAAAAAGATGACTTAGGCAAAAATCAAGGCATCCCGCTGACTGTAAGCTCAAAATAGACAGTTCAGGCAAAAAGTTAGGGATATCAAAAAGATGAAAAAAGAGAAGTCAACAATTTCCTGAACAACACAATGTTGTGACTACCAAAAGGAAGAAGTGACTGCCATCTCAATAGTTTTCTTTGCTTGTGAACCATCATCATTATCAAATGTGCAAATCCAAAAGTCTCTTGGAACCTGAATGCATAAGTTGAATTGACTGAGCTTAGGACTGAAGATCATCACGAAGAGGGGTGGGTACAATCAAATTTTGAGCCATTATCCTTTGTTTCTTAAACCGTGAACCAAGCCACGTTACAACCCTTGAAAGTCCTAATTGAAGCATGGTTAGCTCGAGAGCATACTGTCACCAAAAAGGTATCCTGACTCCTTAAGGTTTACCAAAAATGCTGAGTTGATATTTCATTCTTATAAACATCATGTTGTTACAAATATCATGTATTTACAAATATCGCTCTTTTACATCTCTTGTTTTAATGTTTTCAAAAACTCAAGACAAACGTATGCATTGCATCTCATGAATTCATTATTAAACATATTCTGCTACATAATTTCAAATGTTAGCATCAGAAAGAACTTGCACAGGGTACAACTAATGACTGAAAGTTATCCCGACAGACAAGATTACGCCGAGAAGCAATGTATCCTACGTATACAAGGGGCATGGCATGCTTTGCTCAACCAATCTGGGGCAATCCAGTCAAGATTATAAGAATCTCTCAAAAGCCAAACAATCAAAGGCATACACCTCAAGTGGGTTTCAAACTATTTGTCCAAACAATCTGGGGCAATCAAGTCAAGATTCCGAGAACCTCTCAAGGATGCCAAAATAATCAGGGGCACGCATCCAAGAAAATCTGAAGCTACTTCTCAACCAACATAGGACATCATATTGGGCATATGATTACTAGGGGCATGTCTCCTAAAGTGCACATCTTATAAAGGCCTCGCAAGGCGAATCTTTCCAAAGTTCCTGCTAACTGGGGGCAAATCTATACAAGTCCAGTTTGACATTTTAAGTGACGTGTCCTAAATCAAGTAGTAGTTACTATAATACTGGGGGCAACTTTCACCCATGTCTCCCCACAAAGCCGGGTTCACAAGATCATATCCCCACAGAGTAATCATTAAGAAGATATCTTCAAACGCTCCCGATAGAGACATGGCTGCCCAACAGAGTTTACATCTTCAACACTGTCGCTCTCCTCCAACATGATTTATCAATATCTTTATCACCAATCAGGGAACATCAAGTCACTGATCATCTCCAAGCAGAAATCATAAATTCCCAGCTGAGCATCTTCAAGACAAGATCAGACAGTACAATTACAAGGACATAAAGATCTACTTTCTTAATCAAAGACAACATAAATCATATTCACATATCACATGTCATAAACATGTTCATACACTGCATACATTACCTCATAATGAACTCATACATAACATGCAAAAGCTCTCATTTATTTTGAGGGATTCATTACATAACCCATGCATCATGACATTGCATAAAGATTAACCTTACCTTTTTCAGAATACAGGTACCGACAAATGAACGAAATCTCCAACTTTCCAAGATCTAATTCAGCTACTAAGAATGGTACTGACACGATCAATGCTCGAAGATCTAATTCATTTACCATGAACGGTAATGACACGATCACTTTCAAAGTCTAATTCAGCTACTACGAACAGTACTGACACGACAGAAGATCTAATTCTATCATCACGAACGGTGTAGACACGGTCACTGACCTTCTCAGTCTAATTCAGCTACTACGAACGGTACTGACACGACAGAAGATCTAATTCAGATACTACGAACGGTACTGACACGATCAAATTTCAGAGGTCTAAGTCTATCATCACGAACGGTGTGGACACGATCACTGGCCTTCCCAGTCTAATTCAGTCACTACGAACGGTGCTGACACGACAAGAGAATCTAATTCTATCATCACGAACGATGAAGACACGATTATCTCCTCAGATCTAATTCTATCATCACGAACGATGAAGACACGATCATCTTTCCAAGATCTAATTCAAGTATCACGAACGATACTGACACGATCAATTCCCAAGGATCTAATTCATCTACCACGAACGGTAATGACACGGTCAACGCGCAAACAACATCTTCTCAAAATTCAACTACCAGATGGCATCCACAAGCCCATCTCCGACAAAAGTCCCTACTTCAAATAGGGCAAATTTCTTGGTATTCTTATGTTCAATCATCTTCCACCTTCAGATACCGACTGGCGCGCAAACCACTCTACATCTTCAGGTTTAAGATAATTGAACAGGGGCAGCTGTCATACCCCAAAATTTGCCCATGCTATTTTTCATACACAAAACCAAATCAAAAGACAAAGCTCCAAAACACAGTCTCCCACACAGAAGTTCTAAACTAGGGTTTGAATAATTCAGAGGAAAATCATTGAATCAATGGCTCAAGGTGGTTCCATAGGGTCACTAACATCCCAAAGTATCTCCATATAAAGTTTCAAGTCAAACAGAGCAAATTTAGTCCCTCAAATCCTGATTAGGTCAACAGTCGACTCCCAAGGGCAAAACAGTCATTATACAGTCAAAACTCAAGATATTTGGTCAACAACATTCTCATAACCCTAAAATCATCATTTGATCAAGGGTTGATCATGATGATGCAAGGAAAGATCAGAGAAGTCAAAAGTCAAGAGTTACTATTTTGGGCATGAACTGAAAAAGTCAACCAAACTTTGAAAATTCACCAAATATTCATACTTCATCAGAAAAATTCCCACCAAAGCTCATTTTGAAGAGAATTCATTCCTCTATCCAATGATCCAAGAATCAAAGCTCACAGGTCAATGGTTTAAGAATTATGGCCTCATACATTACAGGTCCTTTTCAAAAGTCAACAAAAAGACATGTTTTTCAAAAGGTCATAAAATGAGAATGGAAAAGAATTTTGATATGGGACCAAAGACATTGGTTAGAAGACTCTCTAAGGTTTCTAAAAAGTCTTAGAACACCTCCATACCCCAAAACTTGAAGGAGATAGACCTTGTCAAAGTTAGGCTATTTTGGAAGGAAAAAATGTGAAAAGAAAAGGTTCAAAATCCAAAATTTTCCAAATGGGCCTATGATTTCTTCACCCAATCTTCACTACAAGCCCATGCACGCCCCAAAGATCATGCTTTCATATTTTATATATTTTTTTAATTATTTTGTGATATTAATCATTTAAAATCATAATTTAATTATGAAAAAATAAAAAACATGGTAAGATTTGATTTTAGGCCAAAGAATATATCAGATTTCATCCCCTAATGATACTAATTTCGGTTATGATGCTTGGAGCCCAAGAAAATCAAATTTTGGAAAGATTAGAATGCATATTTCAATCAAATTTCTTAAAATGCAATCTTAAGATTCAAAGAGATTTAATACAAAATAACAACCCTAAAACATTCACATATAAGTAGCAAACAATTGCAGACCCCTAAGAGACGAATTGGCTGCCTCCAAAGAACCAAATCCGAGTACAAAAACTCAAGAAAATCTCAAACCACAATTCTGAATTCCAGGCCAATTCAAGGTGTTCTAGCTATTCCAAAACGTTCCTCAAAGATCACTGAAGGTGTTTGAATCGTTCCCTTGCCTCTATACTTCAAGAACACTCCACTGTGGTATGAGTTGTGTTTTTACAGCGCTTCATGAAAAGAAAGCTGTAAAAGATTCGTTGCAGATGTTTGCGTGAAGAAGACGATGACGCGTCGTCTGTCCATTGGCGCAAATTCGCGCGCGATCCTTACTTTGAAATCCGTGGATCGTGTGCACTATGATGTATGCACTGTCATGCGCCCTCATCCTCAGAACCATCAGATCTCCAGGTGGGTTCATCAAACGCTGCTAGAGCTGAACCTACACCATAAACCCCAGACATGCGCCACACCGAATCAAACAGCTAAGTTTTGCAATTTTTTTTGTTTTTTATTATATAGCGTTTCTTTTTTAGTTTATAATATATATATTATTTGTTTTAAATTCTTTTCTTTTTCTATTATATATAAAAACTATTATCTATTTTATTTTCAAAAAAAACTTTTTATGCTTATAATGTTTGTTTTCTTTAATTATGTTTATTTATTAATACATAATATATATTATAGATTTATTTCTTTATTTACATAACTAATATTTATATATACTTATTTTAATTACCTTTATTACTTCTATTTTCATTCAAAAAATTTATATTCATTCTGAAAAATTCATAAAAATTATTTTTTTGCATTCGATTTTATTTTCTTATCCTGATTTAATTAATTAGGTCGCGAGACCAATAATTAATTAAATCAGTTATATTTTCTTATTTAAATCATACCCTAATCAGGGTTTATGACGAACATGCCCTACGCTGAATATTTCTCTTATGCCTTTTCAGGGTTATCAACGTGGTTCATTCCGACTATGCGCCCGATCAAAAACCCAGAGCTAAGTACCTTATCTTTAGAGTCTATTTTGTTTCCTTTTACTTTTAGGGTTTGCTTTGCATTCATCCCTTTTCTGCCTTGCCTTTCAGGTTAACCTTAAAGGTGCCCTATTAACCGTATCAGATCAAATCCAAATCAAAGCTAAGTATTATTTATTATTCATTATTAATTTATTTATCTTTTATTTTATTAGGGTTAGCCTTAATTGTCCCCGAACCGATAATGCACTCACCCTCTTTGTTTGCCATTTTTTCTTTCTTTCAGGGTTTGTCAAATGCCAAAGCTACGTCATTGGTAACCCTAAATCTTTTCTTCTTTTTTTTTTATTTATTTTATTATTACTTATGCCAAACCCTATTAAGGGATCCGCTGGTTACAATTCCCCTCTCCTCCGCTGGTTTCATTTTCCCCCTTCCCTTTATTGCTTTATATACTGCGTGGTTAGTAATCTTAGGGAGTGCAAGCCTTAAATCAACGTAGATAATTAATTATAAGATAATTTTCTGAACATAATCACATGATTGTTGCACACACGCACCCTTTTGGGGTAACCTCTCTGTTGCCTTGCTGCCTGTTGCCTGTTGCCTGTTGCCTTTGTGTTTTGCAGAATAAGCCTCGTCCCTCGAATTCGAGGATACCTCAGCCATGTTGCCTAGATAAAAAGGTCACGACCCTAATGATGCTGCCTTCGATACACAAATGACCTCGACCCTCGGATGTTGCCTACGGAAAAAGGCTGAGGTATCTTCTGGCTGCCTACGAAAAGGCTTATTCTGATCCTTACCTTAGACTACCTGCCCTTCTATGGCATGGGACAGTCTTATGGCAAAGGATGCTTCGATGACCCTTCAACCTCCAAACGAAAGGCTTCCTGCCCTCTTATGGCAAGGATAGACCCTTTCATTCTGAAAGGCAAAAGGAGACCTATCATCTGAGTTTAAGGTAATTGCCCCTAATTGCCTTGCAATGCTCAAACCTTTTTATTATATTCTTTCTCATATTTTTTCAAAAGGGCAACGCTTATTCACAAGCTAAATGTCCCTATCTCTTTCATCTACATTTTCTAAACGAACGAGCAAGCAAAGCAATTAAGAGCCCATGGAAAACCATGGATGCAAAGGGTGCCTTACACCTTCCCTTTGCATAAATTACCCCCCGAACTTAGATTTCTTTTAAAAGGTTTTTTTCTGTTTCTTTTTGCCTTTCCGAATATTGTTTGGATAAAATAAAAGTCGGTGGCGACTCTTGCTTACCGCGACATTCCGATTAATAAAAAGTCAGTTCACCGTGTTACACATCACAAATACGATTCCAAGAGTTCTAAAGTTTATTCCATCTTTACTACTAGTTCACTTCTCACTAAAATCCATCGGTACTCAAGTCATCTTCATTACCAAATACCTCATCAACTTATTCATCGACAACATATTCTACTCAACTTCGTTTCAAACAATCCGATAATAGGCATTCTTATTCAGCAAGTTTCACGCTTCCATAACCGACTTCATCACCTCTCCTCATAGGGTCACCCTACTGTATTTATAACTCTTCCATAAAGTAGAACATAATCCCTCCTCTTCGTAGATTCAAACGGCACATTAATCCGACACTCGAAACTCAAGATATGAATTTTCCAACGTCATCTAAAATGCAACATCGACATCATGCAACAACGCTCTATACGGTATTCCCAAAACTCTTCAAATGGTATATTCAATTCTTAAAATTACTTCTCAACAACCTTTTAATTATTCCTTCAATCCGTCCAACGCTGACACTGACATCCCGTGCAGTACCAATAAGTCTAGTTCTAAGAACAAGAGTAACCGTAACTTCACCTCTTTCCAACGTCATTCTGACACAATTAATTATGTTACAGCTGCTGCAACCATTTTTATAACAAAGTTCATCTCGTTAGCTTTTCGACGCTTCAAACAGAACTCAAATCGGATGTCCAGAACTCCAGTTATGAATTTTCGAAGTTCTGCAGCTATTCAGCAATTTTCCTGCGTTTTGCTTATGAAAATCTCATTCCAAAACTCATTCTCTTCAAATCGATCACATTCCAAACAGCCCCTTATCATATCTCTTCACTTCCAAACATTATTATAACTTGAGCAACACATCCCATCGCTGAAGTGCGATTTTTGAAACATCACGACTGTAATCCTTTTTGCAACTTGCAATTGAACCTCTTCCGAGACACAAGGCTACTCAACTGACAACTTCGCAGTCCACCAGCAGAGCTGATACCTTGCAACTTTCTAATTTTCCCCTCCTGCAAATAATCATCAATTGCATATAATCATCCTCCCTCAAGATGCTCAAACTTAATTACCAGCAAAGTCCTATTTCCAAGTCACCTTCAATTCGGGAAACAACAAACTCCAACAACGCTTGCACTGTTGCCAACAACAGCTTACTGAATCAATCATCTAACAACTTAACATAACCGAGAAGTGGAGCTTCTCCCCCACTTGTTTCAAACCAACCTCCGCAACAAACGACCAAGTGTTAGAACAAGATTTGTTCTGATCAATTATCTTAGTTTTGATGACAACAATAATATGAATTTTGGTTAAGATAATATGGTACTCTAATCCAATGCAATTTCCTTTTCAGGAAATATATATAAAGAGTACGCATAATTCAGCGCTCAGAAGCTTTGTCTCAAAGGGTTCAGCATGCAACATCAGAACATGGTCTGGCAAGACATCAGAAGATGGTCGAAGCAGAATCAGAACATGGGTCTATGGAAGCATCAGAAGAACAAGAGAACAGAAGCACTGAAGTTCTGATGGTATCACGCTCAGAAGCACTTCAAGGTCAGAAGATCAGAAGATGCTATGCACCAAGCTGTTTGACTCTGATGATATTCAAACGTTGTATTCACAAACATCAGATCAGAAGAAAGTACAAGTGGCAAGCTACGCTGACTGACAAAAGGAACGTTAAAAGCTACTAAAGGCTACGTCAGTAGACACAGCGTGAACAAGGCTCGAGGTAGTTGACAAAAGCGTATAACATTAAATGCGATGCTGTACGGAACACGCAAAGCATTAAATGCACTCAACGGTCATCTTCTCCAACGCCTATAAATATGAAGTTCTGATGAGAGGCAAGGTTAACGATCCTGAACAAAACAACTCAAATTAACTTGCTGAAACTCTGTTCAAATTCAAAGCTCAGAATCTTCATCTTCATCAAAGCTCACTACATTGCTGTTGTAATATATTAGTGAGATTAAGCTTAAACGTTAAGAGAAATATCACAGTTTGTGATTATCGCTTTTAAGAAGCATTTGTAATACTCTTAGAATTGATTACATTAAGTTGTAAGGAACTAGAGTGATCGTGTGGATCAGAATACTCTAGGAAGTCTTAGAAGTTATCTAAGCAGGTTGTAACTAGAGTGATCGTGTGGATCAGTAGACTCTAGAAAAGTCTTAGAGGGTATCTAAGCAGTTGTTCCTGGAGTGATCAGTGTGTGATCAGAAGACTCTGGAAGACTTAGTTGCTGACTAAGTGGAAAACCATTGTAATCCGTGCGATTAGTGGATTAAATCCTCAGTTGAGGTAAATCATCTCTGCGGGGGTGGACTGGAGTAGTTTAGTTAACAACGAACCAGGATAAAAATAACTGTGCAATTTATTTTTATCTGTCAAGTTTTTAAAGCTACACTTATTCAAACCCCCCCCTTTCTAAGTGTTTTTCTATCCTTCAATTGGCATCAGAGCGCCGGTTCTAAGGTGCAAGCACTTAACCGTGTTTAGAAAAGATTCAGGAAGAGAAAAACGCTTCAGTAAAAGATGGTTGATGAAAGTGAAAAGTCTACACCTGCATCTACATCTGGCTCTGCTGAGCAATACAACGGTAACAATGGTTATACTAGACCGCCGGTATTTGATGGTGAAAACTTTGAATACTGGAAAGATAAACTGGAAAGTTACTTTCTTGGTCTAGATGGTGATCTATGGGATCTTCTGATGGATGGTTACAAACATCCAGTAAATGCCAGAGGCGTAAAGCTGACAAGGCAAGAAATGAATGATGATCAGAAGAAGCTTTTCAGGAATCATCATAAATGCAGAACTGTTTTGCTGAATGCTATCTCTCATGCTGAGTATGAGAAGATATCTAACAGGGAAACGGCCTATGACATATATGAGTCCTTGAAAATGACTCATGAAGGAAATGCTCAAGTCAAGGAGACTAAAGCTCTAGCTTTAATCCAGAAGTATGAAGCCTTCAAGATGGAGGATGATGAAGACATTGAAAAGATGTTTTCAAGATTTCAAACTCTTACTGCTGGATTGAGAGTTCTTGACAAGGGATACACCAAGGCTGATCACGTAAAGAAGATCATCAGAAGCTTACCCAGAAGATGGAGTCCTATGGTGACTGCATTCAAGATTGCAAAGAATCTGAATGAAGTTTCTCTGGAAGAGCTTATCAGTGCCTTGAGAAGTCATGAAATAGAGCTGGACGCAAATGAGCCTCAAAAGAAAGGTAAGTCTATTGCATTAAAATCAAATATCAAGAAATGCACTAACGCTTTTCAGGCTAGAGAAGAAGATCCTGAAGAATTAGAATCTGAAGAAGAAGATGAACTGTCTTTGATCTCCAGAAGGCTAAATCAACTCTGGAAGACCAAGCAAAGGAAGTTCAGAGGCTTCAGAAGTTCAAAGAAATTTGAACGTGGAGAATCTTCTGATGACAGAAGATTTGACAAGAAGAAGGTCATGTGCTATGAATGCAATGAGCCTGGACACTTCAAGAATGAATGTCCAAATCTTCAGAAAGAAAATCCCAAGAAGAAGTTTCATAAGAAGAAAGGTCTTATGGCAACCTGGGATGAGTCAGAAGATGATTCAGACTCTGAAGATGAGCAGGCTAACTGTGCGCTGATGGCGACAGAAGATGACGAATCAGAATCTACATCAGAATCAGATTCTGAAGAGGTATTTTCTGAACTTACTAGAGATGAGTTAGTTTCCGGTCTAACTGAACTTCTGGAACTCAAGTCTCAGATCAGTCTCAAATACAAAAAGCTGAAAAAGCTATTTGAATTTGAAACAAAGAAGCTTGAGTTGGAGAATTCTGAATTAAAAGAAAAACTTTTAAAATTATCCAATAATGTTGGATCTCCTTCTGATTCAGAAAAATCCACTCCTAGTCTAAACCATATTCTGAAAGAATATGATTTAAGTTTCAGGAAGTTCTTATCTAGAAGTATTGGCAGAAGTCAGCTAGCTTCTATGATATATGCTGTGTCTGGAAACAAAAGAGTAGGCATTGGTTTTGAGGGTGAAACCCCATACAAACTTGAACCTGTTGATGAAATGAAATTCACATACAAGCCATTGTATGATCAGTTCAAGTATGGCCACTCCCATGATATTAGGCACACTTCACATGCCCAAAGTTTTCACATAACACACACCAAAAAGCATGTGACACAACCTAGGAAATATCATGAAACTCACATTAAAAATTATCATGCTGTTCCTCCTATTGCTTACAATGTTAAACCCAAGTTCAATCAGAACTTGAGAAAATCTAACAAGAAAGGACCCAAAAAGATGTGGGTACCTAAGGATAAGATTATTCCTATTGCAGATATCCTTGACTGCAAAAAGGACAAAGCACAACATGTCATGGTACCTGGACTCTGGATGCTCACGACATATGACAGGAAGAAGGTCTATGTTCCAAGACCTGGTGCTTAAGTCTGGAGGAGAAGTCAAGTTTGGAGGAGATCAGAAGGGCAAGATAATTGGCTCTGGAACTATAAAGTCTGGTAACTCTCCTTCCATTTCTAATGTACTTCTTGTAGAAGGATTAACACATAACCTCTTATCTATCAGTCAATTGAGTGACAATGGTTATGATATAATCTTTAATCAAGAGTCTTGCAAGGCTGTAAATCAGAAGGATGGCTCAATCCTATTTACAGGCAAGAGGAAGAACAACATTTATAAGACAGATCTGCAAGATCTTATGAGTCAGAAGGTGACTTGCCTTATGTCTGTTTCTGAAGAGCAGTGGGTCTGGCACAGAAGATTAGGTCATGCTAGTTTGAGAAAGATTTCTCAGATTAACAAACTGAATCTGGTCAGAGGACTCCCTAATCTGAAATTCAAATCAGATGCTCTTTGTGAAGCATGTCAGAAGGGCAAGTTCTCCAAACCTGCATTCAAGTCCAAGAATGTTGTTTCTACCTCAAGGCCATTAGAACTCTTGCACATTGATCTGTTTGGCCCAGTCAAAACAGCATCTGTCAGAGGGAAGAAATATGGATTAGTCATCGTAGATGATTATAGCCGCTGGACATGGGTAAAATTCTTGAAACACAAGGATGAGACTCATTCAGTGTTCTTTGATTTCTGCA
Organism: Vicia villosa; assembly: GCF_029867415.1. NCBI lineage: Eukaryota > Viridiplantae > Streptophyta > Magnoliopsida > Fabales > Fabaceae > Vicia > Vicia villosa. The sequence goes on along the minus strand of NC_081180.1, from coordinate 132,389,439 downwards.
TTCAGATTCAATCTGAAAAAGAGTGTAAAATCATAAAGGTCAGAAGTGATCATGGTGGTGAATTTGAGAACAGATCCTTTGAGGAATTCTTCAAAGAGAATGGTATTGCCCATGATTTCTCTTGTCCTAGAACTCCACAGCAAAATGGAGTTGTAGAACGAAAGAATAGGACTCTACAAGAAATGGCCAGAACCATGATCAATGAAACCAATATGGCTAAGCATTTCTGGGCAGAAGCAATAAACACTGCATGCTATATTCAGAATAGAATCTCTATCAGACCTATTCTAAATAAGACTCCCTATGAATTGTGGAAGAATAGAAAGCCCAACATTTCATATTTCCATCCTTTTGGATGTGTATGCTTTATTCTGAACACTAAAGATCATCTTGGTAAGTTTGATTCCAAAGCTCAAAAATGTTTCCTTCTTGGATATTCTGAACGCTCAAAAGGCTACAGAGTATACAATACTGAAACATTGATTGTAGAAGAATCAATCAATATCAGGTTTGATGATAAGCTTGGTTCTGAAAAACCAAAGCAGTTTGATAATTTTGCAGATTGGGATATTGATATATCAGAAGTTGTTGAGCCAAGAAGCAAAGCATCAGAAGCAGAGCTTCTCAGAAGCAAAGAATCTGAAGATCAAGTATCAGCTTCTCTGGAGAATCTAAGCATTTCTGAAGAACCATCTGTCAGAAGATCATCCAGACTCATCTCTGGTCATTCAGAAGATGTCATTCTTGGAAAGAAGGATGATCCAATCAGAACAAGAGCATTCCTTAAGAACAATGCAGACTGTCAATTAGGTCTTGTATCTTTGATCGAGCCAACTTCTGTTGATCATGCTCTAGAAGATCCAGACTGGATAATTTCTATGCAAGAAGAACTGAATCAGTTTACAAGGAATGATGTTTGGGATCTTGTTCCTAGACCAGATGGATTCAATATAATCGGTACAAAATGGGTCTTCAGAAACAAGCTCAGTGAGAAAGGTGAAGTGGTAAGGAACAAAGCCAGACTGGTGGCTCAGGGTTATAGTCAGCAAGAAGGGATTGACTATACAGAAACCTTTGCACCAGTGGCCAGGTTAGAATCTATTCGTCTATTAATTTCATTTGCCACTCAACATAACATCACTCTCTATCAAATGGATGTTAAGAGTGCCTTCTTAAATGGTTATATAGATGAAGAAGTTTATGTCCATCAACCTCCTGGTTTTGAAGACTCTATGTCTCCTAATCATGTTTTTAAACTAAAGAAATCATTGTATGGATTGAAACAAGCTCCCAGAGCTTGGTATGAACGCTTAAGTTCTTTCCTTCTGGATAATGGTTTCACTAGAGGAAAAGTGGACACTACTCTCTTTTGTAAAACCTTTAAAAGGGATATTTTAATTTGTCAAATATATGTAGATGATATTATTTTTGGAACATCTAATGCTACACTTGGAAAGGAGTTTGCTGAGTCTATGCAGGCTGAGTTTGAAATGAGCATGATGGGAGAACTCAAGTATTTCCTTGGAATACAAATAAATCAAACATCAGAAGGAACGTATGTTCACCAAACCAAGTATGTGAAGGAACTTCTGAAGAAGTTTAATCTTCTAGACTGCAAAGAAGCCAAAACTCCTATGCATCCAACATGCATCCTAGGTAAGGATGAGGTAAGTAAGAAGGTAGATCAGAAGTTATACAGAGGTATGATTGGATCTCTTCTATATCTGACTGCTTCTAGACCTGACATTCTGTTCAGTGTTTGTTTGTGTGCTAGATTCCAATAAGATCCTAGAGAATCTCATTTAACTGCTGTTAAGAGAATTCTAAGGTATCTGAAAGGTACTACTAATGTTGGCTTAGTTTACAGAAAATCTAAAGAATACAACTTAGTAGGATTCTGCGATGCTGACTATGCTGGAGACAGAATTGAAAGAAAAAGTACTTCAGGAAGTTGCCAATTTCTTGGAAGTCATTTGATCTCCTGGTATAGCAAGAAGCAAGCAACTATTGCTCTATCAACAACAGAAGCAGAATATGTCGCTGCTGCTGGTTGCAGTACACAGATGCTCTGGATGAAGAGTCAGTTAGAAGATTATCAGATATATGAGAGTAACATTCCTATATTCTGTGATAATACTTCTGCTATATGTTTATCTAAGAATCCTATTCTTCATTCAAAAGCTAAACATATTGAGATTAAACATCATTTCATAAGGGACTATGTTCAGAAGGGTGTTATATCTTTAAACTTTGTGGATACAGACCATCAATGGGCTGATATCTTTACAAAACCCCTGGCTGGAGATAGGTTTAAATTCATTCTGAAGAACATCAGTATGGATTTATGCCCAAAATGAGAAGATGAGAAGTTCTCATGTATGAGTATCTTCTGAAATGAAAATGGACAATTTTTTTAATCAGAAGTTCTGATTGAAATCTTTTAGAAATTATGATTCGGTTATTACTAACGTTTCATTGTCTAAGTTGATTCAGAACCTCTTTTAAAGCAAAACAGTTGTAACGTTTTATCTCGGGATGGTAAACCTGTCGTTACTATTCATGGATAAGCGCGCGTGCAGTTGAAGGGACGCCGACCATAGGTAACTGTGCAAATCACGTCTTTTGTCATTATTATCTCTCCTCACGTCACGTAACATTAAATGCTTTTCATCATTTACTCTCTTTCAGTTTTTTTCTTTTTATATTCCTCAAACGTTTTTCTTCTCTCTTATATCTCTCTCACTTTGCATTCCTCATCAAGTTTTTTTTCTCTCTCTTTCGTTTTCTTCTCTTGCTCAAACAAGTTTTTCATACTTTTAAAAAATCCTAGCTCAAACCTAGCGTTCATCCTAAGTCTGTTGAGGATCTATGACTCAAAGGCGACAGATCTCTGCATATCTCGGGATGGCTCTCCTAATACCTCTCAAGTCAGACCTCTTCTTTGATGTTGTTATCAACTTTCACCCAAAGACAGAAGACTTTCTTGAGTTATGGGAGGAGGTTAAGAATGATATTCTTAACTTCTATGTTAAGGGAAAGCCCCGTTTGCAACATTAGCTCTCTGTCTGTGAACTGTCCCTCTCTTCCTCTTTGGTCACTTGGATCTCTCCTACAGTGGAGGTTCTAGTCTGGAAGACAAGAGTCCACAGGGATTCTTGATGGGTTGACACAGAGTGTGTCCTGCTAGGGTGCTGTTTTTAATTTTTGTAGTCATTTCCTCTTGGGATGACTTTTTATGTATTTGCTAGGAATGTTTCTCATCTTGTTAAACATAGGAACCTTTTGTAATATCTTTTGATTATCAATAAAAAGTTTTCTTTGATTTACATTCCAGTGATTTTATTTGTCGTTTTATTCATCTGAATCTTTTAAAATATTCTTTTTGATGTTATGACAAAAAGGGGGAGAAGATAAATGATAAATGATTTGATTAATCTATCAGTTGCTGGGTAAAGCTCCCACACATTTACTAACAAGAACTGCAAGTTCTATATGGTTTAAGTGTTTTGCAGGTATAAAGAAGTGAAGAGAATCTTCAAAGCAAACACAAGAAGCTAAACCATGGAAACTGAAGCAAGCTGAGTGCTGTCAAGCTTCAGAAATCAGAAGCAAGAAAGAAGAATGAATCAGAAGCACTGATAATAGAATTTGATCCATATTCGTCTATTTGATCTGACAAAATTCTATTTGCTCTGATACATTATTTTAGCCTATATGGCTCTGATACATATAATGTGTTCGAATATATATTTTATGTTCTAACTCGTTCATGCTGACTTTTGTCGTTTAGTTTTTGTTCTGTAACATTTCAGGATGTAGAGATGCTCTGATGATGCTCTGGTACATTCAACAATGTTCTGATACAAATCTAGCATGAAGTGATGTTGGTAGAAATTCAAAGCTCTGAAGCTATCCGAGGGAAGCAGAAATCAGAAGCTGTGAATGTTCTAAAGATCCAGAAAACTCAAGTTCTGAAGCTGTCCTAGATGGAAGCAGGAATCAGAAGCTGTGAGTGTTCTAGGGATCTAAGGAAATTCTAGTTCTGAAGCTGTCCAATGGAAGCAGAAGTCAGAAGCTAGGAATTCTCTAAAGACAGAAGCTTATATGATCGTCTCTACCGAAATAATCAGGGAAGTCTTTTATTAAAGTTCTTCGAGTATTTATTTCAGGGGGAGATTATTTATCTCAGGGGGAGATTGTTAATCTCAGGGGGAGACATATTCATATGCTTATGCTATAGCTGTGTAATTTGTCTTTTGCCGTCTGTTCTTTCTGATCGCAAATTCATATCATTTATATATGTTTTTGTCATCATCAAAAAGGGGGAGATTGTTAGAACAAGATTTGTTCTGATCAATTATCTTAGTTTTGATGATAACAATAATATGAATTTTGGTTAAGATAATATGGTACTCTAATCCAATGCAATTTCCTTTTCAGGAAATATATATAAAGAGTACGCATAATTCAGCGCTCAGAAGCTTTGTCTCAAAGGGTTCAGCATGCAACATCAGAACATGGTCTGGCAAGACATCAGAAGATGGTCGAAGCAGAATCAGAACATGGGTCTATGGAAGCATCATAAGAACAAGAGAACAGAAGCACTGAAGTTCTGATGGTATCACGCTCAGAAGCACTTCAAGGTCAGAAGATCAGAAGATGCTATGCACCAAGCTGTTTGACTCTGATGATATTCAAACGTTGTATTCACAAACATCAGATCAGAAGAAAGTACAAGTGGCAAGCTACGCTGACTGACAAAAGGAACGTTAAAAGCTACTAAAGGCTACGTCAGTAGACACAGCGTGAACAAGGCTCGAGGTAGTTGACAAAAGCGTATAACATTAAATGCGATGCTGTACGGAACACGCAAAGCATTAAATGCACTCAACGGTCATCTTCTCCAACGCCTATAAATATGAAGTTCTGATGAGAGGCAAGGTTAACGATCCTGAACAAAACAACTCAAATTAACTTGCTGAAACTCTGTTCAAATTCAAAGCTCAGAATCTTCATCTTCATCAAAGCTCACTACATTGCTGTTGTAATATATTAGTGAGATTAAGCTTAAACGTTAAGAGAAATATCACAGTTTGTGATTATCGCTTTTAAGAAGCATTTGTAATACTCTTAGAATTGATTACATTAAGTTGTAAGGAACTAGAGTGATCGTGTGGATCAGAATACTCTAGGAAGTCTTAGAAGTTATCTAAGCAGGTTGTAACTAGAGTGATCGTGTGGATCAGTAGACTCTAGAAAAGTCTTAGAGGGTATCTAAGCAGTTGTTCCTGGAGTGATCAGTGTGTGATCAGAAGACTCTGGAAGACTTAGTTGCTGACTAAGTGGAAAACCATTGTAATCCGTGCGATTAGTGGATTAAATCCTCAGTTGAGGTAAATCATCTCTGCGGGGGTGGACTGGAGTAGTTTAGTTAACAACGAACCAGGATAAAAATAACTGTGCAATTTATTTTTATCTGTCAAGTTTTTAAAGCTACACTTATTCAAACCCCCCCTTTCTAAGTGTTTTTCTATCCTTCACCAAGTACCGACAGTGATTCACTCACGTGTCGCGTACCAAGGGATAATATGCCGATAGTATTCAACTGTCGTGCAACTCAACTGACTCAACAATTGGCCGGACGGACCGACCTGCTCTGATACCACTATTGTAACACCCTTCTAAACCCCGCGGAAATTAATTACATAAATCAGAGTAACATGCGCAAGGGCGTCACAATTCATAAATAAAATAAACAACATCGGTCACATGTCATGCATTCACTAAGGAACATTTCATTATAACTCATAATTCATAATATATCATGTTGACACAGCGGAATAACATCATCAAATTACATCACATCATCGATATATTAATCCTCAAATAAATTAAACAAAAATGATTTATTATCATAAACTCAAAAACAACGTTTCCCCCAGTGTTACACCTATCAGAGCATGACCCGAAGCTAAACAACATATCGACTCATGAGCTAATCCTCACCGAGTCGGAGCCGCTATCCTCAATCTGAAAAATATAGTGTAAGGGTGAGTCTCATTCGCAATTAACAAATATTATTGCATTATAATAACAGTACATCAATAGTTATATTATTCACCCAACTCATCTATATCCAGATTATCCATCACTACACAAAACACATAACACCAAAACATAACAAGGAAATACATTCAGTCATGTTATCAAATTCATGCATATGAATGCAACTGACTCTATGCATGTGGTACCAAACATCACCAGTGGAAATCATCCACCGACCGATCTATCATCATCTAAATACGGCCCTGCCAGCACAAATTCCACACAATGGGAATTCTGCCCTTCACTGAATCCTCTCATCATCTAGGATTCAGCCCTCATCAATGTTTATGAATGCATGCAAACATATATATAACATACTTTCATTATCACCATTCTATGAGTAGCATCATCTATACTCATTTCATCATCATCATCATCATTATTAAGCATGTTCATATATACATTAACATCATTCATCACAAATCAATCATCATCACCATCATTACAGAACATACACGTATTACACTAATTATCATCATCAAAAGTAAGAATATACATGTATTCACATCTCCCAAAACAAGTCAATCATCATTGTACAATTCTAAACAATCATCACATAATCATGTTCTCAAACACGTCTCATATTGTCACATCTCATCACATATGTCAACAATATATCATCCATCAAACGAACAAAGTATTCACATAATACTCATATCATTACATGAAATATCTCATGAGTTCCATTACACAATCAAACAAAATCATCATACGAATCATGTTTAAAACATAGCATGTATTGTCATATCCATCATATATATGTACAATACGTCATTCATCAAACAATAAATTCATAATTCAAAATTAATTGAAATCTACACCTCATTTTATCATTTAAACTCATAGGTTATCTCATAAGGTTCATCATACTCGAAACGACACTAAAAACGGAGTTACGGATCAAAAGTTACGCATCATTGAACTTTCGAAGAAAATCACAAAACAGAATTTTTACACACAGAACCCATACGAGTATGGCACCTCCCATACGCGTATGGCCCAAACCCATACGCGTATCAGCCATCCCATACACGAATCAACAGAACTAATTTTACACTGAGAATTTCCATACGAGTATGGACACACCCATACGCGTATGGCCTCATCCCATACGCGTATCACCAATTCTCATACGCTTTTCACCAGTATTTCCCCAAAAATATGCAATTTTGCACCAGTCTGTTTTCCACTCGTTTTCACTCATAACAGGCTACGATTTTAGGTTTAAAACACCATCTTTTCACACATTAACATATGGTATTCATCCAATTTCATCAATCTATTATCCTATGTCAGTTTTACACATTAAAACCTAACTTTCTATACAATTATTAGAAACCCATAATTCTAATTCAGTGTTCATGGAAGAACACAACAACAAAACAACTGATACAATACCCACAACACAAACATCAATTAACATACAATTCTATATAGAATTCACAGAGGTATTCATCAATTATTCAACTTCTATTAAAATTATTCCAAAACCTAACTCTGACATATGATCAAATTGACTCAACAACACAACCAAACATGCACTATCATCCATAATTACAATAAGAGATGGTAATTGGAAGAGTCCCCCCTTACCTTAGCCAAAGATTCTTGATTGGTCTTCTTCCTCTTTGGTTCCTCTTTACGTTCCTCAGCTCTTCTCTTCCACTTCTCATTTTTCACGTTCTGACTCTTTTTCCTTATTTTCTTTATTTTATGAAAACATAAAATAATTAGTAATGGGCTTACTCACTTAGCACCCCATACTACTAATCTCACCATCCGGCCCAATGGCCCTTAATCCATAATTCTCCAATAATTCAACAAAATACCAAATAATTCTAAATAATAATTTAATTTCCGATTAAATTAAAATTAGAATATATGGGGTGTTACACATGTGAATCTGAATTATGCCAGACTGTATCAATAAACTACTTGAGGAGTACTTCTCAGGATACAAGTACTATGGTGCAAATCTACACGTTGGACTCGTATTTCTTTTAGGGAACCAAGGGTGTTTAAACAAACCTCTTCTTGTCACATTATTCCGAACTTCCTGTCCTCAAACAATCCTCCCTTCATCTCTATATACTATTCCCGATCGCTCTTTAAGATCAAAACTTCTTCAAAAATAAAAATTTCGGTCAAAATTTGGGACAAATATGATTCTGTAGGTCTTACACATATTATAGCCGCAATATAAATTAAAAAGCAAGGAGTAAAACCTCCCCCAAACTTGAACGAAACATTAGCCTCAATGTTTTAGAACAAGCCCGAGAGAGGTGACTCACAGAGGGTAATGCACTCCAAAGCTTCCACTTGAAATTCCCCTTTTATTTCCTGAAATAAAATAAACAAGAAGACAAAGTAATTATTAAAACTGTGGGTTGCCTCCCACGAAGCGCTTCGTTTAACGTCGCATGGCTCGACGGTCCATCACTCTTTATTATGGAGGGTATTTTCTCTTCCACACCTGGTTGCTTTTCACCTCCTCAACCAAGAACTCATGAAGATGAAAGGCATGGACAACTTTTCTCTTCAATTCACTTTCCACATTCTTCTTGACTTTCTTAGCCTTCTTAGGACTTTTGATAGCTCCAGGAGTTGTTTCTACCCGAGATGCTATGCTTGAAACTTTTTCTTGGAGATGTTTAGGCTTTTTGTCTTTTTCATCACTTTCTGTCATACCACCAGAAGTTTGCTCATTTACAACCGCCCTATGTTTCTTAACTCCTAACATCTTCAAGGTTACTTCTTCATCAAAAGATCTCAGCGTTAGTGTCCCTTTTTCAATGTCAAAGTTGCAACGGCCTGTCGACAAAAATGGCCTCCCAAGAAGTATAGGAGTTTCTTCGTCTTCCAGAATGTCCATGATGTGGAAATCAACAGGGAATACAAACTTATCAACTTCCACTAGTACATCTTCAGCTACCCCATATGATTTCTTAACGGTGTGATCGGCGAACCTTAACTTTGTCTTACTTTCACTAATCTTTTCCAATTCAAGCTTTTTGAAAATGGACAAAGGCATTAAACTCACACTAGAACCAAAATCAAGGAGTACCTTTTTAAATGTTATATTCTTGATAGTGCATGGTATTGCCACCGCTCCAGGGTCCTTCCTCTTTATTGGGATCTTTCTTGCTGACGAGACTATTCCATACTTCTCAGTTGCAATTTTTGATTCCCCTTCCACTGATCTCTTCTTTGACATTACCTCCTTCAGAAATTTCTTATACAATGGCATGTGCTCAAGTGCTTCGAAGAAGGGTAAATTCACCTCTAGCCTTTTGAACAATGCAGTAAACTTCTTAAAGTCTTTCTCTTTTGAGTTCTTCTTTGTCACTCTGGAAGGGAAAGGTAGTTTGATCACCGGTTCAGCATCTTTCTTATTTTTTTCTTCAATTGGTTTAACCGGTGGTGTCACAACTTCTGGTTCTTTCGGATTTTCTCTTATTTCCAAATCCACCTATGTTACCATAGGGTCATCTATTTCCTCTTTTTCTTTTTCAGATTCAGCCACTCTTTTGCTCCTTGTTGTAACTGCATTAATCTTCTCTTGGTCTTTCGGATTTTTCACAGTTGAACTCGGAAAGTTACCTTGTACCTGTAGAGTGAGGTGTTGTGCTATTTGACCCACCTGAACTTCTAAATTTTTTATTGAAGCTGTGGTGTTCCTATGGTTGTTTCTTGTCTCTTCTTGAAACTGAGAGCATTGTCCAGCCAATCTCTCGATAGCTACTTCCCACTCCGCTTTCTGAGGGCCTTGTTGTTGTTGTTGATCTTTCCAAGCGAAGTTGGGATGATTCTTCCACCCAGGATTATAGGTGTTAGAATAAGGATTATTTTGCCTCAAGAATTTTATTTCTTCAATTTGCTTGGGAGTAGCAACACAACAAACAGTTTGATGAGGACCATTGCAAATTTCGCAGATTACAGGTTGAGCTTGTTGCACTTGAGCCACCTGTTGTGTACCTATATTCATAGCCTTCAATCTTTTTTCAAATTCAGTCGCTATTGCATCTTCGACCCGAATTTTGTTGGTTTCTAACTTCAGATCAATTACTCCTTCAGGTTTGCTCGTACACCTATCATACAACTCCAAATGCTCATTTGCAGCTATTGCTTCAATGATTTTTGTGATGCCGGATGCTGTTGTGAAATTTATTGAGCCTCCAGCTGCCGTATCAATCAACTGCTTTGTTTTCATTCTGAGCCCATTGACAAATACTTGCATCTGTTCAGTCTTGTCCATATTATGAGTGGGACATGCTACTAGAATTCTTTAAGCCTTCTCCATCTCTTCCCATGATGTGATACTGCCTGCTGGAAGAGAATAGAACCACTCTTCTGCTTCTTCGGCTAATGTGAACGGGAACATTCTCAGCTTCTTCGCTTCTTCTGTATGCCCTTCAATTTTTAGAGTTGTGCTCATGGTCAAAAATCTCTGTAGGTGCTTGTTTGCATCTTCATTAACCTTTCCGGTGAAAGGTTTTCTTTCCAGCTGATTTATTGTGCTCAGATGCAATTGAAAATTTGCCGCATTTACCGGTTGGTTGACAATTGTGAGTCTTCCTCCCGGGTTGTTTGCAACACCGTAGTCACCAAGGAGCCTCTCAGGAGGAGGAGGATTTTCACCCATGGTTTCTTCTTCACTTTCAGACTCTGAATCGGAATGAACTGACACAATTTCGTCTTCAGGTTCCAGATTAGCCAACCGAGCTTGTCTACGCCTTGTATGCAAAGTTCTTTCAATTTCTGCGTCAAAAATAAATTCAGCTGAGGCCTTACCTTGCATACATAGATTAGACAAATATTAGAATTAGAAAATAAAATAAAAAGTGCAGAAAATAAAATTTTAGTCGAAGAGCAACAAAATTCTAATTGAAATAAATCTAGAACTCTATACTCTTCGGCAGTCCCCGGCAACGGCGCAAAAAACTTGATAGGAAAATAGCAAGTGTACTATTTTTGCCTATGTAGTAGTAATGGGAAAATCCCAAGTATCGAATCTCAAGGACTGCTTGACGATATAGAGTTTTATCAGTGTTTCAATTAAACAAAAGTTCAAAAGGTTGTTTTGATTGGTTTTGCAAATAAAGTAAATAAACAGAATAATAGAACGATGAACAGAGATGAGTAGATTGCTAGGGACGGTGAATGATTCTTCATGCAACGAATTTTCTGTTTCAATACAATAACATGCTTTTCATAGTTAATTATCGGTTCTTTAGAGTATCTAATCCTAAGGCCTTAGTGAAAAGATCTTTGACCTCACAACCTAATTACTATGTCCATAGATAATTACGGTTATGATCAAGCATTCCAATAACAAGAAATTCTGGTTACAATATGATATCCCTAGTCCTAGGTGATATAGATATTATATGTTCTTAATCATGTCCACAAATAATATTCCGTCCAGCTACACTATTCATTCATATTCAGAATCCGTTTTTCCGACGGATAAAGCATTATTAACGGATGAAGAACAAATTAACAAATACGAAAAGTAAAATAGTTATTGCATCAATTGAATAAATTCATCACAATCAGAATCAGGGTCACCCCCTAGCAATGGGGGGTTTAGCTACTCATAAAAATAACAGAAAACATAGTGTTAATTGTAGACATTACAGATAAATGAAGGAAATCCAATCTTCAATGGCAAAAGCTCATGGAATTCTTCAATCCTTGCATAAAATCTGAGTTCTCCAGCCTTCTACCGTGTATTTTCGCTCCCAAATTCGTCGAACCCTTGTCCAAACACAATCTCCTTCTTTTATTACTGTCATTCTGGGCTTTTCAGCAAAACAGGCCCAAAAACCACGTGCAAACGCGTGTGGGAACGCGTTTGGGCAGACGGGACGCGTGTGGGGACGCGTTTGGGCAGACAGGCATTTTCCTTTGTATTTCTTTCTTCTGGGACGCGTGTGGGAACGCGTTTGGGTAAACGAGACGCGTCCCGGAACGCGTCTGGGCAGCAGATGGAACTTTTCACTTCCAAACGCGTGTGGGGACGCGTTTTGGCAGCAGATTGCATTTTTCTTCTTCCACACGCGTCTGGGAACGCATTTTGCCAGTTTATTCACTTTTCTTCAATTTTTCACTTTTTCGCCTCTATTTCTCCCATTTCATTTACTTGAGCCTACAAACACTATAACACACAACCAAAGCATAAAATGACGAATAACAAAATAAAACACTAAATAAAATAACTTAAAGATAACTAAAAACAACGGTAAAAATACGTGTGAAAACCACTGATCAAGCTTCCTCAGGCCTATTTGTCATCATTCGGTACAAGGGAACTGATTCAATGACACTTTTAGCAAGTGTTATTCTCCCGGCAAGCAATAGGTTATCTCTCTTCCAGCTAAGAAGCTTACCCGCTATCTGATCTAAAATATATTGAAAGTCCTTTGCCTTTAATTTCTTCCCATGTAACGGAACTCCAAGGTATTTACCAAAGGATCGAGTGTGCCTGAACTTAAAGGCCAAAATAATCTTCTGCTGCACACTCCTCGAAACATTCTTCGAGAAAAGGATGCTTGTTTTAGCTTCACTAACTTCTTGCCCCGACATATTACAAAACGTATTTAAAGTTTGCATGACACACTGAATTTGTCTATCTGTTGCCTCACCAAATAATAGTAAGTCGTCTGCAAACATTAAGTGTGATATCTTCATTCCTTGCTTGCCAAGTTTCAGGCTTTTCCATCTCCCCGCTTCAACTTCCTTTTCAATGAGGTGAGAAAGTTTATCCATACATAATACAAATAAATATGGGGACAATGGATCCCCTTGACGAATCCCCCTCTGAGGATGAAAGAATTCGTTTTGAGCACCTTGCCAATTCACGTCAGTCTCGACACTCGTAATGGCATGCATGATAATATTACACATTTTTCCATGAATTTTAGCTTCATGCATCATATGCCAGATAAACTCCCATCTTAACTTGTCATAGGCCTTAGATAAATCTACCTTTATCGCAAAGTAACCATTTTTCCTTTCATCTTCTCCATTGAATGCATAACTTCTCTAGCAATTATAATGTTTTCATGTATGATTCTCCCTGGAACAAATCCTGTTTGGTAGGGGAGATGAGAGTATCCATATGCTTCCTAAGTCTACTCACAATAATCTTACTGACAACCTTGTACAAATTATTACACAACGAGATTGGGCGAAATTGTGAAACTAACACCGATTTCTCAAACTTAGGAATCAAGCAAATGTTTGTTTGGTTCACCTGAGCGATGGTATCGGGCTTCTCCCACACTTTTTTAACAAAGTCACAGACATTCTTCCCAACAATGCTCCAGGATTTTTGGTAAAAACCTGCCGGGAATCCGTCTGGTCCAGGTGCCTTCCAAGGCTGCATGGCAAAAGCAGCTTGCTTAATCTCAAGGTCAGTGACCATATCATCTAACTTCTTTAGTTCATATTCATTAGCTGCTGGAAACGTGTATTTGGATTGAAACCAGTTGCCATAAAGACTTCCTATCTTGAAGAGCTCTTTATAGTAATTAGAAACTAACACCTTTAGCTTGTCTTCCTTTTCAACCCAATTACCTTCATTATCTTGAAGCATCATAATATTATTTTTCCTTCTCCGGTTCACAGTTTTTAGATGGTAGTATCTAGTATTGCGATCGCCATCAGTTAACCACTTAGACCTCGATCGTTGTAACCACATTAGCTCCTCTTGCTTTAAAATAATATGAAGATCCTGTTGCAGCTTCTTCTCAAGCCGGATGAGGCCTCTAATGTCCTGGCGAAGGTGAATGCTCTCTTGAATTCCTTTCAGACGAGCCAGAATCCTCTTTTTAGTTCTTTGGACATAATGGACATTGTAATTCTTCCAATCAGTGGCATCACATTTAATTCTGTTAAGGTTGTCCAAAATTGCCTCACCATCTTTCCAGACTCCACGAACTCTATCAACATAGTTATTCTCCATTAACCATGCACTCTCAAACTTAAATTGTCGTCTCCTGTTATCATTGCCTTCTCTAGTTAAGCTCAACATAATCGGATGGTGGTCTGAGAAGTTTACCCTAGGAATAACCTTCACAAAACTATCAGGAAATAATAGTTTCCAATCTTCATTGCCAATAACTCTATCCAACCTCTCATAGATATGCTGGCCACCATGATACATTCCACCACGCCATGTAAATTTTGGGCCGTTTGCTCCTAGATCATACAGTTTACACGCCTCCATATTATTTCTAAAAGTAATACATCTCTTAGTAGAAGCTACAGTTCCATCCTTTTTCTCATTTCTGTAAGCAATGTTATTAAAATCTCCCGCCACAATCCAAGGGAGGTTATTGTTTTGAGACAAAGAACGCATGTATTCCCATAATACTCTTCTTTTATGTTCTGCAGGACTAGCGTAAACCGAAGTCAGGCACCAATCCCTACCATCTTCAGCTCTCACTTTTAAATGGATCCATTGGTCATCCTGAGCACACCACAAGACTTTCATATTCTCATCTCTGCAAGCAACTATAATTCCACCCACGAATCCGTCATTAATGACTGAGAAAAATTGGTTGAAACCTAATTTCCTCAGAGGTTTTTGAAGCTTTATTGGATCACACCTAGTCTCCATGAACACGTAAATTTCAGGCTTGTACATGTCGTAGAAATATTTGCTGTATCTATAAAATTCTTTACCCGCAGCTCCTCTACAGTTCCACCAAATTATTTTAGTGTTTTTATTCATCATTTACACAATAAAAGAGTAAAACACCCCACGCAAGCTTAATGGAGTTCAAGAGTTTCCTGAACTACTTCCTCCTCCATATCTTGCCCCACTGATTGACTATTTTCTCCTGCCTGAACTATGGGAATTCTTTCCAGGATAGGATTCTCCATACTGTATATTCCCCCAGCTTCAATCGTGTCATCTGGTGGTCTAACAGTGTGCCCTAACTGATATTTGGTGGCCTCCTTATTATGTTCTCCATTGGTTTCGACTTGCGTATTGTTCCTATCCTTACAATAACTCAAACAGTGTTCCTCATGCATATTCACCTGAAGAATATTCCTCTCCTCCTCATGCATTATTAAATTGTCTTTATTCTTTTTCATGTGCACGTGATTCCCTTTTTGTAGCTCCAAGTGTATTTTTTTTCCATACACGGTTTCAATAGTGCGTTTCCTGGGCCCTTTAGCTTTGTCTTTAAACCCAAGTGTTACACGTGTAGCAAGTTTATTCCCTATTCTTTCACATTTTTTCTTCTCTTTCTTACTCCCTTTTTTGCCACCATTATTCCCTCTTTTTTCGTGCATTCCCAATATAACTCCTCCTCCCTTGCCAGCTGTCTCCTCCTGTCGGCCACTATTCTTTATCACATTAATATCCCCACAATTCACCTGGGCATTAATTGCTTCGTGATTGACAATATCAGCAATCATTGAGTCTTTAATTTGCTGCTCCATAGTATTTTCCACATTAATGCTCCTGTCCCCCCCTTTATTGATATCTCCATTTTCCATATCCATTGTATCCTCATTAATGTTTTCCTTATTTGTAAAACTTGGTTCTCCACCGTCACCACCAAGCGCGTGAAACCTAGACCCAACTTTTGCCAACCATGATCCCGTCGGCGTCAGTTTTTTCCTAACCTCCAGTGATTTTTTAGGACGCCTTTGCTTCTGGACCACCTGCCAAGGACCATCTCCAGCTCTTGATCCAGCAACTGCATTGATTTTCCCAGTCTGCTCACCGTCTACCATGTCTCCTTGGTCATTTGTTGTCGCAGCATTGTTCACAAGGTTTCTCTTCAGAGGGCATCCATCTTTATAGTGCCCGAACTTCCCACAGGTTATGCACAACAAATGCAACCCCTTAAACTCAACTCTATAACTCTTATTCTTCAATTCAAACATGGCAAGAAGAGGTTTCGAGATGTCAACTTCCACACAAATTCGTGCATATTTGCTACGTTCTCCTTGCAAGGTGTTTTTGTCCACCTTAATGGTTCGCCCCACCAAATTTCCTATGACATGCAAAATCTTTGGATCATAATATTCCACCGGAAGTCCTGAGATTCTTATCCATACTGCAACATTCACTATTGAATCATTTTCAGGGTGGAAGTCTGGAGTCCATTCTTTAACCGTGAGATAGTGATCATAGATGAACCAAGGTCCATCCATCATCGCTGCGTTTTTATCATCATCATGAGTAAAGCAAACTAAGTAGTAATCATATCCAAGATCAATAATTCGAATGATCCCTTTCCTGACCCACATTTGATTCAATCTGTTCTCCAAAGCCTTAAAACCAATCCTCCTCCCCAAGAGCTTAGCAATCACACCTCTTCTCCATGGCCTCTGAATTCTCGTTTCTTCATATTTGGATAGTATTATCATAGGACAATCATATCCTCCTCTCTTTCCTTCTTTCACAGTGATCCCTTCCTTGTCCTAAAAGAGATCTTCATTCTCCTCTTGCCCCATCTCCTCCGATCCTCCTCCATCGCTAACCCCTCCATCCCCACCCTTCTCTCCCGTAACAACATTTCTGTAGGAGACTCTCTCTATTCCCACCTTCTGATACTCACTACTGCGCCTAATACTACTCCCTCCTCCTCCAATGTCAGGCGGTTTGTTGCCTTCATCCCTCCCTAACGCAGGAATAGGAGACGGTGCCAAACTGGCCACCGGAGATGCTGATGTCATTATCCCCGAACCCTAGCAGAGCCTACTATTTTTTAGTCTTGTCTAATATTTGAGTATATAAAGGTAAGAACTAGTGGCGGAAATAAAGGAAACAAATTAATCTAGAGCGTACATAAGTTTAAGTTTAACTTAATGTGATATGTTGTACCCTAAAAATGGATTATTTTTTTTTTAAAGTTTGGTTTACTAAAGTTTGCATTATGAACCTTAAAAAGTTTGATTAGGGATGGGAATTTGACCCATCCCCAGTGGGTACCCACAAAAAGACCCATATCGGGTAGGGTAAAATCCCGCAAAATGGGTACGGGTAATTACCCATTAAAATATGTGGGTATGGGTGCGGACACGGGTACCTTACTACCCACCCCGCCTCATACCCGCACTACATGTTTATATAATTTTATTTATATTATTATATAAAAAATGCATGCTTTTAAATTTTTTTAAAAATATATCGGTATTAAATCTTTACACATTTTAATTAAAGTATTTATTTGTTTCTTAACTCAACAATAACCTGCATAATTTTTTTAATATTGTTAAAAAGACTTAAACTATATGATATTTTATAATTAAATGATTTAAGTTTACTATAAATGCGGGTAAACGGGTACGGGTATGGGCATTGAGGTATCCAAAAAGTACGGATACGGGTATGAATATTGATATCCATGCGGGCTTGGGCTCGGAGATTCTTTTAAACTGCGGGTATTGGGACGGGTATTATAGTACCTGTCCATTGCCATCCCTAAGTTTGATTCACCATAAACCTTTTCTAAGCAACTTTAGCCAATCAATTGTTAAATAAAATCTAAATCTATCTTATATACTATATTCATCTATCAAACAACATTGCTTACCTTTCCTTCTCAAAATGTAATCACCTCTTCAAATGTTAAAATAGCTAAAAAAAACACAAGATGGAAAATGATAGCTGATCAATAATTGAGAGTCAGAAGTGCCACATATCACATCTGTATATTATGTGTATACAATTAGAAATTAGTGGAAATTTTAACTCAAAACATCTGTATATTATGTGTATACAATTAAAAAATAAACACAAAAATTATGAAAATTTTAACTCAAAACATCTGTATATTATGTGTATAATATACTAAATAAAGAATTTTTTGAAAAAGTAGATCCATTATAGACTAGAAAGAAACTCGCTACCTAAAATTTTCCAAAAACAGAAGAACAGGTAAGATATACACAACTAATATCCAAAACGACGCGTTTCCGCGTCGTTTCCGCGTCGTTTTCCACCGAGTTTAGTTTACTGTAATTCTGTTTTTTCCTCCTTTAGTCGGTTAAATTGTTCGTTTCCTCTCGTAATCACCATTACCTCAATTTCCAACAAGTTCAATTTGAATCGAGTTTTTAGTTCGTTTCATTCATTTTCATTCTTCTTCTTAGTTGAAGTTGAATTGAAGATTGCAGAAACGATACTGAATCGATTCATGGATCTGAAATTCTTATTGTTGGTTACAGTAGGTTTGGAAATTTTGTGCGTTGTTGCGAATGGGAGTAATTTAGTGTTTCAGGTGGAGCGCCGGAAAACGAATTTGAGTGGAATTAGAGATCACGATGATCGCCGGCGAGGTAGGTTTCTTTCCACCATTGATATCAACCTTGGCGGTAACGGTGTTCCTACTCAAACCGGGTTCGTTTTTTCAATTTTATTTCATTTTTGAGTTGTAATTGTTAATGCAGAGTGATTATTTAATTATTATGTA
The DNA here is from genome assembly GCF_029867415.1 of Vicia villosa. Taxonomy (NCBI): domain Eukaryota; kingdom Viridiplantae; phylum Streptophyta; class Magnoliopsida; order Fabales; family Fabaceae; genus Vicia; species Vicia villosa. The sequence continues at coordinate 132,370,894 of NC_081180.1, read as the reverse complement.
TTATGATTTTTGTTGTTGTTGCTGGCAATGTAAAATGACTGCAATTCTTTGAAAATCTGAGAAGTAATTCATCGCGTTCTCCGGAGTTGAAAAAATGAAAGCTGAGCTAAATTATAATATGTAATTATTATTATTATTGTAGGCTTATATTAGGTTACTTGATTTAGGTTGTATTACACAAAAATTGGGCTCGGCTCTCCGAAGAAGGATTACTATGTTCAAGTTGATACAGGAAGTGATGTTCTGTGGGTGAATTGTATTGAGTGCTCGAGATGTCCCAAGAAAAGCGATATCGGTGTATGTATGCATTTTCAGTTAAGTCAAAGTTATGTTGACCTGATTCCTTACTGAATTTTGTGTTTTCGTTATTGTTATTATGATACAAAAGATGGACTTGACTCTCTATGACCCAAAGGGGTCTGATACTTCGATGTTAATTGCTTGTGACCATGAGTTTTGCTCTTCCACATATGACGGTCCAATTCCTGGTTGTAAAGCGGAAATGTCCTGCCCTTATAGTATAACTTATGGAGATGGAAGTGCGACTAATGGATATTATGTCAAGGATTTTCTTACTTTTGACAGTGTCAGTGGAAATCTTAATACTGCACCACAAAATAGCAGCATTATTTTTGGGTGAGAATTGTTAATACTTTTTCTCCATAATTGACGTTGTATTTTATGTTGTTGAGTTTTCGCACAATCATATTATTGTTGTTGAATTAGATTAGGGGTTCTTGTTCTTTTTTCTCATTGACTACTAGGTTATCTTGGCCTTGCACAAACATTTCATTTCCTTTTGAGTTAACTGTTTTACGGTACTTGAATACTTTCCATTCGAGTGGGGAGTTTCTGTTAGTCATTTTTATTTAGAAACACTCATCTTTCTAGGTTACTGGTTTAACATTTCTTATTCACCTCTTTTGTATCTGAATATTCACTTGTTGATGACAGGTGTGGTGCTGCACAGTCCGGCTTATTGGGTTCATCTAATGAAGAAGCCCTTGATGGAATAATTGGTTTTGGACAAGCAAATTCTTCCGTGCTTTCACAGCTTGCTGCATCTGGAAAGGTTAAAAAGATATTTTCACACTGCCTTGACACTAAACGTGGTGGTGGAATATTTGCCATAGGGGAATTGGTGGAACCAAAAGTCAGTACAACTCCATTGGTACCTAACATGTATGTTCATCAACCTAGTCTTTTTCTCTCATGCCTTGATATTAGTTGTCATGTAAACCAAGGGCAAAACTTGCAGACACACAATCTCTTATCAATAATGAAACCTCAATTCATGATCAAACTATCATAATATTGTCTAGGTTGATATACAATTCCCCAAGGGAGCTGTACTTACTATTAGCAGAAGAAAAAAATTTGCTAGAGTATTATATTATTTTATTTATCTTTGATGGGAATCCACATAGGTATGGTTGTGTGTTAACCTTGTACTGAGAGTAGGCTTCCATCTGTTGTTTCTTGTGATTCTCCTTTTTTTATACCACCTTCTTATTGTATCTTGTGGGTATATTTCAATTTTGAAATTCTAAAATTTTTTGGGCATATGAAATTCGATTTCTATCCTTCTAGCTATTAGTTATACGTGTTAAGATATGTTTAGATTTCAGTTATACTCTGTTGAGAAAATCTCTCTAGTAGATTTGGGTTGTTAGTTTATTCATCCCTATATTCAAGGGATTTGATTATTGATATGAATGTATTCTTTTAGTTTTAAGTAACAAAAGCTGAGTGTTTCTCTCAAGCAATTCCAATAGGTCAAAAAATGAACTTATCGTATACTGTCTTTGTTGCTTTTAAGTCTTTTATTTTTTATGCTGGTATATTCATCTAAGACCACTTGTTTAAGCTTTGAAAACTTTCCATGAAATGTTCTTTCAGATACTCAAAATGTATTTGGTATCCAGTTTAGCTTTTGGGATTGTAATTATGCCATAACTTTACTTTGTTGACTATTGTAGGGCACATTACAATGTGGTTTTGAAGAATATTGAGGTTGATGGTGATGTTCTACAGCTTCCCTCGGATATATTTGATTCTGGGAATGGAAGGGGGACAGTGATTGATAGTGGAACAACCTTGGCTTATCTTCCTGACATAGTTTATGACCAACTAATTCCAAAGGTATATATTTTTATAAAAGATTAATTCAATTAATATTTCTTCTGGCGTACTTATGATTGTTCTTTATGATAGATTTTGGCTCGACAGCCTGGACTGAAAACATCTACTGAAGACCAAAATTTTCACTGTTTCTGGTATTATGAAAAGTAAGCCACCTACCATTGTGACATTTGTTTATAGAGATTTCAACTTTCTCTGTTATATCTAAATTATTATCATTTGCTGATATTAAGGTGTGATCTATTTGTTTGATTCATCATTGTTTTTTATTGACTTAGGATACCAGATAATTTGTCAGTGTTGAGATTTATTTTATTGCTTTTTTATCTCATTAGGCAAAAAGTATGGTGACAACATCATATTTTCATTTAATTATGATTTATATCTTCCGAAATGTCTTATTTTGCTGATTTGATAATATTAATAATCCAATATTCTGAAACCAGCAGATGGAAAAATATAAGTATAAAATAATAGGACATGTGACAGTTGCAAGTGGGATTCTATTAAGATAAAATATTAGTATACGATAGAAACTGGTACCTATAGTGAATGAGTTAAAGAAAAGAAAACAAAAATGATAGAACAACTCTGCAGAATTTGTATAGAACAGCCGTTTGTATTATCTGTACAGAATTAACATACCAGTACATTGGAGAAAGTTTAGAGAGACAATGATAGAATAGGTATAAAACAACTCGTATCCAAGATATTCAAGAATCTTGGTCTCTCCCTTTCAAGAATTCTAGAGCTTGGTCTCTCCCACCCAAAAACCACTCAATAATTATCCCATAATCAGTAAGTCTAACAGTTTATCAGTCCAATATTTTTCACTTTTTAATAAGGATGAAACTTTAACATAACTCGATATGTTGACTTTAAAATTAATGATTAGCTTCTTGATGAAGTGGCTGTATTATGTCCTATCAGAACTGCTTGACTAGCTTCTTGATCAAGTGACTGCATTCTCAGTCCTTTTCATTTTCTTTTTTGGGCTTCGTTTATTTTGGCCTTTTCCTTAGCTTGTGAAAGGATCAGTTCAGTTGGTTGAGTTGTTGTCTGCAAATAATCGTAGATATAATTATTTTTAGTAGACTATTGATGTAAAAGCTTTTTGTTGCTAGTTGCTACATATGCATATAATTTTATATTACAAAAAATCCATATGTTAAAGAGGGCTCTTTAAAACTTTAACTGTGATGAATTGTTCAAATGATGCTTATTTCATACTGTTTGAAAGCTGAATTTTATCAATCCAAGAAGCCAATAACTGCACTTGATTCTCTGGCATATTGTTGAGCCCTTAATATGTTGACCATTGTAACCTTGCAGTGTTGATGGTGGATTTCCAGTTGTCAAGCTACATTTTCAGAATTCTCTTTCTCTGACAGTTTATCCTCATGACTACCTGTTCCCATATAAGGTGAGTATGAACTTCATTCTTCCGTGTAGATATACCCAGATTCTAAATTGAGATGCTTTGTGGATGCTAGTTACTCAAATGACAAGTGATTTCGTATAAGTTTAACATGTTTGAATTGATTTCTCCCTCTCTCAAGTCGGAGTTGTACCCAGGTCTAGGTGTTTTGTGTTTTATCATTCATGCTTATCAAGTGGCATATATAATACGTGTAGAATCATTATGTGATTATACATTAATGGGTCTAATCTGATTGTCGATTCCTTGTTAACTGTGGACTTCAATGATGGTTTAAATTGCCATCTGGATAACTTTACTGATATGTTATGTATGTTTTCGATTTATTTTTGAATTGCTCAGTTTGTTAAACTTGTTGCTGGTGTGTAACTACTATTATTGTTTCTTGATATTCTTCTTATTTTTGTCCCCTAGAATGGTATGCAATGTATTGGCTGGCAGAGAAGTGTAACAGAGACTAAGGATGGAAAGGACATGACACTTCTTGGAGGTACACTTTAGAATTAACTATCACTTATGAATACTTAAAGCTGAAAATATCACTTATGAATACTTAAAGCTGAAAATATTGTATTCTTCATATTGGACCAAATGGAATGTACAATAGTTATACCTGAGGGCAGCCACATCAATACCCAAAGATTAGGGAACATGATTTAGTTAAAATTATGAAATTAATGTCTACATTATCCCAATACAAATATTCACAATATCTCAATGCTCCCCCTCAAAAAGCTTGTTACAAATGCGAGTTATCCGAGGACCCCACAGACTTGGCGATGATATCAGCAAGCTAATCCTTGGAACAAGCATATAATGTTTTCATGACACAACAGGATCTTCTCTAATAAAGCAGCAGTCAAATAATGAGAGAAGTGAGAGAAGATGAAGAACTCTTCATTGAGAAGGTTGTAGATTTGAGAAGATGAATCATTGGATTGAGCCACTGATTCGTCTGCAGTGGCTGTGTTGAGTGACGATGGTAGCAAATGCTTGCATCATGGCCAAATGGTAGCGATATTGAATGACTGAGGTTAAAGCTTGATATTCATCAGGCAGTCTATCTAGTGCAGCTTCAAGTTGATCACAATAAGATACAAGATTTCCAATCGATTCAAGAATATCAGCGATTTGCTGAATTCAACCTAGATATTGCGTGATTGTCTTGTTACCTTTGGTGATACATTTCAATTCCCTGCGCAATTGACGAGATTTAGCATTGATCTTCATTTTCTAGAATAAACCTTTCTTATTTATCAATTCCCAGCGCATTTCAAATGTTTTGGATGTGTTAATATCATTTATTAACTTAAAATTATTTTCAATTTCAGATTTGGTGCTATCAAACAAACTAGTCTTATATGATCTTGAGAATATGGCCATCGGATGGGTCGACTACAATTGTGAGTAACAAGTAGCCTCATCTGTTGTAGTAGCTATCTAATCAACATAAATCTCATTGTTAATCTTTTGGTTTTTCAGGATTAAATTTGTTTTGATAATATTATGTGCTAGAATAAATTGCTTAGCATTTTGTTAATGTTTCTGTAGGCTCTTCCAGCATTAAAGTGAAGGATGCAACGACTGGAGTAGTACATACAGTGGGCGCACACAACATTTCTTCAGCTTCTAACTTTTTAATTGGTAGAACATTGGCATTCTTTTTGTTGCTAACTGCCATGCTAAACATTTTTTTCATCTAGGTTTTGATGGGTTATGACCATTCATTTGATTTTGTTGTATCATAATTCTTGAATGATAAGGTGTGCAGTGTGGTTGTTTATATGATATAATTTAACCATTTCTCGCATAGATGTAAATGAGAAAGGGCCTTTTTTTTTGGGCAACACATTTTATTATTTTTTAAATGAATGTTTATGATTATGGATCTCTTTGTCTCAGCTTTTAAAAAAATGGATTTTTTCTTAAAATAGATTTTATAAAATCATTTTTTAAAATATTACAAATTTTTTTATATTCGTTTTTTTTCTAAATTAAAACATTACTTTTTACATCATATAGCATAAACAAACATTAATGAAGACTAAAACATAGTCAAAATTGTAATTTTTTTATAAAGTGGTATTTCAAAAATGATTTTTATGAAAATCTATTTGAAATAGTTTCAAAATTAAGTGATTTTTTGAAATTTTGATATAATAAAGTTTAAAAAAAAGATGAAATACCTAAAGTAATATTTTAAGAATAATTATTTAAATCAAATTTTTATTTGAATATGAAAAATTTATGCAAATATTTTTTAAACAAAATTATGTAATATTATAAAAATTATTTAAAAAAAAAAGCCAAAACAAACTGTTTCTATATAATGTGGATGCATTGTCTTGTCTTTTTATGACGACAAATATTGATAATTTGAATAATTAACTAATACTATTTTCTTGTAGCAAAGCATTCAGTAATGTTCACAGTCACAATTAATATGAATCATTGAAATTTCATTTTAAGAAATTAGAAATTAATATTTGTTGGGTAGAAGCACAAATGGTATTACGCAACTAAAATTAGTCATTTAAGTGTACGATTTGAAACAATATAAACAATATTTACGCAAAAAACCATGAGCAAGAAAAGTATTTTATTAAGAGGAAGAAATTACAACACCTCTCTAAATTGGAGAACACTCACAAGGAGAATCTTATTGTAGAAATACTCCCTCCGTCTCACAATGAGTGATTCATTGGGTCATTTCACACATATTAAGAAAAGAGTATAAAAGTAAGAGAGAGAATAATGTTTTTACTATAGTGTCCCTATTATGTATTGGAAATGATGAAATTTTTATTAATTAGATGGTAAAATTGGAAAAAGTGTATTGGAAATTGAAATGGGTCATTCATTTTGGGACACTATTTTATTCCAAATGGGTCACTCATTATTGTACGGAGGGAGTACTAATTTTCCTCTCTAGTATTGCTAATAGAAATAATGATTATGGGATGATAATGCTACAAGATGATGCAACTATTTATAATGATATTGTTGCTATGAATAGCTTACGCCCTTTTCTCTTTATCATCAACAAACCAATGATTTCAATAGCCTTGACCTTTTCTTTCCAACAAATTGACTTTATGTGTTCATAATCTCTCACTTAAAGTGAAATTTGTTTGCTTTCAAAATTCTTCTAGCTTGCCAATTCCATGCTGCTACGTTTATGATAGGCCACAAGAGGATCTACGCCAAATAAATTTGTTAGTGTTGATATCTCGTTTCTTTTGTAATTGGTTTCGAGAACTGTCGTTCTCCTTATTAATACATTTTTGCTTTTGAAAAAAAAACACATGTGCTAGGTTGTTTTTAGTGTCAATTTTTTTCATATTCACACTCCCTTCCTTTACTAATTGAACAAAACGGAATTGTACTCCTCATTGTTTTGTCCTTAAATGAAAGATTGAATTTCTTGCAATGTGCAACACACTCTGACCGTCACAATATACAATAATCTTTTGTTGTTTCTATCAGAGTTCTTCCAATAACCTTTGAATCCAAATAGCTTCCTTGCATGTTTGGGTGGTTGTCATATATTTGCTTCTATAATAGATAAAGCTACAACAATTTGCAATTTGGATAACCAACTTGCCACTCCTCCTACAAGGGAAAACACATAGACGTAGTATATTTTATTTTGTCAATATCACTAACATAATCTGAATCAACATATCCTCTAACAACAAACTTTGATCCTCCGAAACAAAATGCAACATCTAAGACCCCTTTAATTTATGTTAGGACCATATTCACAACATTCCAATGCTCTCTACCAAAATCTTCCATAAACCAATAGATCGTCCTAACCTATTGATCAATATCTAATCTACTACAAATCAAAACATACATAAGATTTTCCATTGCTGATGCATACGGTACTCGAGACACATACTTAAGGATAATTTACAATTAATAGGCAGTGGGGTTGAGGTTGACATACAATCTTGCATGTTGAAGTGCTACAAGGCTTTCCGAAGATAATTATTCTAAGAGAGCCAAATCTTCGTATCTTTTCTATCTCGATGAATTTACATCCATAAAATCTTGTTTGAATCTTGTTTGCTGGTCCCAAATCCTTCATATCGAACCCCCAAGTCAAGCATGCCATCAATTCTTTAACTTAATCTTTGTTGGGACCTACCACCAACATGTCATCCACAACAACAATAAAATAATAAAATCATTATTACCAAACCTCTTGTGGTACGTACAATGATCTAAATTAAGTATGTTATATTCAAGGCTAATTATGAAAGAATTAAATCTCTTGTACCAACATCGAGGCATCTGTTTTAGACCTATAGAGATTTGGTCAACATGCAAACCAAATTTTCCTTTCCTTGTTCTTCAAAACCTTGTGGTTGGAGCATATATATTTCTTCTTCAAGATCTCCATGAAGAAAATTAGTTTTTACATCTAATTTCTCAAGATGTAAATCAAATGCAACACACATAGTCAAAACTATTATGATAATAATGAGTCTAACAATTGGGGAGAATATTTCATTGAAATGAATATCTTATTTCTGAGGCATACCTTTAAACCACCAGTCTTGCATGATATCATTCTACATAATCATTACCATCTCGTTTGATCTTGTATACCCATTTGTTTTTTATGGATTTCCAACCTTTTGGAATTTCAACAAGTTCCCATGTTTTGTTTTTATGTAAGACTTCCATATCTTCATGCATTGCTTTCATCCACAGAGAAACTTCTAAGATTCTTCTAGCCTCTTGAAAGGTTAATGTCTCCCATTCTTCTTCTAAAAGAAAATACGCGTCATGAATTACCATTACATAGTCTGAATGTCACACTAGTGTTATAATCTGACGTGATGATCGGCAAAATCCTGTATTATTGGACTCATTTGGAACTTGTTCCTCATGCATTGGTTCAACGTCAGAAGAATAATATTCTTCAGATTTTCTTTTTATCTCAACTGTAGTAGTTTTTTTGGCAACAATATAATGTTTCTGCTCACTCTACAGTTCATTTTCCACAAAGACTACATCTCTACTAATAACAAGCTTGCGGACAGTGGGATCCCACAAACGATACCCCTTCATGTTGTCATCATAATTTAAGAATACATATTTTATAAACTTTGTATCTAGCTTTATTTTTTCTTGGGAGTTGTACATTGTGTACACAATACATCCCAACACATGTAAGGAAGAATAATCACCTGGTTTTCTATTCCAAATCTTCATTGGTGTTTTCAAACCAATTGTAGTTGATGGAGATCAGTTGATCACATAATAGAAAGTTTTCAAGGCTTCTACCCAAAAAAAACTTATTCTATCTCAGAGAGCTCTATTCATTCGCTCTGATACACCATTCTGCTGAGGTGTTTGTAGAACTCTAAATTGTCTTATAAAACCCATATGTAAAATGTAAATTGATTTACATACTCTCTGTCAAAACGAATTAGTGAAAAATCAATGAGTTAATTGATTCTCCCTTAATGTTAATTGATTCACCATTCCAAATTTTACCTATCAAAATCAATTGACCTCCTCATGTAAATTGATTTACCTAGTGTTTTTGCTTAAATTTTTTGAACATTGAAGACAAGTAAATCGATTCACCTCCCCATGTAAATTGATTTATCTCTGTAGCTTTTGGAAAATATTTTGAATCATTTTCATACCTCTTCATTGCACTTGTTCATCATACCTTTTTCAAATCATTGCAAATTGATCATGCACATTTCTTTAATCATTGCCATTGTTTCTAGAGGTTTATTATAAACTATAAATAGCCGAATTTTTCATTGTTAAAGTTACCTCTTCCCATCTTATTTTTCAAACAATTCATCTACTATTTCTATGTGTTCATAACGTTTGGACAAAAAAAAATTTGTGCATAAATTTCGTACATCAGATAAATTTTTCTTAGACATATATATATATATATATATATATATATATATATATATATATATATATATATATATATATATATATATATATATATTCTTGAATTGTATTCCAGTGGGAGAGAAGATCAAAATTGTTATATCTAGGAATTCAAGCCAAGTTAAAAAGATTATTCAAAGTTGTATTCATAATTAGTATTTGTTCACCAAGTGTGTGGTGACATTGTCTGTAAGGAAAATGGTTGCACTTCCTAGAGGTTTTTGTAAACAGGAAGTGGTATTCTTTCTGTTTGTTGGAAAAAGGTCCCTTGAATTGATTTGATTGAAAGTCCACATTAGCTTTGGTGTTTATGTTAAAAAATTGTAATAGAGGTCTTGGTGTAAGAGTTGTACAAAGATCTAACACAATGAAACCTCTCACGGGGTGAGATGTAACACCCTTCTAAACCCCGCGACAATTAATAAAATAATCAGAGTAAAACATAAAAACAAGGGTGCCACAATTAAAAAAAAATCAAATATAACTCATCTGTCATGCTTTATTAGGAACGATTCATCAAATAACAATCTCATGTTTATCACAGCGGAATAATATAACATCACCAAACAAACCAATGGAACATAATCCATAAACCAATCAAATAGAGTATAATTATTAAACTCTAAAACTATCGTTCCCAGTGTTACAAGACCAAAGCATGACCGACACGACCCAAAATAAAGGGATAGACTCTACGAGCTATCCTCACCAAAGTAATAAGCCGCTACTCCTCAATCTGAAAATTATCAACATATAAGTGTGAGTCTCATTCACAATTAATAAATAGGCTAAATACCCTTTTTGGTCCCTTAATTATAGCTCGGGATCCATTCTGGTCCCTTATCTTTAAAAAGTTCCAAAGTGGTCCTTTAATTGTTCAAAAAGGTCCATGTTAGTCATTTCCGTCCAATTTTTAATAACGACGTCAACTTTTGCTTGTGTGGCATCTAACGTGGTACAATGGTCCTTTAATTGTTCAAAAAGGTCCACGTTAGTCCTTTTCGTCCAATTTTTACTAACGGCACGTGACTTGGCACACATTCATCTTCAAGTTCATTACAATTCTGAAAAAACATTCCAAAAGTTGAACTTTTCCATGTTGGCATCTGACGTGGCGCTGACCCATAGGCTTGGCATGTGAATTTCATTAAAATTCTGAAAAAACATTTCAAAATTTTTACTTTTACCAAGATCCGAACTTAAGGCACCAAGCTTTCAAGCAATAGCAAGCTTCCACTACACCACTTCAGAATTGATGTTAATTTGTTCATTCAATATTTTTATCAATATTATTATTAGTATTATTGTTTTATTTTATTAAAATTTATAATTTTATTAGCAAACAATCTTCATTTTTCGTAACAATAATACCCAAAAATTGTTCAAGAACTTAAAAACGAATTTTAATCTGAAAAATATTTTTTATCATCAAACACAGAAAAAGCCATGAAGAAAGAGAGAAATTGCAGATATTGTTGTTATAGCTTAAAAACCCAGAGTGAAACCCAGGTTGAGCAAAATTTTGCACGATCTTTGCAATTGTTGTTACTGTTCCAGATTAGAACTTATGAATTTGGGGCTTTATGGTTCATGTTGAAACCCATGTTAACTTGGGTGAAGAGGAAGAAGTTGTTGTATGTTTAATGGCACTCTCTTGTGGTTTCGTCACTGTTTAGATGAAATTTGTCACAAGAAAAAAGATGATTTTGGTTCTTGTGTTGCTGATAACAACAAACAACCTGATATGGCAAAAGATGTTAAGGATACACTTTTTATGTTGAGGGAAATTATTGAAATTGTTAATGGAGAATTTTGAGAAGAAAATAATTGAATCTGGAGGACTAGCTTTTAGGGGTTCTTTTGGTGTTCCTCATAATCCTAAATTTACGTTCGTGTGGATTTATGGTTGATTAAGTTGAAGATGGAGCTTCTTAGAAATTATGGATCTACTCTTTTGGTGTCTGGTTTAGGAGGAATGGGTAAAACAACGTTAGCCACTTTAATTTCAATATAACCATAAAGATATTAATATAAATTTAAATAATGATAGTTGCACTATAAATCTAAACTGATAATCTAGTAAAAAATAATAATAATTTAAACAACAATAATAATAAAATAATAATAATGTCAATAAAGAATACTATGGGAATTTTTTGGAATATGATTAGTATAAATGATTTGAAATAATAAACATCAATTGTGAAGTGGTGTAGTGGAAGCTTGCTATTGCTTGTACTCAAGATGGGTAATGAACTTTTGGAATGTTTTTTCAGAATTGTAATGAACTTGAAGATGAATGTATGCCAAGTCACGTGCCGTTAGTAAAAATTGGACGGAAAGGACTAACGTGGACCTTTTTGAACAATTAAAGGACCACTGCGCCACGTTAGATGCCACACAAGCAAAAGTTGACGTCGTTAGTAAAAATTGGACGGAAATGACTAACATGGACCTTTTTGAACAATTAAAGGACCACTTTGGAACTTTTTAAAGATAAGGGACCAGAATGTTTTTTCAGAATTTTAATGAACTTCACATGCCAAGCCTATGGGTCAGCGCCACGTCAGATGCCAACATGGAAAAGTTGACGCCGTTAGCAAAAATTGGACGGAAAGGACTAACGTGGACCTTTTTGTAGAATTAAATGACCACTTTGGAACTTTTTAAAGATAAGGGACCAAAATGGATCCCGGGCTATAATTAAGGGACTAAAAAGGGTATTTAGCCTAATAAATATTATGCATTCATAAGCAACAAAACATCATAATATATCATTCACCCAATTTGCAATATATTCATATTTTCAATTGTCATTCAACAACCACCGCAAATACATCACCCAACATAACACTGAAATCCATTCAATCATGTTATGACAAAAATGCATATGAACCAACTGACACTATGCATGTGGTACCAATAAGCCGTGGAATTAATCCACTCAATCACCGAGATACGACACTATCGGCACAAATTCCACACAATGGGAATTATGCCCACCGTTGATCCAAACATCACCGGGATCCATCACCAAAATGATTTATGAATGAATGCACACATATGACATACTTACACATCATCGATCCGATGAAATACATCGCCTCACCATAACTCACCACTATCATCACCAACCAGTATGCACATGCTTCCGCAATCATTCGATCATTTACACTTTTGACTCAATAAACATAGCAATAACCACAATTCATCCATCATTACACCAATACATTGTCATATTCACAAAATCATATATATATATATATATATATATGCACAATGTTTCATTTTATCAAAACAATTGAATCGGTTTAAAAAAAATAAAGTCGGGCCACTGTCCATCTCACCAAATTATCATATAAAACATTTAATTAGTTTTGCAACGCCCAAAACGACACCTAAAAAGGATACACAGATCAAAAGATACGCTGTTTCAAAGTTCAGAAAATTTCTGCACCGCAGGGTTCGCTTAGCGACCCTCCAGCGCGCTTATGGAATCAATTTTCCAATAACCCCGCTTTAAGCGGTCAAAGACAGTAGCGAACTACGTTGGCACCTCCACTTAACGGGCTAGGTCCGCTTAGCGAGCTCAATTAATTTTTGAAAAATGAACAACATCCGCTTAGCGAGCCAGAGGCCGCTTAGCGGACATGCGATTATGCAGAAATTCACCTCTGTGACAGACCTGCGAAATCCAACACCCCTCACCCAAAATTCAGTCTAAACATCGATTAGGCACGCATTATCATGATTTCAGTCATCGTTCAACCTCAATACCAAATAAAATCATACTTTTAATAGCCCTAATCATAAACTCCCAAACCTAACAATCCCAAACCCTCACATATTCAATTGAAGCAAACAATATCTTAATCAATCCTATCACCTATGAAACACATAAGAGATACTAATAGAAAGAGTCCCCCCTTACCTTGATTCAAATTTCTTGAAAGCCCTATTCCTCTTCTTCTCCTCTTCTTTGTTCTTGTATGTGTTTTGCAAACCTCCTCTTCTGACTCTTCTGTTTCTCTATTTCCCAATTTCCTTTATTATTATTATGAAAGAAAAACAGAAAATAACTTCAGTAGGGCCTCACACGTAGCACCCCCTCTTTACTAAACACAACATCAAGCCCACTTACTTCTTCACAATTTTCCCAATTAATCCGATTAATTAATTAACTCCAATAATTAATTTTAAATTCCAGAAAAGTGGCTTCCGCTAATCTTGTTTTTAGAGATGGTGGTAGTAACAGTAAGCCTCCATGTTTCATTGGAAGCATATCTAGCAGCACAAGGAGAAGAAATACGAAATGTTGTTGAAATGGTCCATAAATTCCTAAGACGGTCATCAATAATGTAGAACAAGAAAAAAAATAAAAGGCTCTTGTAATGAAGATGACAAGAAGAAAATGCTATTTGACAAAAAGGCAAAGAACATTCTTCAATCAGCCCAAGGTATGGATAAATTCTTTCGTATATCTCATAGTAAAACAGGAAAAGAGATTTGGAAAATTTTAGAAGTGACACATGAAGGCACGATAGAGGTAAATATATCTAAACTAAACACTTTATCACAAGAATATGAAATGTTTAGAATGCGGTCCGGTTAATCAATTCTTGATTTGTAAAAGAGAATTACTCACTTAACCATTCATTTTATGGCTTTTGGAAAATCTTTTACAAAGGATGAATTGAATATCAAGGTCCTTAGATCTTTAACATAGACATGGAAACCAAAGGTGGCGATAATATCAGAAACGAAAAATCTTTCTAAAATATCTTCTACAGCATTGTTCGGTAAATTACAAGAACATGAGATAGAACTTAAAAGACTAGAAAATTATGAAAATTCATAAAAGAAATCCATAAGTCGTGCCTTATTAACTAGAGTAAAAAACCATGATAGTAATTAATAGGATGAATCTCAACCCACTAGTAATGAAGATGATGCTCTAGTCAAGAAATTTGATTTTTTTTTTAAAGAAAAGGACAAAAGAAATAAGCCAGAAAGAAGCATCAAGAAAGAAGGTTACTTGCTTTGAATATAGAAAAGAGGATACATCAAAAGTGAATTACCTAGATTTCAAAATGAGAATAAATTCAACACCAAGAAGGACAAAAGGCCAAAGAAAGCATATGTGAGGGTGCAGTTACCGTGCATAGATAAAAATCTATGCACCATGCATAGATCATTATGGACCCTTGGATCAAATTCTAGACATCAATTGTTATTACTCAATACTCAATACTCACCACTCAATACTCAATTCTCAATACTCAATACTGGATTTCCAATGACTTATGTAGGCTTATGCACGGTGCATAAGGAAATCCTTATGCATATTAGCCAAAGCCCATATGTGACTTGAGATGACAATGAGATAAGTTCATCTTTAGATGAAGAAGCAAACATGACATTAATGGCTTCATACCATTCTGATTAGAGTTGTCAATATAGGCTACCCGACCCTAAACAGGCCGGTCCTGACGGGCCCTAGGTTTTTTAAGGCTGGGCCAAAAAGGTCCTGTGTAATATAGGCTCGAGATTTACTACCCGAGCCTGACCTTAGATGGGCTTCGGGCTACCCGGCCCTAAATGGGCTTTTTTATTTAAAAAAATTAAAATAAAAACTCCATAATATTTATTATAAATAAAATTAAAAATTATGTTATTTTAAACATAATACATTATTAAGTAAAATATTATCTCTTATAAATACTATAATGTATTTCTAAATACAATATATGTCTAAATTGTATAAAATAATACTTGAATATTTATTATAAGAGAAAGACTAATATAATACGATGAAAAAAATTTGTTTATATTAATGTATAACATTTAAAAGAGAAAGATTGAATAAAATATAGATAAAATTTAATGATGTGAGAAAAATCAATATGCTATTTTGGAGTAAGATAATATAAATATTAATATATTTTTTAAAAATTTATAATTATGCAGGCCTAATGGGCTAGCCCTAATGGGTAGCGGACTTTTCAGGGCTGGGCTAAAAAGACCCTGAAAAATATGGGTTATAATTTTAAGGCCCAAGCCTTGTGATTTTTCAGGTCTGCCGGACTGACCCATAAGGACTATAGCCCATTTTGACAACTCTAATTCTGATGAAGAAGAAAACGAGGTTAGTGATTATGAGATTAATGATATACCTTCATAAGATAAATTACAAAATGCTATCCATGAATTACATAAGGAATATTTGAAACTTTCTAGAAAATGTTTTAATCAAAAGAAATTAATTTAACTCTAGAAAGTGAGGCTAATGATATGAAAATGGAATTAGACCAAGTCAAAAATTCAGCATGTACTAAATTTCAATCTCATGAATATAATATTGTTGAACTAAACCAAGTGATCAAGAAATATGAAAAGGGTCAAATTGGTTTGGAAAATATGCTATGTAAACAAAGATATTCTAATGATAAATATGGACTTGGGTACTCCAAATTTGATAAACCAAGTACAAGTTAAACTACCTTTGTAAAGGCTACTCACAATAAGTTCAACAATGTGGAACTAAAGAAAGTGCATAGTATAATTCATCCTAAAATATACTACTAATAGTTTCTGTAGGTACTTGGAGACCATATGCTAATTTTTTCAAATTAAAATTGATTTTTAAGATACAAGACCATATGGTATGGTAGAACTAAAGCTTCTTTGGATTAAAAATGATTTGAAAAAGATTGACACTTTGATGTCAACATTGAAATAAAATTATTATGAAGAAGATAAATATTTTTATATCTAATGTATCATTTCCCTTGTATTATGATTCTTTAAATTTTACTCTTTTTTTCTTTTTGATGAAGGCAAAAGGGGGAGAAGAGATATGGTTGCTTTTGTTGTTTTTCATGATACCAAAGACTAAAGTATAACTTGTAAAATAAAGGGGAGATATGCAAGATAGGGGGAGATATACAAGATAGGGAGAGCAATCAAGTATCAAGAAAAAACTCCCCATTAATCTATTTTGTCATCTTCAAAAAGGGGGAGATTGTGAAGAAGATGTTCTTCATCTATGTTAACATAGTTTTGATGAAGACAAAAGCTTTTCAATGAAGAAATATAAAAGAATAAAAAGATTGAAATCAAATATCAAGATTGTATAAGCTTTGGAAATCAAAGGGTTAAATCATGAAGATTGGGGTACCAATGGCATTTCATTTATGTATATATGTTAGGTACTTAAACATTTTCATCTAAATCATTCATAACTTTGTTGCATGATTCACTTTCAAAAACATTTTAACTTAGGAAAATTTTCAAGTTTTTGGAAAGGTAAATCGATTAACATACTCTCTGCCAAAACAAATTTGTGAAAAATCAATGAGTAAATAGATTCACCATTCCATGTTAATCGATTCACCATTCCAAATTTTTCCTATAAAAATCGACTGACCTTCTCATTTAAATAGAGTTACCTAGTGTTTTTGCTTAAAATTTTTGAATGTTGAAGACAAGTAAATCGATTCACCTCCCCATGTAAATTGATTTAATTATGTAGCTTTTGGAAAAAAAATTCTAAATCACTGCCATACCTCTTCATTGCACATGTTCATCATACCTTTTTCAAATCATTGAAAATTGATCACGAACATTTCTTTATTCATTGCTATTGTTTCTAGAGGTATTTTAAAAACTATAAATAGGAGAATTTTCATTGTTAAAATCACCTCTTTCAATCTTATTTTTCAAACAATTCATCTACTGTTTCTATGTGTTCATAACTTTTGGACAGGAACTTTTTGTGATCAAAATTGTTATATCTTGGAATTCAAGCCAAGTTGGAAATATTATTCAAAGTTGTATTCATAATTTCTATTTGTTCACCAAGTGTGTGGTGATATTGTTTGTAAGGAAAATGGTTGTGCTTTCTATATGTGTTTGCAAATAAGTGGTGTTCTTTCTGTTTGTTGGAAAAAGGTCCTTTGAATTGGTTTGATTCAAAGTCCATCATAGGTTTGGTATTTATGTTAGAAGATGGTAAGATAGGTCTTGGTGTAAGGCTAGTACAAAGATCTAACACAGTGAAATCCCTCACGGGGTGTGAGGGGATAGACTACCCCTTGTTTGGAAAGGGGAACCGGGATATATTCTTGTGTCAATTTAGTCACCGCACTTTATTTTTCCTGCTTTATCTTTCTTCTGATTATCATATCTACCAGAAAAATAAAAAGATCAATAACATCTCGAAAATAAGCGAAAAAGTCTTAAAACCTAATTCACCCCCTCGTAGGTTGCATTTTATACTTACAATATTGGGGGCCGATTTTAACTTTGGGTAGCTCTGAGTGAGAGGGTTGGAGGGGTTGGTTCATCTAGTAGCTCTACTAGTGCGGATTGCTCCGTCATCAACAATTTCATCTCTCAGTTGAAGTGGTTGACCTCCCCTTTTTATGTTGGAAGGTTACTCGGTTCTATCCCACGGTTCTATCCCAATGGGGGAGTTATTAGTAGACTGGATAGGATTCAGGTGTATGCATGGTTGATGGGATCTAAGGGGTGTGACTTCTCAGTAATTTCTTTCTAGAGACATCTAGGATCATTGTTTGATCATCCTTGGGTATTACAAGTCCCAAACGTTTTATATTTAATAATAATTAGCTTGCTCTTTGTGCATTTGCAAAATTAGTTCATACTAGTTGAAGTGGTTCTATATCCTCTGGTTGAGAAGCTTTGTTCAAAAATAGAAACTCAAATCTTTTAAAGAGGTGGTAAAAGTGTGGAATACAATTTTTTTTGTTGAAATTTTGACTTCCAAATTGATTCCCTAAGAGAGGCTGTTAGCTTTCTTAATTCTAGAGCCTACCTTGGTGTTATTTCTTTTGATGAGGTGGTGGTTAGGTTGAGAATTATTGTGAATTTCTGGTCTTTACTTAGGGTTACAGATTCCCAATGTTTTTAGAGATCTAAAGCCAAGTGGTTTAAGGAGGTTGATAATAATTATGGTTTCTTCTACTATCTACCCAATATTATAAAATTGACCAAACTCCCTAATTTAACCTCCTCCCTAAAAAACTCTACCCTTAAAAAAGGTTACTTTAGTAATTAACAAATTGAATTTTTTCTACTGCCATGTGTTGTTTGCTAATTGGACAGCTTATCCAAATTTGTACTTCCTTTCACATTTTCCTCCAACACAAACACTACTTTTCTAATCTTTCTCACTCATCGTTTTCACTTTCCTCCCTCTTGGTTGCAGAGTATTCGTGAGCTCTCCTCCTCCATTGCTGTGAAATTAAAGTTTTGGAACCTTCCTTATTTCCTCTCAAGCCGGTAACGAAACCACACTTAGGTATGATTCCCGCACGTTTTCATCCGCCGGTAACCTATGCATTTTGTGGCTTTGGGTTTCGTTTTTATGTGTTGCTTCTTTATTAGTATCAAACTTTCCTGGTTTTCGTGTTAATCGGTTTTTCCTCACCTATGCATTTTCACTCTTTGGCTTTCGATTTTGTGTGTTGCTTCTTTATAAGTATCAAACTTTCCTGGTTTTGTGTTAATCGTTTTTTCCAGAGTTGTCTTCATTTGATTTTAAATGCTTCAAAATCTTTCCTTTTGTAAAACTTTTGTATTGGCCACTGTCCTTTGTGAAACAACTCAAAAACGTTTGTTGTCCGAAAAATAATAGGGAGTTTTGGTTGATTTACACCTGCCTTTACTATATTTTTCATTCAGATAATTTTTGGTGTTAATTGGTTTTTTCTCGCCTATGCTTTTTCACTCTTTGGCTTTCGTTTTTGTGTGTTGCTTCTTTATAAGTATCAAACTTTCCTGGTTTTGTGTTAATCGGTTTTTCTAGAGTTGTCTTCATTTGAGTTTAAATGCTTCGAAATCTTTCCTTTTGTAAAACTTTTGTATTGGCCACTGTCCTTTGTGAAACAACTCAAAAACGTTTGCTGTCCGAAAAATAATAAGGAGTTTTGGTTGACTTACACCTGCCTTTACTATACTTTTTCATTCAGAAAATTTTTGGTTTTTCACTGATTTGTTATGCTTGCCATCTACTCCAGGAACAATGTCAAGGGCTCCCATTCTCATAAACGATCTGGTCAAGGGGAACCAAGTCTGGAAAATGATGATTAGGGTTGTTGATCTTTGGGTTGTTAATGAGAAAAATGGCCACCAACACCTTGAGATGGTCATTCAAGATGTAAATGTATCATTTTTTTTGAGATTCCAAACCTGGTTTGTTTGTGCTTTTATAACTTTCCACTCTTGTGTTTCCACTCTTATGCTTTTATCTTATTGTTCTATTTTATTGTTCTATTGCATTGTTCTGTTTCTGTTAAATGAACATTGTTACACGATGCTTTTCGCAGGGTGATAATATTCATGTGACGACTTGGAACCGAGATTTCAAAGATTGGTTTGAACAAGTCAAGGAGCATGAGACATTTATTCTGTATAACGGAGAGCCCGTTGACAACGAAGGTCCTTTAAAAGTCTGTTCCCACCCACTCAAGCTCATCTTCAACGGAGGGACTACTATGACCAAGGTGGCGTTACCCGACATACCGGCCTACAAATACATTTTTCATCCCATTGACAACTTTCTCAAAGGGAGCTACAAGCATGACATGTTATATGGTGAGATCTCACTATGTGATTTTTGCACACTGGTTACTTATTTATTCCTCCTTCTACAAAGTCACCATATCCATGAAATATGTCAAATTTTGATATTTGCTTTATTTGCTGCATACAATTCAGATGTTATAGGGGTATTGCAAGATGTAGTTAAGACACAAATGGGCGGTGGTGGTAGGAAATCTTGCGTCAATATTACCTTGCGTGATGTCGAAGGCAATGTTATCGAGGTGGCATTATGGGATGGTTACGACAAGCAATTCATGAACTACACTACCCCGAACAACATTTCTGGGCCTACAATTATCGTTTTGACCCATGCCTGGTGCAAGCCAAATACAGGTTTCAATTTGTTAACAACTTCATATTCTTGATGTTTATATTTAACTACTATAAACTTTAGTTCAATATTACATGCCATGCTGTTTCACTTGCACTGTCCTTCTTACAAACCATCGCGTTTCATTTTAGTTTCCGGTTTGCAGTCTCTTTCGAACGCATGGAACAGCTCTAGACTTTACATTAACTTGGATCATCCACAGGTTGTAGAATTCAAAGCTAGGTAATGTAACAATTTAAGTATGGAATTCAGTAAATACTATGTTTCAATTACATAGCATTCTTTATGACTAATGTAACCTTTGCACAATTTTGGAGCGACTGCTTTATCCGGTATACCTGCCCTTTCCCAATCATTAACTTGCGATTCTTCCATTCAATCTGCAAACAATTTCTGGACTAACTTGGCTGAGGTCAAGAGTATCCATGCAATCTCTGAACTAGGAAAGGTTAGGCTGTTTTTTCATTGTTTGTGTTTTGAACATGATTTGTTTGTTTCAATGTCATTAGCACGCCATTAAGCTTTCAATTGTGTTTTCCATCCTCTTCGATGCAATAAGATTCTTTCTCAACCACTATTGGCACTACCGTCGGTTTCAAAGCGTCCAAGAACGGATGGTATTTTGAGTCATATGCTGGGTCATTTGGAAACACAGATCCTGAACCTGTTATGAAGTGAGCACTTATTCTAGCCCTTCTACCCAATTGCATATCTTACTATAATAGCTTCCTATGACCTAAAACTCACTTATTCATGGTAGGTTCAAAGTTGAGGTGGAAGTCGTCTATGCTAACCACAAGGGAACCTTTGTTTTTTGGGATAAGGATTGTATTCCTTTTACAAAAATGTCTGTTAAGGAATTAAGAGAGGTTATGAAGGAGGTGAGAATTGTCATTGCCATTTTTCTTTTCTTACATTAAGCAACATACATGAATATTAATCCTATAGTTTCATTGTTGTTTTGAATAGGCTAGAGAGGACAACCCAAAAATTTGGCCTGCTCATCTAGATGTTTTGTTGAATAAAGAATTTGTGTTTCGTGTCAAGTATCAAAAACAGTTCCAACAATTCTCTATCGTGAAAATACTTAACGAGGACGGCCTTTACGCCAAGTTTGACAAATACCTCACCCCGGATGAGGTACAACATCTGTTTCATCTTTCTTTTTGAAACCATCTTCATACAGAATTGCCTTGACATTTTTTTACATTGACGGAACATCAATTTCTTGTTGTTACAGAGCATGCCAAGTGAGCCCGTTCTTGCAACGCCCACCACTGCTCCGATACTCAATCTAAACCAGGTTAGTGCATCCCACTTTACTTTTATCTATTATAAAAAAATCTGTAATGTTAACTCCCTCATACCAAATCTGTTTCATAATGTAATGTCCTTCGAGGCAATTCTCGTGCTATATTTTAACACATTTCTATGTAACATTTATAGCTCACGCAAACTTTTGAGCAATCAATCTGTGCTGAGCCATACTCGGATGCTAACCCGACTTAGAGCCCAGAGGCAAGCTCCAACAGTACTCCAGCCAAGAGGGGATCAGAGTCAACCTCATTTAATGATATCATCCAGCCTGAAGAGATCACTCCCAAACAATCAGCCACTAAGGCCAAGACTGGAAAGAAGATTAAGCATTTGAAGAAAGAATAATTTGGTGGGTTTATTTCAGCAGTTTGTCTCTTTTTTGTTGTTGTTTCTAGCATTTTGGATGTGTAAGGATATAATCCACTAACTAAACAGAATTATTTTGTGACCAATCTCATTATGACTTATCTATCCCATGTTACTCTTAACTATTTTAACTCCTAATATGATTATTAACTATGTTTTGTATTCATTCTGGTATCAATATTTCCTACTTGTCATCAATTCATGATATATACAATAGAAGCTTTCTTAGAATTTAAGCAAAATGGCTGAGTTTCAAATAAGCACATCCTACAAGAATAGATTCAGCCTTGGATATGATCCTATTTACTACAGCATATTGTCTCAGCCACACTTACATGTCATACCCCTAATTAACACATTAAAGAGAACCATGTTCATACTTGAATGCTCACTATGATGCATGATTCAGATTTTTTACTTAAGACTCCTATTCATACTAATAATCTAGGTTTTGGGACAAATAGTTAAAGTATCATAGTTATAGTACAAGAACGATATGATTGAGTCTTTAGTTATTTATAAAATCAAATGAGGCTAGCCATAGCCCACCTTTCACCTTTTTAAATTTTATTCTATAACATGAATATGTAAAACTAAAATTACAAGTGTGATTACCTAAGTTGACTATTTTACCGATCCATTTCTCAACGTGTTCTATTTTTTGGTTTTAATCCTTCATTAATTTCTTGGGAATAAAATACTATGTTTTTGAAATACTTTGTAATGCTTTTGTGTTTTTCCTTCAGGGTGAGGTTCCACAACACATCCTATGTGTTCAGGCATATATATTTGCAGGATATATTTCTTGAGGATATATTTGCAGGCATGTGTTTTAATTTCTCTTTCTATGTGTGCAGAATTTGTTTCTATTTCTTTTATAGATGTATCAGTAGCACAACTTTGACCATTAGCTGGGCATTTTTATTTATAGAGACATTTTATAGCTGATGTAGTTAAGCTGTTCACGATGTTTAAACATTTTTTATAACAAGCAAGTCACATTCAACTTTCTCTATTGTACAATGCACAGCTTCCTTTATCAGCATAAGTCATTGGGAACTGCATCAAAACTCTAAAATTGTCCTTTTATGCGCAGGAACAGCAGGTTCATGGTACACAGTCCAGCATTTTGGGATATTCTAGAGTAATGTGTCACATCCACCTTAAATGCTATCTACTTCTTAACACGGTAAGTCAACTTTTTTCAGAATTTCTGTATTTTTTATGACATATTTTCATAATTACATTAAATATTGATGTGGCCAGGCAAAAGATATGTGGGATATAGTAGTTAAATTAGTATAACTTTAAACATGGCTCCAGAAACTGCTGCAGCACGCCATGATGTGCTAGCAGCCTAGGTCTGCATTAAATTTCTTTTTGGAACCATGAAACAAATTTTTTCTGTACAATTATACATCCTATTTATTTATTTATGTTTAAAATACTAACTTGCAAATGTAATTACCCTCTATTTACCTATGTCCTAAACATATAATGAGTTAACACAACTTTTAACTCTATTGAAGATAATTTTAATTTCAATTACTATGAATTGAGAAGCACTAAAAACACTGACATACCTGACCTAAACATTTTCATTTGAAGTGTGAGCTTTCCTTGGCATTGAGCACAAATCTTCACATTTGTTAACACTTATTTCATATGAAACAGGAAGGCATCATTGTAAATGAAAAACCAGGTCGAGACATGAAGTTGGACTAAGTTCACCAGGTTCAAATCTGAGCTTGCCTAACATCTTGATGTATGTATGCTTCTGTAATAATATGCCTTGGATTTAGCTGAAACAAACTTATTTTACCATTTCTTGTGAATCCAATGTTCCTTCCTGTGAATTTGCTATGCCCAAATAAGCCTAAGTACATACCAGAGGCAATGTTAGGGATGAAAATGATTAAAATGGTAGAATATGCAAGTCTGTAACATTGCAAAACCAAGATTGAAAAAATATATGCATTCTAATAAAATGACTTGAATGTTTAAGAACCTCATATTATGCATACATGGTTTTAAGCAAACAACTTCTTACACTGATTTCCACAGACAATGCAATGCATAAGAAACAACAAAGAGCACCATTATTGTCAAAATATAACTAGAATAGTAGTAGATCCTTGGTTGTACCTTTGCAAAATCGTGCTTGCATTTGTTTTTCTAATCATTCCTTTTTTATTCTGTTTAGGATTAGCCTATCTTTGGTTGAACATGGCTGAACTTTGAACCTCTGTCCAAAATTTCAAACATCTGTGTAATCTTTTAGATAACACTTATATGTTTCTTTTTATACTAGATGAAGTTGGTTGAAGCCTTTAATGTTTGTCACATCTACCTCATTAACAGCATTGCCTACTATGTCAAAAATCTTATAACAGTGTTAAGTCATAGAGACTACATAGTTTGGCTCTCCCATTTAGAATTTAATGCTATGTGTTTTTTACTTCTCAATATCTGCATTAATTATTTTTGTTGAAACAAGGACAAACTGAATTAATGGTACCCTCTAAGTATAGTATGTCAGGTTGCAGCCACACGTTGTTACGAATGCTTTGTTTTAACACCGTCATCATTAACCGATTACTAATTGTAGAATGTGTTACTGTTGTAGATCATTTTGTGAATTTAGATATGGAGCATATTGACAAAATTGGCTTAGCCAAAAAGGCACGAGCAAGAAGATCAGTTATTTTGAAAGAAAATCGGTCCAAACGTCAAAAGTTTAGCCCTCAACCAGTACTTCGTGGGAAAACTGTGATTAACAATCCTTCCTTCCTCACCCCGAGACAACATTTGTCCGAGTTGACTCCGTCATTCCAAAACAGTATTACAGGAACACCAATTCATCAACCATCTATTATTCCAAGTGCACGTGACGTAGGTTCAGAACCTAGCCTGTCCAGACACGGTTTCAAAAATTTGAGAAGCTGCCAGATAGGCTCCTTAGGGACAAATCTGTCCTTAAAGTTTGCTTCAAGTTCTACACTTAAGGAAAATATTGATTTTACTAAATTCTCACTGGAAGCTAATCAGCAGCCGCTTCCTCTTCATGAAAACAACGTTGTCGCTGCCGGAAGTTCTTCTAATAGAGCCACGTTATTGTAATTATTCTTTCCTTCAGACAATCTGTTACATCCAATTTTGTATATTTAATATGTTATATGTCTATAGTGGATATTCAAATGTATTAACCATTGTCTTTGTCAACAGATGTCCATTAGATTCCAAAACAGGTCGGGGACTGTAGCGGGGAAAATCTGATATCGAAGCCATGGGATTGACTCGAATCAATATTCCGTTTTGAAATCGCCACCGCGCTTTATTTTTTCAAAGGAAAAGGGAAAAGAACGTAAAACCCAAAGTTTTGTTTTTTAAAACAAGAAAGAGAACTCAGGTTCGGGTGTTGATTATATGAGGGGAAGGTTTAAAGCACCCCTCATATCCGTGGTACTCCACGGGAACCTTTTTGAAAATCTGTGTTGTGTGTGTGCTAAAAACGGTTTGTTTTATTTTTAAAATAAGCTCGGCAAAGCGTTAAGCTTTGGGCCTACATACCTCCTCGGTGCAATGGAGAAGTCAGAGCTAATGTAGTTCCGCTTTTGGGAAAAAACGTTTTTAAAACGAATAAAAACTTTGTTGTCGTTAGAGAGAAATACTCAGCCATTGATCTTGAGCATGAGAACAAACAAGTTCTTTGCATCGCAAATGAAAGAAGGGCTCCAACTCGGATAAATTCAACGAGTATGCCACTAGCTCTCTCACGCGGAAAAGATCTCGTTATTATCAATCAATTTCAAAATCGTGGGGTATAACCGCTCGTTTCGACAATTAACGGTGTCTAAACTTTTGAAGAAAAGCCACTAAGGGCGAAAGATATTTTTAAGAAAAGAAAAAAAAAGTTTTGAAAAGGTTTGCAAACATAAGAATATTTTGGAAAAAGGGAGAAGATTTTGAAAATTTAAGAATGGGAGGAGATGAAGAGGCTAACCTAATGCATAAAATAAAAGCTAAGGAAAGAAACGGTCTAACCGAATAAGAAGCCAACACTTGACATTAAGAGCCAAGGTAGTTTTCCCATCCTTTGGATTTATCAATACCAACACATTAACACTTGGAGATCCAGATGAACTTATTGTCTTAGCACCATTTTTCATTAAGAACATTAAGATTCTGACGAAAATCGGGCAGAGTAACGGCTGTTTTCGGGTAAAATCCTTATCAATGCCTTGGAATTAACCATCAAGGGCTTTCAAGGAAATACCTGCACACATAAACATACAACAGAACAATGCCAGACAGACAGAACAATCACATGATAGTAATAGAATGAGTCCAGAGGTACTAGGTCCATAAGTCCGAATCTCCAAAGCGCTAGGGATAGTAACCGGTAGTCCAAAGAGAACCTTATGTATTTTTTAGATTTTTGTTATTTATTAGTGTTTTAGCGGAAAAAAAAATAAAGTATGGTCCAAGTGGACAAAAGAAAAATAACAGAAGCATAAACATATGTCCAAGTGGACAAAGAAAAAATGGCGGAAAGTAAATATGATGAAATGATAAGATAAAGCGATAAAGCGAGAAATATAAAGTGCGGTATAGTAAAGGTGCGGAAATTAAAGTTAGTTGTTAGATGTTAAAGATAACCATCTTGAAACTTGTCAAGTATGTTATCAAAGTTAGTAGGAAGATCTATGGTGAGTGAATGATGTACTCGGATTTAAATTCAATGGGGTTTATCAGAAGCTTGATAGAATCATAGCGACTACACGATAAAAACCTCCACAAGTCTTAAATCAACCGCATACAATTCTCTTCCATATTTGATCTTTTTCATTCGGGACACGAAATATTGCGCTATGTTAAGCAGATCGCCAAGTGATTTATGTAGAAATCACCCTACAACGAGGCCGGTCAAAACTTTATGTGCTAATGCATGCGAGAAGAACGATATGTAGATCGCCTTCTGAAAGCAATACCGCACGAAAAGAAAATAGGTAACGATCTAGTCTTTACTAAGAATCCATAAGAATTCTCAAAGTATTAAGACTTTCATCGATCAAAAGAAAAAAAAGGAGAAGGAGAAGATAAAATGCATAAAGATAATCAACTCACACTATCATTAATATCATTCATCTAATATTATGGATTTGGTTCTTTCAAACCTATCAACATCCTAGATCCAATGATATTAATGAAATGGAGGAAGAAGAATAAAATTCACAAAAGATAATCAACTCACACTATCATTAATATCATTCATCTAATATTATGGATTAGGTCATTTCAAACCTATCAACATCCTAGATCCAATGATATTAATGAAGTGGAGGAAGTAGGAAGCCAAAACAAGCATAAAAAAGGCAAAAAACACATTCTGCCTTACTGGAAATCGATTTACCTCTGTAGGAAATCGATTTCCTGAGTGCAGAGTTCAATTCTGGCGCAAAAAACAGAGTGGAAATCGATTTCCCTCTGTAGGAAATCGATTTCCTGCGCACAGTTTTCAAAAAAACATCATTATGAACTTTGAAACTTGATTTAGGCAAACATACAAACACCTTATGATCACATATCCATAGGAGCACGAATTTTCCATCAAATCACCATCAAATAGCACCAATATAGCATCAAAGATGCATTGAACACAAGCAACAAAGATCTACATCTTAGAATTGAGAAATTTACCAATTCTTGAATTAAAGTGTTGAAGTAGCTTCAAGAACAAGCACAAAGTGTAGATCCTTCAAGTATGGAGATGAACAATCAAAGAAAAGAGTGAAATGTAGGAGGCTTAGTTCAAAATTAGCAAGATTCAATGTGAACCTTACTAATCTTATGAAAATGAACTTTGGGTGAGGGTTTTGGAAAGGGTGAGAAATGAATTTGCAAGCAATTTTTTGGCTCTCCAAGCTTGAGAAATGAGAGAGTAGAGGGCTCTATTTATAGAGTTGGAGCAAGAGTAGTGGCAAATTGGTCTTTTTGTGTTTGGTGATTAACTTGTGTTTAATTGGTGATTAAAGTGGCAATTAAATGGTAAAAAAGTGGTAAAATAGGGTTAAAGAGGGTTTAATGAATGAGTTAATTTTGATGAGGTGGAAAATTGATAAAAAGATCAAATAAAAAGGTGCCAAAATGATGTCAAGCTTCCCTCTTATATTTTTTTGAATTTTGCGCACAGGAAATCGATTTCCCACAGGGGTAAATCGATTTCCACCTTCAAATTTTCAAAAATTGTTTTCTTGCACTGTTTTGATTTTTGCCCGATCTTTCACCTGTAAAATATAAACAAAAGAGACAAAACATATATTTTTGATTTTTGGTTAGTATAGACAAACTATAAATGCTCGATAATTCCCCTCAGAGATAATCACAGTATCAAAGATAAAGCTTCACAATGGTGCTCTTGATTGATGATTGAATGCAATTGATGTATGATCTTAGGGTCAAAAATTGGGGTATGACAGATGCCCCTATTTAAGTTTCTTCGATTTGGAGATACGATGATTGGAAATCTTCGTTTTGACAAAAATCGAAGAGACTTAAATATATAAAACACAATTTTTGAGCCTAAGATGCAATGCAATGTTAATGAATGCACGTGATGATAATAAAGCATGACAACATTGGGGAGTAACAAGTGATCCACTAGGGAAAACAAGTGTCTTGCTATAACTCCGCTGGGGAAACAAATGTCTTAGAAGTTCCACTGGGGAAGGCAAGACTTTGTTGGAGCGACGGAACTTTGGTGGGAAAATAAACTTCTCTGGGGAAAACGCTTCTCGTCAGAGAGGTTATAGCATCCTCTTTCACTGGGGATGAGAAAAAGGGAACATCCTCTTTCACTGGGGATGAGAAAGTATGCATCCTGAATTAGAATACCAATCTTCCGTTAACAGAAATCACACCATCGTACCACTGATGATTGAAGAGATGTACCGCCGTACCACTGACGATAACACATACCCACGTTCCACTGAAGGCATGAAGAAGCAATATACCACCGTACCACTGATGATATGAAGAGAGTTATACCACCGTACCACTGATGATATGACGATAACAAAATACACCAACGTTCCACTGAAGGTGAACTACCAACGTTCCACTGAAGGTATTGAAGAGAAATACATCGACGTACCACTGACGATGAAGATAACCAAATACACCAACGTTCCACTGAAGGTGAACTACCAACGTCCCACTGGAGGTAGAAAGAGATATTCATCGACGTACCACTGACGATGAAGATAACAAAATACACCAACGTTCCACTGAAGGTGAACTACCAACGTTCCACTGAAGGTAGAAAGAGATGGTGTACGAAGAAGACATAATTAAGCATGTCCCAAGCTGAACACCAAAGCAGAAACTGCTAGCAATCTTTCGATGGTTTCAGAATATATGCTACCCAACACTAGGGAACATTGAAGCAGAGAGAACACCGTAGTTGAGTTCTAAACCAAACTCGAACCAGGCCAAAGGTGTATTGAGTGTAATACATTCTTCTGCATACGAATACATCAACATATCCATTCCTTGTAATGCACTCATGAATCAAAGTAAAAATTCTTTTATAATTTTCAAAAGGATTTTGTTGAAATCAATTTTTCTCTTTGTTTCAAAAATTACTATCAACAATAAATGACATTTTGAGAGATATGAAAGAAATAAGATTGCCAATAAAAAGATAAAGGCTCAAACTTTTTTAATGGAATGGTAGCCTGCAAAAGGCAAGACCCCATGGATTATTACAAAGTTTGGAAAGTGGTAATTTTGTGGAAAAGGTACATTGAAATGTAATGACCCCATCCTCTCTCTCAACTGGGAATTCCTGAGCAAAGGCTTCCGTTGAAAAGTGTTGAACTTCTTCATGATAAACAGATGACTGCTGATGATCAAGTCTTGTCTGATGTAGTTACTTGCCATGAATCCCTAACTTTTGCCTGGACCGCCCTTTCGGGTTTTCAGTCCACCGGGTATTTTATTCTGTTTATGTCTCTAATTTTTGCCTGGACCGCCCTTTCGGGTTTTCAATCCACCGAGACGCTCTTTTTTGCCTAAGCCGCCCTTTCGGGTTTTCAACTTAGCGAGCTGTTCTTTTATTATTTAGGCGAAGTATTTCTTGACTACATCAGCATTCACGGGACGTGGGAGCTCTTCTCCATCCATAGTTGCAAGAATTAATGCACCGCCAGAGAAGGCTTTCTTAACAACATATGGTCCTTCAAAATTAGGAGTCCACTTGCCCCTTGAATCGGAGGTGAAAGACAAGATCCTTTTGAGCACGAGGTCGCCTTCTCTGAATACACGAGGTCGAACCTTCTTATCAAATGCTTTCTTCATTCTTTTCTGGTATAACTGACCATGGCATAAAGCCGTCATTCTCTTTTCTTCTATCAAATTCAATTGATCAAACCTGCTCTGACACCATTCAGCCTCAGATAACTTGGTTTCCATTAAAACCCTCAATGATGGAATCTCAACCTCAATAGGGAGCACTGCTTCCATGCCATAAACCAAAGAAAAGGGAGTTGCCCCTGTTGAAGTACGAACAGATGTACGGTACCCATGCAAAGCAAATGGGAGCATCTCATGCCAGTCCTTGTACGTAACAACCATCTTTTGCATAATTTTCTTAATGTTCTTATTTGCTGCTTCAACAGCTCCATTCATCTTTGGCC
This sequence comes from Vicia villosa, assembly GCF_029867415.1. Lineage (NCBI taxonomy): Eukaryota > Viridiplantae > Streptophyta > Magnoliopsida > Fabales > Fabaceae > Vicia > Vicia villosa. The sequence goes on along the minus strand of NC_081180.1, from coordinate 132,340,044 downwards.
TATAAGGCGAAGAGTTGTGATGTTCAATCTTGAAGCTTTCACACAATTCTCTCATCATGCTATTGTTCAGATTCGAGCCATTATCAGTGACGATCTTGCTCGGTACACCATATCTGCAGATGATGTTGTTCTTGATAAATCTGACCACAACTTGCCTTGTCACATTAGCATATGAAGCAGCTTCTACCCACTTGGTGAAGTAATCGATTGCTACCAGGATGAATCGATGTCCATTCGAAGCCTTGGGTTCAATCATGCCAATCATATCAATACCCCACATAGAGAAAGGCCATGGAGAAGAAATAACATTGAGAAGTGTCGGAGGCACATGAATCTTGTCAGCATTCACTTGACACTTGTGACACTTCTTTACAAACTTGTAGCAGTCAGATTCCATTGTCAACCAATAGTAACCTGCTCTAAGCATCTTTTTAGCCATCGAATGTCCATTGGCATGGGTACCAAAAGAACCTTCATGAATTTCATGCATCAACATGTCTGCTTCGTGTCTATCCACGCATCTGAGCAAAACCATGTCATAATTTCTTTTGTACAAAACATCAGCATTGATGAAGAAAATGCCGGCCAATCTCCTCAAAGTTTTCTTATCTTTATTTGATGCCCCAAGTGGGTACTCTTGAGTTTGGAGGAAGTGCTTAATATCGAAATACCAAGGCTTTTCATTTGTTGCTTCCTCAACTGTAAATACATGAGCAGGTCTATCAAGACGCCTGATTGTAATTTGAGGTTCCTCATTATGGAAATTCACTTTGTACATGGAAAACAACGTGGCTAAAGCATCGGCCATCTGATTCTCATCTCGAGGGATGTGGTGGAATTCAACTTTGTTGAAGAATGTCAATAACCTTCTGGCGTAATCTTTGTAAGGAATTAAACCAGGATGACGAGTTTCCCATTCTCCTTTAATCTGATTAATCACAAGCGCAGAATCTCCATAAACATCAAGAATCTTAATTCTCAAATTAATGGCCTCTTCAAGTCCCATGATGCAAGCTTCATACTCAGCAATATTGTTTGTACAATCAAAACATATCCTTGCAGTAAAAGGAACATGTGATCCATGTGGAGTGATGATAATGGCGCCAATTCCATGGCCATGAACATTAGAAGCTCCATCAAAAATCAAACCCCATTTGGATTCAGGATCTGGCCCTTCTTCTGGCAATGGTTCATCCCAATCTTGAGATCTCAAATACATTATATCTTCATCTGGGAAGTCCATCCTGATAGATTGATGATCATCAATTGGTTGGTGAGCGAGGTACTCTGCCAACACACTTCCTTTCACAGCTTTCTGAGCTCGATATTCAATATCATATTCTGATAACAACATTTGCCAGCGAGCAATCCTTCCAGTTAATGCAGGTTTCTCAAATACATACTTAATTGGATCCATTTTGGAAATCAATAGGGTGGTGTGGTTCAACATATACTGTCTCAGTCGGCGAGCAGCCCACACCAAAGCACAGCAAGTTTTCTCAAGCAGCGGGTATCTTGTTTCGCACTCGGTAAACTTTTTGCTAAGGTAGTATATTGCATACTCTTTTCGACCAGACTCGTCATGCTGACCCAACACACATCCCATTGAGTTTTCAAGCACTGTGAGGTACATAATCAGAGGTCTTCCCTCAACTGGAGGGAGCAAAATGGGAGGTTCAAGAAGATATTCTTTGATGTTGTCAAAAGCTTTCTGACAATCTTCATTCCACACACATCCCTGATTTTTCTTTAACAGTTTGAAGATCGGCTCACAGGTAGCAGTCATATTGGAAATGAACCTGGAGATATAATTCAGACGTCCGAGGAAACCTCTCACTTGTTTTTCAGTCTTTGGTGCTGGCATTTCCTGAATTGCTTTGACTTTATCAGGATCTACTTCAATTCCTCTCTGACTGACAACAAAACCCAATAACTTTCCAGAACGGACACCAAAAGTGCATTTGTTTGGGTTTAAGCGGAGACGATACTTTCTCAAACGCTGAAACAACTTTAACAGATCTTCCATGTGCCCCTCTTCTGATTGGGACTTGGCAATCATATCATCCACATAAACCTCAATTTCTTTGTGCATCATATCATGGAAAAGAGTAGTCATGGCCCTCTGATATGTCGCACCAGCATTCTTCAACCCAAAAGGCATCACTTTGTAACAGAATGTCCCCCATGGTATGATAAAGGTTGTCTTTTCCATGTCTTCAGGTGCTATTTTAATCTGGTTGTATCCTGAAAAACCATCCATAAAGGAGAAAACTTCAAACTTTGCAGTGCTATCTACCAACATATCAATGTGAGGTAGAGGAAAATCATCTTTCGGACTGGCTTTATTCAAATCTCTATAATCAACACACATGCGAACTTTTCCGTCTTTCTTTGGAACAGGCACAATATTGGCAATCCATTGAGGATATACAGAAGTGACAAGGAAACCTGCATCTATCTGCTTCAAGACCTCATTCTTAATCTTTTCTGCCATATCAGGATGACTCCTTCTTAACTTTTGCTTGACAGGAGGACATTCTGGCTTCAGCGGCAAGCGATGCTCCACAATATCTGTGTCCAACCCAGGCATATCTTGGTAGGACCATGCAAAAATGTCAACATACTCTTTAAGAAGCTCTACCATCCTCTTCTTAACATCTTGACCAAGCAGTGCCCCAATCTTGACTTCCTTTTTATCCTCTTCAGAACCCAAGTTGATGACTTCCAATGGCTCTTTATATGGCTGAATAGTGTCTTCCTCGTGCTCAAGCAGTCGGGAAATCTCATCAGGAATACATTCATCACTCTCTTCTTCCGCCTCATACACAGGACACTCGAAGTTAGGAGAGGGCGCAGGGTCATTACTTTCAACGGTTTTATTGATTAATCTGCACAAATGATTATTATTTCAGGAAAAGGAAAGATATATGCAAACATGTAATCGTGCAGATTATGGCAAATGAAAACAATTTTTAAGGTTTTTTGTGTTACCACTTTCCAGAAAAAACAAAACGATAAAAAGCATTTATATGCAGAAACAAAATGACTTTTATTGATGATTTTAATGTTTAAAACAAACAGAAAACAGCCCCAACAACTTCACTTTCATCTTGGGCAGAATGAAAGGATTTTGAAAAACATAAAAGCAAATTACTTTGAGACATGAGTACACTCAGGAATGTCAATGGTGATCCAATTCTTAATCATCTTTCCATGGGTCACAAAGTTTGGCACCTCTGGCTCTGACTCATCTTCAACAATAGCGTTCACCTCGGGAAGAGTCGGGTGTAGAAACCCAGCACTATGAAACATCTCCTGATAAGGACGAAAAGCAGATTCAGACTTCATCACAGATTTGTCTGAGGCAGAAAATCACAGACCAGCTCTATTCCTGTTCTCTTGTAGACTCACCACTTGTCCCCAGACTCCTGAATATCCATTCTGAACCACCAGCTGAGCATCTTTGAAGGAGGCAATGGAAGCTTCATCCTTTTTGAATTCATCATTAACAGACAGGGCTTGGAATGCAGTTCCAATGACCACTTCATCAGCTTCTATGGTACGGAATGAAGAGAGATGACTAATCAGCAAAGCTTGTTCTCCATTCACAACAAGCATCTTTCCATCTTTCACAAATTTCAACTTTTGGTGGAGAGTCGAAGTAACTGCCCCAGCCTCATGGATCCATGGGCGTCCCAATAAGCAACTGTATGCAGGAAAAATGTCCATCACTTGAAAAGTAATTTTGAAGACAAATGGTCCAATACTAATAGGCAAATCCACCTCTCCAACCACTGATTTCTTCGACCCATCAAAAGCCTTGACGATCACATTGCTAAATCTCATTGGTGTGCCACCATAAGACAGCTTAGCAAGAGTAGATTTAGGCATGACATTCAGAGATGATCCAGTATCAATCAACACATTAGACATTGAGTCCTCTTTGCAACTGACAGAGATATGCAAAGCCAAATTATGATTTCTTCCTTCCTCAGGCAAATCTTCATCACTGAAGCTCAAATTATTACACGCAGTGATATTACTCACAACCCCATTAAACTGATCCAGCGTCACGTCATGATCCACAAAGGCTTGATCAAGTATTTTCATCAACGAATCTCTATGAGCAGGAGAACTCGTCAGCAGCTCCATTATAGAGATCTTGTACGGAGTGCGATGCAGCTGATCCACGATCTTATAATCACTCATCTTGATAAGCTTCAAAATCTCATCCATCTCCTTTCCTGAAGATGACCCAGCATTCACTTTTGTCGCATCATTATTGTTCACAGGTACTGGAGTAGAATTCCTCTGGACATCCACAACTGTTTGGGGTTGAGTAAAAACTCGTCCACTTCTAGTCACTCTACTGACATCTGCTATATTCTCAACAGAAGACAGAGGCTTAATCTCAACTTCTTTTCCAGCTTCCAACATGGTGGCATTGTATCTGTAGGGTACAGCTTTATCAGAACTATAAGGTACAGATCCAGGCAAACATATCACAAGAGGTTCCACAGCAGCTTTGCCATAATAACCAATCTCTACACATTCCGGGATTTCAAAGCATGGTTCAATCACATTGACATCATCTTCATCTCTATCCCTCAGAATCTCAATGAGCCTTTGATCTATCATCTCTTGCAAGTCCCTTCTCACAATGTAACATCCTCGAGGATTGACTGAACAAATCCTACAAGCAGCATGATTATGTTCATAATGACTGTATTCACACAGAGTGGCATGCATCTCTACCAATGATCCTCTGATGTGTTCCACACGATAAATCTTATACTTCCCAGGGCATCCATATACCATATTTACAGCAGATGCTTCATGAGTTGGCAACGGATTGTTCTTCACATTTGGGCCAATATCACGGAAAGAGAGCATTCCAGAACGGACCAATCTCTGAACTTCATTCTTCAGGGCCCAACAGTTTTCCAAATCATGCCCAGGAGCATTCTGATGAAAAGCACAGGTGGCATCAGCCTTGTACCACCAAGGGAGTTTCTCTGGAACAGGGGGTGGTGACCTTGGTTGAACCAGCTTTTTATGAATTAGAGCAGGATACATTTCAGTGTATGTCATAGGGATAGGATCAACATTAACTCGAGGATACGGATTCCGCCTTGCTGGTTTTTGATTAACAGGAGCTACAGGCACTGAATTCACAACAGGAGTTACTGACGCCACTTGTTGAGATTGATTCCTGAATCGACTATTCCTCCCATGAGAAACAGCATTGGCATCTGATTCGTTCTTCTTCTGGAATGAAGAACCATACTTCTTCGCACCACCAGATGAATTTTCATTTCGAACCAAACGACCTTCTCGCACAGCTTCTTCCAATCTGACACCCATACCCACCATTTCAGTGAAGTCTACAGGAGCACTAGCAATCATCTTCTCATAATAAAACGGACCAAGAGTCTTCAGAAAAATCTTATTCATCTCTTTTTCTTCCATCGGAGGAATCACTTGGGCGGCAACCTCACGCCATCTCTGAGCATATTCCTTGAAGGATTCTTTCTCTTTCTGCATCATAGCTCGCAATTGATCCCTATCAGGAGCCATGTCCACATTATACTTGTATTGCTTCACAAACGCCTCAGCTAAGTCATTGAAAGTGCGAATATGGGTGCTGTCAAGGCCCATATACCACTTAGAAGCAGCTCCAGTCAAACTATCTTGGAAATAGTGAATCAACAGACGTTGATCATCAGTGTGAGTGGACATCTTCCTCATATACATCACCAGGTGTGCCTGAGGACAGGAATTTCCTTTGTACTTCTCAAATTCAGGCAGCTTGAACTTAGCAGGTACTTTCACATTGGGAACAAGGCAAAGATCATGCACATTCTTTCCAAATAGTTCTTTCCCACGCAAGGCTTTCATCTCTTTTTGCAGTTCTTCAAACTGATCTTGGAAACCATCCATTCTGTCATGAATTTCGCTCGGAGCAGCATCATAAATGGGCTCTGGGACAAAAGGACCAGTATGAACAATAGGAGAGGTGTTGACCATAACAGGAGTCAACGGACGAGTCATCTCAGGAACAGACAAATAACCTTCAGGCATGCCCCAGGGATATCCATTAGGCATACGTTGCTGAGTAGCACCAACAGGAATAGCAGGAATGGTTGTAGCAGCAATTTCAGAAATCACAGTGGTCTGACCCTGAGCTTGGGCATTGGGAGGAGGAACTTGATTATGATTCTGATTCTGAGCAGCCATCAATGTCTCAACTAGAGCAGTGAGACGATCCACACCAGATCTCAAAGTAACAACCTCTTCACGTAGCTCGCGATTCTCTTGTTCAAGACCTTCCATCTTCTTCTTGCAGTTAGCTCGAGTATTATACCGGTGAGACAGATTGATTCTGTATGAAGAACACTGAATAAGACCTCGGGAATACTCTCGGAAGCAAGACCAAAATGCAGAATGATGCATGAAATGCGATGCAAATGATTTTATTTTGGTTTTCAAGGAACTTTTAAGACATTAATTGCAAACATTAGCAAAAAAACATCATAAAACATAACAATATTCTTTCATTAATCATGAAAAGCATACAAAAGGATTCAAAGATCCAGAATTACAAAACAAAGGAAAAAGCTAAAAACTAGAAGGGAACACTTCTGATGAAGATCCAACTCCTCTCTGCAGCTTCTTACGGAGCTTCTCCAATTCATCTTCATAAAAGGCCTTCAAATGAGCATTCTCGACCATCAGCTTATCAGCAACTTCCTTCCATGCAACTGAATCTTCTTGTGGTCTCTTTCGCTTTTCACCATGTTGTTGAAGCAACCTTTCTTGATGACGAATCTGATCTTCCTTTTCCATCAACCAACCATCTTGGATATCAAGCATTTCATCCTTTTCTTTCAAGTGTATCTTCAACTCTTTGTTCTCAAACTCCAAAGCATCTCTTTCCGCTCTCAACTTAGCCACGAGCTCTAGATGTTCTTCACAACTTTCAACAGGAGTAGTGGAAGACAATGGTGGAGTAACGAGTAGAGAAGACTCCTCAAGTAAATAAGGCATCTGAAAAGTATGAGCTCTAGCTTGAACCCAATCAGTATAGTCTTTGAGAGCAACACATTGTTTTGTTCCCAAATGTCTCTTCCTATCAACATGGTGCCAAGCACGCACAAACCGACTTCTCATATCCGAATTTCCATCTTGATTAAGATAAAAGATTCCTGACACAAGAATACTAGCGGGTCGTTCCTTCATAGGATAGCAAAATTGACGCCTTGCAAGAATGGGGTTGTAGGTAATCCCTCCTTGTATACCAAGAAGAGGTACATTAGGGAATTCTCCACAACTATCAATAATCTCACCAATGTCATAAGCAGGATTGTACCAATGGATATTCCCATTAGTAAGAGGCATGATCTTCTGAGACCAAGAGAGACCATCAGGATTGTTCAGGAAACTCTTAGCTTGAGGTAAGTGCGAAATAAACCACTTATAGAGCAAAGGAGTACAACAATTGATAAGTCCACCTTTCTTATCATTCCTATGGTGAATGGAATGATAAGTATCCCCAAGCAAAGTAGGCACAGGATTCCCAATCATGAAGATCCGAATAGCATTAACATCGACAAAGTTGTCAATGTTGGGAAAGAGTATCAAACCATAGATGAGCAAGGCCAAAAATGTCTCAAAAGCAATCATACTTCCTTTACTAGCCAACATAGAAGCCTTTCCAATCAAGAACTTAGAAGTCAACCCCCAAATCCCTCCTTTTTTGGTCATGTTCGCTTTTACATCTGATATTTTTAAATGAAGGAGTTCTGCTATCTCATCAACCTGAGGCTCTTTCTCCAAACCACTAAACGGTATGTCATCCGTAACGGGCAAACCAATCCAATAAGAATACTCCTCCAAAGTAGGCATAAGCTGATAATCAGGAAAGGTGAAACAATGATAAACCGGGTCATAAAACTGCACAAGAGTCTCAAGAATCCCTTTTTCCACTTTGGTCTTCAAGATAGAAATCAATTTCCCATAACGGCTTTTGAAGTTGTCAAGATTAGGAACCAAAGTTGCTAGCTCTTTCAATTCCTTTGCACTTGAATTTCTGAAAGCGTACTTCTTGATGCTTCTCTTTTGATCCATGGTACCTGTTATGTTTACAAAAAATGTCTCTAAGTTCCTTGAAAACCAATTGTGAATGTCATTTTTATGAATGCATGAATGCATGGTTTATGCATCAATCACAATCAAGAGCACACAAGATCACATCAAATCACACAAAGATCAAACAGTCCAGGTTCAAAGGTTCGACGTCACGAGCATGGAGCCATGGGTCTACCCATCCCACAAGGCGTGATCTAAGGAGTTTTGTACCTGCCAGTCGGGTTCTACAAAGGTTCCCAGAGTTTTCAATCTTCTATCGGATATTACCGACACGCACAATTGCTCATGGGCGCCAATAATATGCCTAAAAAGACCTCGTCTGAGCGTAGTATCGCATGACAACAAGCTCAAATTTGTACTTGATCTTGTTTCTGCACTACATCCTAAAAAGGCTTAGATGGGTTAAAAAGGTTCTAGGCCATTCAGCTTCTACGGACACTCACTATTGAAAGTAATAGCGTTATCACGATGGTTCGTAACAACCTCTACTACCTTCCATGAGGCCTCCACTGATTGGGGTTCCACCATATGACGCTCATGGTAAGGATTGCTCCTGACATGCGACTATTGGTCTTACCACCTCCTATCTCAAGTTACTCACCAAAGTTCGGGTTAGAACTTTATCTCATCACAGAGGAACCATCGAGCACCAAAAAGAAAAAAAAAGAAGATAAACAAACAAAGCACACAACAGTATATACAGATAAAAACACACAGATAAACAAAAATAGGCTTAACACACTTAAAACTGTTATCCCCAGTGAAGTCGCCATTTTTCTGTAGCGGGGAAAATCTGATATCGAAGCCATGGGATTGACTCGAATCAATATTCCGTTTTGAAATCGCCACCGCGCTTTATTTTTTCAAAGGAAAAGGGAAAAGAACGTAAAACCCAAAGTTTTGTTTTTTAAAACAAGAAAGAGAACTCAGGTTCGGGTGTTGATTATATGAGGGGAAGGTTTAAAGCACCCCTCATATCCGTGGTACTCCACGGGAACCTTTTTGAAAATCTGTGTTGTGTGTGTGCTAAAAACGGTTTGTTTTATTTTTAAAATAAGCTCGGCAAAGCGTTAAGCTTTGGGCCTACATACCTCCTCGGTGCAATGGAGAAGTCAGAGCTAATGTAGTTCCGCTTTTGGGAAAAAACGTTTTTAAAACGAATAAACACTTTGTTGTCGTTAGAGAGAAATACTCAGCCATTGATCTTGAGCATGAGAACAAACAAGTTCTTTGCATCGCAAATGAAAGAAGGGCTCCAACTCGGATAAAATCAACGAGTATGCCACTAGCTCTCTCACGCGGAAAAGATCTCGTTATTATCAATCAATTTCAAAATCGTGGGGTATAACCGCTCGTTTCGACAATTAACGGTGTCTAAACTTTTGAAGAAAAGCCACTAAGGGCGAAAGATATTTTTAAGAAAAGAAAAAAAAAGTTTTGAAAAGGTTTGCAAACATAAGAATATTTTGGAAAAAGGGAGAAGATTTTGAAAATTTAAGAATGGGAGGAGATGAAGAGGCTAACCTAATGCATAAAATAAAAGCTAAGGAAAGAAACGGTCTAACCGAATAAGAAGCCAACACTTGACATTAAGAGCCAAGGTAGTTTTCCCATCCTTTGGATTTATCAATACCAACACATTAACACTTGGAGATCCAGATGAACTTATTGTCTTAGCACCATTTTTCATTAAGAACATTAAGATTCTGACGAAAATCGGGCAGAGTAACGGCTGTTTTCGGGTAAAATCCTTATCAATGCCTTGGAATTAACCATCAAGGGCTTTCAAGGAAATACCTGCACACATAAACATACAACAGAACAATGCCAGACAGACAGAACAATCACAGGATAGTAATAGAATGAGTCCAGAGGTACTAGGTCCATAAGTCCGAATCTCCAAAGCGCTAGGGATAGTAACCGGTAGTCCAAAGAGAACCTTATGTATTTTTTAGATTTTTGTTATTTATTAGTGTTTTAGCGGAAAAAAAAATAAAGTATGGTCCAAGTGGACAAAAGAAAAATAACAGAAGCATAAACATATGTCCAAGTGGACAAAGAAAAAATGGCGGAAAGTAAATATGATGAAATGATAAGATAAAGCGAGAAATATAAAGTGCGGTATAGTAAAGGTGCGGAAATTAAAGTTAGTTGTTAGATGTTAAAGATAACCATCTTGAAACTTGTCAAGTATGTTATCAAAGTTAGTAGGAAGATCTATGGTGAGTGAATGATGTACTCGGATTTAAATTCAATGGGGTTTATCAGAAGCTTGATAGAATCATAGCGACTACACGATAAAAACCTCCACAAGTCTTAAATCAACCGCATACAATTCTCTTCCATATTTGATCTTTTTCATTCGGGACACGAAATATTGCGCTATGTTAAGCAGATCGCCAAGTGATTTATGTAGAAATCACCCTACAACGAGGCCGGTCAAAACTTTATGTGCTAATGCATGCGAGAAGAACGATATGTAGATCGCCTTCCGAAAGCAATACCGCACGAAAAGAAAATAGGTAACGATCTAGTCTTTACTAAGAATCCATAAGAATTCTCAAAGTATTAAGACTTTCATCGATCAAAAGAAAAAAAAGGAGAAGGAGAAGATAAAATGCATAAAGATAATCAACTCACACTATCATTAATATCATTCATCTAATATTATGGATTTGGTTCTTTCAAACCTATCAACATCCTAGATCCAATGATATTAATGAAATGGAGGAAGAAGAATAAAATTCACAAAAGATAATCAACTCACACTATCATTAATATCATTCATCTAATATTATGGATTAGGTCATTTCAAACCTATCAACATCCTAGATCCAATGATATTAATGAAGTGGAGGAAGTAGGAAGCCAAAACAAGCATAAAAAAGGCAAAAAACACATTCTGCCTTACTGGAAATCGATTTACCTCTGTAGGAAATCGATTTCCTGAGTGCAGAGTTCAATTCTGGCGCAAAAAACAGAGTGGAAATCGATTTCCCTCTGTAGGAAATCGATTTCCTGCGCACAGTTTTCAAAAAAACAGCATTATGAACTTTGAAACTTGATTTAGGCAAACATACAAACACCTTATGATCACATATCCATAGGAGCACGAATTTTCCATCAAATCACCATCAAATAGCACCAATATAGCATCAAAGATGCATTGAACACAAGCAACAAAGATCTACATCTTAGAATTGAGAAATTTACCAATTCTTGAATTAAAGTGTTGAAGTAGCTTCAAGAACAAGCACAAAGTGTAGATCCTTCAAGTATGGAGATGAACAATCAAAGAAAAGAGTGAAATGTAGGAGGCTTAGTTCAAAATTAGCAAGATTCAATGTGAACCTTACTAATCTTATGAAAATGAACTTTGGGTGAGGGTTTTGGAAAGGGTGAGAAATGAATTTGCAAGCAATTTTTTGGCTCTCCAAGCTTGAGAAATGAGAGAGTAGAGGGCTCTATTTATAGAGTTGGAGCAAGAGTAGTGGCAAATTGGTCTTTTTGTGTTTGGTGATTAACTTGTGTTTAATTGGTGATTAAAGTGGCAATTAAATGGTAAAAAAGTGGTAAAATGGGGTTAAAGAGGGTTTAATGAATGAGTTAATTTTGATGAGGTGGAAAATTGATAAAAAGATCAAATAAAAAGGTGCCAAAATGATGTCAAGCTTCCCTCTTATATTTTTTTGAATTTTGCGCACAGGAAATCGATTTCCCACAGGGGTAAATCGATTTCCACCTTCAAATTTTCAAAAATTGTTTTCTTGCACTGTTTTGATTTTTGCCCGATCTTTCACCTGTAAAATATAAACAAAAGAGACAAAACATATATTTTTGATTTTTGGTTAGTATAGAAAAACTATAAATGCTCGATAATTCCCCTCAGAGATAATCACAGTATCAAAGATAAAGCTTCACAATGGTGCTCTTGATTGATGATTGAATGCAATTGATGTATGATCTTAGGGTCAAAAATTGGGGTATGACAGGGACGGCCTAAGAATCCCTATGGAGTTCCAAATATGGCGCTTAACTTGTGCAGAAAGTTTCCTATACTGACGACTACGGAAGTAACTGCCACACAAACAGATACAGTCTATGCAAACTCACAAACTAGGTGAATTATGATATCAAAAACCTAACATCATTGTATGCTGTCCACTTTTGTAGCGTTTTCTATACACATTCGTGCGAGTTGGACCATATAACAAATATCATAAAGCTGCATTCATACATTGAATATTTATTTAAATTACCCTAAAATGAAACGGAATATTTGTAAGTTTAATCTTACTAATCTTGGATTTCAATGTACAAGTGTTCAACACTCCACAAACCAGGAAGGGGCAGGCCTAGGAAAAAAATCACAGATCCAAACCTCTCTCTGAATTTGAATACAGATTTCTCCAACCAAACAATGAGCCTGCAACAGTCTATTCCATCTGAAGGATCCGGTTCAAGGTACCAAAGATGTAATTCTAACCATTACTTTGACAAGTATTTTCAATGATAATGAATTTAACATGCGATTGTGGAATGTGAACTCCAACAGGGATGTCGTTACACCTAATGTCCCTAGGCTGCAAGTACCACAAAAAACGGGCAGACTTGGTGGTGACGAACACCCGCCAGTCTCAAAGTCCACACATGGTCCCAATTATATAATGGAGCTAACATGTCCGATTTTTACACCTACGGTCAATTTGGATTTTAATAGTGACTCCGACAATGATAGCGACTATGACCCGTTTGCAAGTAAGTTTGATATCATAATTTAGTACACGGTGCTTTTAGCTTAGAAATCCAAACTGTGTAAAAGGCACCTATTTGCCCTTAATCTGTCAATTATACTTGCACATGTGATTAGCTTCTTTTACTTAGCATTGTTAGCTTCTTTTACTTAGAATTAATTTTATGTTTTGGAACATAACAGCATATCTATCCGATGATGAGTTATGTTCGGAACACGAAAATTATGATGCACCTTTTACAATTCATGATAATGCTGCCGACAATTCACAAGGTATCTATTCTTAAACACAGTGAGAAATTCTCAATAACAGATTCAATGTTCATTTTCTATTTCTTCTAAATTATTGATACATTTCATGCTTCTGTAGAATATTACGATATCGGAGCCCCTCTTATTGAATGTCGTTATTGTAAAGCGATGATGTGGTATCAAGAGAGGATGCATAAAAGTTCTCATTCCGCCAACCCGAAGTTTATGATGTGTTGTGGGAACGGGAAAGTTGAACTCCCACTACTTAGACAGCCTCCGGAAACCCTTGCAAAACTTTTGTTTGATCACGACAGTTTAGTTAGCCGCAAGTTTCAACAACAAATCCGAGTATACAATATGATGTTTGCATTCACGTCACCGGGAGCAAAGGTGGACAATCGATTTAACAATGGACGTGGGCCTCCAACCCTAAGGATACAAGGTCAAACGTGTCACCGAATTGGAAGTTTGTTGCCTCCTCAAGGTCAAAAACCTAAGTTTGCTCAGTTATATATTTATGACACAGAGAACGAAGTAGAAAACCGAATGCATGGACTAAGGTTATTTTTGGAAACCCTTCACTTTGATTGTGACATATCATACTCTCATTTGTAAATATTGTGCATGTTGTTATATCTTTTTAATTAATTTTTATTTTTTCTCCATGTCAAGGAACAAAGAAGACTTTGATCCAGTTGTTGTCAGTCAACTATCAACCATGCTGTATGAATTCAATCCTCATGCTAAGAGTTTTCAAATGGCAAAGCAATGGTTAAATAATGGGGAAACTCCAAACTTGAAGCTGCGTCTTATTTCCAACAGATCCACCGATGGGAGGGTGTATAATCAACCAACTGTGTCTGAAGTGGCAGCTTTGGTTGTTGGTGATATTGACACTGCAGAAATGAGGGATATCATAATGCAGACAAAGGGAGGAAGACTTCAAAGAATCAACAAACTGCATGCCGCTTACATGGCTTACCAGTATCCTTTGATATTTCCTTATGGTGAGGACGGTTATAGACCTAATGTAGCACACAGAGAGTTGCCCGACAACGAAAACAGCATAAGAAATAGGCTCACAATACGCGAATGGCTTGCCTTTTGCATTCAGACAAGGTTATCTGAAGCTAAGACTTTGTTATCTTCTAGAAGGTTGTTCCAGCAATTTCTGGTCGATGGTTACACAATGTTAGAGTCCGAGAAACTAGAATGGCTACGTAAAAATCAACCAAAGCTTCGGGTGTCCAAGTACAACTCTTTAGAGAAGGAAGGCGATCAAAGTCAAGCTCCAGGAATAAGCATAGGTAAACGAGTTGTTTTGCCCTCGTCCTTTGTCGGCGGTCGTAGGTTTATGGATCAATTGTACTACGATGGGATGGCTATATGCAGTAAAGTCGGCTTTCCTGATTTGTTTATTACTTTTACATGTAACCCAAATTGTCTTGAGATTCAAAGAGTACTTGGACCTCTACATCTGAAGCCTCAAGATCGACCGGATGTCATTTCGAGAATTTTCAAAATCAAGTTTGATCAATTGCTTTCAGATTTAACCAAAAAAGGCGTTCTTGGGAAAGTGCTTGCCTGTGAGTTATTTCTGCCCCTTTATTCATACTTAATAATACAATGACTATCATAATTTCTAATTTTTGTTATGTTGTTCCCATCCTAGATATGTACACCATTGAGTTCCAAAAGAGAGGATTGCCTCATGCCCATATATTGATCTTTTTGCATCCTTCAAACAAATATCCAGGACCTGAAGACATTGACAAGATCATTAGTGCTGAAGTGCCCGATCCCAAAACACACCCTCGATTGTACAATTTGGTAAAATCTCACATGGTCCATGGTCCTTGTGGTTTGGCAAATCTCAACTCACCTTGCATGAAAGATAACAAGTGCACCAAGTTTTATCCTAAGAAATTTCAGCCTACAACTATAGTGGACCATGAGGGCTATCCAGTTTATAGGAGAAGAAACAACGGTCACACAATTGAAAAAAACGGCATCATCTTTCATAGTGGTCATGTGGTTCCTCACAATCCAAGTTTGTTGTTGAAATACGAAGCCCACATCAACATGGAATGGTGCAACCAAAGTACTTCCATCAAATACCTTTTCAAATATATTAACAAAGGTTCTGATCGTATTTTTGCAATCATCCAAGGTCAAGACAAAAACAACGTTGACGAAATCAAGCAATATTTGGATTGTCGATACATCTCCCCAAGTGAAGCATGTTGGAGGATCTTTTCTTATTCTATACATGGAAGGAAGCCATCCGTAGAAAGATTGTTTTTTCATATGGAAGGTGAAAACTCCGTGTACTACAAAGACTACGAGCAAGTTGGTGATGTTTTACTCAAACCAAGTGTAACCGAGTCAATGTTTACATCTTGGTTTGAGGCAAACAAAACTTATGAGGAAGCAAGATTACTAACTTACGGTGACTTTGTTTCCAAATTTGTTTATCATAAAAGAAGTCGCACTTGGAGACCAAGGAAACGAGGGTATACCATTGGTCGACTCATTTGGGTTCCTCAAAGCACCGGTGAATTATTTTATTTAAGGATGATGTTCACTGTCATAAAGGGTCCTTTATGCTATAATGACATCAAGAAAGTTGATGGTAAACAACTTAGAACTTTTAGGGATGCATGCTTTGCTATGGGATTTCTACAAGATGATCGAGAATTTGTCGAGGCGATCAAAGAGGCACATCTTTGGGGTTCCGGTCCATTTTTACGCAAGTTATTTTTGACAATGTTGTTATCTGCATCCATGAATAGACCCGAACATGTTTGGAGAAAGACTTGGATGTATTTATTGGATGGCATTCTTTATGATCAACGGTTATTCACAGGAAATCAAGGTATTTTAGGTTTGGATTAACTGTACTGTTTTTTTAAACCAATTGCTAAATCATAGTGTCACTGCCGTGTTGGAAAAATGAATGTGTTGCTTTTACATAATACATGTGTGGATGATTATTAGAAACCATGGAATATAGGAATTGCATAAGAAATATTCTATTGCGCATGCACATCTTCTTAAATGGAACATGCAGTTTTTTAAATCCAAATTTTTCATGTCTCAGGCAGTTTCTATTCTATTTACCACTTGCTGCAAACAAATTACATTGTTATTGACCATGAATTATGCAATTAAACTCTGCCAAATTAGAACATATATCACTGGTACCTTGCAATTTATTGTAAGAAAATCAAACATTTTTTGTTAATTATTGATTTCCAGAAGTAATACCTTGCCAATGGTAAACCTTTGCTGGGACATTGCAACACATTCTTATTTTTTGGGGATTATCTATTCACAATTGTTTCTGTTTGATTAATGTTTCACAAGGTATAAGTATCGTCGTTTTGTCATTTCTATCATGTATAACATTTCTTTGTGTTAAACATTTGTGTCATAGGCCTGACAATGAGCGATGACGAGCTAAAAGAACGGACACTAATGGCCATTGAAACGCTTTTACAAAATAATAATCAAACTCTGAAAGACTTCAAGACAATGCCATATCCAAAAGATTATGTCGTCTCCTTTACTGGAAATAGGCTACTTTATGATGAACTTCAATATGAGGTTGTTGGTCAACAACAAATTTTTGATACTTTGTATGCTTCTCTTACAGGTAATATGACTATATTGAATAAACATTTGAATATGACACCAATTTAAATTTTTTATTAACATTCTGTTTTGAAACCTCCATTGTACACAGATGAGCAAAGATGCATTTTTGAGGAAATCATGGATGCTGTAGAAAAGCAATAAGGTGGGGTGTTTTTTTTATATGGCTACGGTGGGACTGGTAAGACCTTTATGTGGAACACTTTATCAGCAGCACTTAGGTCTAGAAAAAAATTGTCTTGCCGGTTGCTTCAAGTGGAATTGCAAGTTTGTTGCTACTAGGTGGAAGAACGGCTCATTCTAGATTTAAGATTCATGTTCCTACTTTAGAGACTTCTATTTGCAACATTGAAAAAAAAGATGATCTTGCTGAGCTTCTTAAGTTTACGGATTTAATCATATGGGATGAGGCTCCTATGGCTAACAAGTTTTGCTTTGAAGCTTTGGACAAATCCTTAAAAGATATTATGAGTGGATCCACACATGCATCTAAAAAAGTATTTGGAGGTAAGGTTGTTGTGTTTGGTGGTGACTTCAGACAAATTCTCCCAGTTATACCAAGAGGTACTAGATCTGATATTATCCATGCAACAATCAATGCTTCTTATATTTGGGATCATTGTAAAGTATTGAGGCTTACAAAGAACATGAGGTTGCAAAGTGGTCCACCTACTGCTACAGCTGATGAGATTAGGAGTTTTTCTGAGTGGATTTTAAATATTGGAGATGGGACCATGTGTGAGCCTAATGATGGTTATGCTGATATTTGTATTCTAGATGAGTTCATAATTTCTAACTTTTCCGATCCGATTCAGGCAATTGTTGAAGATACATACCCTGATCTCATTCATAACTATCTTGATTCGAATTATCTTCAAAGTCGTGCGATCTTGGCTTCAACAATCGAAGTAGTTGATGATATCAACCAATATATCACAAACCTTCTTCCAGGTATTCATATGTCACCTAGTTCAATTTATACATCTTAATAGTAAAGATCTTTTGTAATATGATATAACTTTTTATCTCTTAACATTATTTACTAAATGTTGGTATTTTTCCATTGTTGTAGGAGAAGAGAGAGAATACTTTAGTAGTGATTTCATTGATAAATCTGATGTAACTAACTTTGATGCATATGAGCATGTGACACCTGAGTTCCTTAACGCTCTTAAAACCTCAGGATTGCCTAACCATTCGATCAGGTTGAAAGTTGGGGCCACTATTATGTTAATGCGCAACCTTGATCAATCAGAGGGCTTGTGCAATGGTACACGACTAACTGTAACCAGGCTTGCTGCCCATGTCATTTAAGCAAAGATCATTTCTGGAAAAAATATTGGTAACATCTTTTATATTCCTAGAATGTCTTTATCCCCCTCACAATCTCCATGGCCATTTAAATTGGTGAGACGCCAATTTCCAATTATTGTTTCCTTTGCCATGACTATTAACAAGTCTCAGGGCCAGTCACTTGACAATGTTGGATTGTATTTGTCTAAAGAAGTTTTTAGTCATGGCCAATTGTATGTGGCTATCTCAAGAGTCAAATCCAAAAAGGGATTAAGGATTCTTATTCATGACAAAGAGAAACAACCTATGCTCTCTACCACCAATGTTGTATTCAAGGAAGTGTTCCATAACATTTGAAAGGTGCGAAGTTAAATATTGAGTCGTACCATACCATTATCAACATATTTTACCACTTAGAAATATTATTCATTCACAATATAACTTTTTTTTTTCTGTTTTTTTCCTATCTTTCAGGTTAAATTCATTCACTTCATTTTGGAATGTCATGTTGCAGCTCAACTTACCTTTTATAAGCTTTTGTAACACATTTTGTATTTTACTATTTATTTAAAGCAACATATTGTGTTGTTACATTAGCAATCATTTAGTTCAATGACATTATCAATACTAATGATATAACATTTTGAATTTTACTAGAAAGGTTTGAAAGATATATTGAGACTAACACTCATTCATTTACATGACCTTAACAATACTATCAATATACTATTTGCCAGGTTTTATCTTTTCATAAAGGTCATATGCCATATGTTAATTTAATCGGGAACTACACAACATCATTAGAAAATAACCCGTGTGGCAGCACGGGTCTCTTACTAGTTCATGTTTGTGTGAAAAGTAGGAATAGGAGGAATGCAATCCTAGCCCTTAATGTGGGTGATAGTTGGATTGATGGGGTTGCAGATATTCGCTAATAGGTGGTTAATTTTTTACCAACCAGTTTAAGGAACCTTTGATACATCGTCTGCGGTTGGATGAAGTTAGTTTTCAATCCCTCTTCGGAGAGGCTAGTGACTCTCTTACTTCTCATTTTATGCTTAGAGAGATTGACAACGTTCGAGGATTTTAGTAGTTAAACTTGTTAAGGTGGATAACCTCATTTTCCTGAACCAATTAGACTTAAAGATATATTATATATTAGTGAATTGGGTGGTGGAAGTAAATGAAATGAGTTGTGAGAGGAAGAGTCTTATATATGTCTCTATAAGGTTGAAAAGATTCTTGCGACTGCGAGGAAGAATATGATATCAAGGTATAAGGATGATATACAAGCTTGAAAATGTCTTAGTAGAAAATATGTCAGTTCATTCAAGATTACTACACATAAGTTCAAGCTTAATATATTTGGATCTATAAGTTTTTTAAAATTAATTCTAAGAAAATTCCACAGAATTGTTTTGATTTTATCTCATTCACAAATATTTTATTATCTTCAAATGAAGATACTTTTGTTGGTAAAATATTATTTTTAACCCTTACACTGTTATTTTATAAATTCAATTTTTAATTAAATATTTTATAAAATCGAATCAAATATGTCTAATACAATATTTATTTTTGTAGATCTAATGGTCATGTGATTGAGAAGGAACATAATGGAGAGAATAAAAAATGAAAATAGGCTGAAACTTATGGACCTTACTTTGAAACACTTAGAGTAAGTAATTTTGTAAATATATTTCTATATTATATTTATTGGTTCGGTTTGGTATGACATGTTTTCGAATTTATAGTTTATGTCTTATGTTTTATAAATTTATATAATAATTTAGACCCATTTGGTAATGATTTTTTCATCACGAGTTTATAGCTTATTTTGCTAGTTTATAGCTAATTTTTCAAATACTATTTTAAATAGCGTTTTAACTTATGTCTTATAACTTATTATTTTTTCTTTTTTTTTTATCCTTATTATTTTAATTAAAATCCATTTTTAACTCTTATAATTTATTTTAATTTAAAATAAAATAATTATATATTAAATATCTTTTATGTCATTTTATATTTATAAGTTAATTAAACCGGTAATTTTACCAAACATTTCAATTAACTTATAAACTATTAGTCTCAATCATCCGCTATAAGCTATAAGTCATCAGTTATTAGCCATCAGTCATAAACTATAAACTATCAGCTAACTTATCAGTCAACCGCTATTTTTACTAAATAGAGTTATTATTTGAGTTGTTTATTGTGATTCAATTTGTTACCAATTCAATAAGATCCACTGCACTCTTTGAGAATGATTTGCTGAAATGGTAGAACTATTTTTTGCAAAACTTATTTTTCTACTTCTACCATTATGATCCTTTACAATCAGTGTTCTTGCATGGTTAAGAGTCACAAGATATTGATAACTAGTGATAATGGTGAAGATACTAACATAACCAAATATAATTTCTAGAAAGTATTTCGAAATATATGATAAATAATATAGACAATCATTTACAAAAATATTATTATTATTATTAAATATTATTTTTACACAAGTAATTTACTCTGATAATTCCACTTTTATGATTAGTAAATCAAATTCCCACATCAACAATATAAGTAAGTCAAATATGTATATGTTAATTGAGTTAAATAATTATAAATTATTGGTCCATGATTTAATTGTTATTCGTAACTTTTATTTAGTTAATGTAAGGACAAATATAAATCTTGAGAATGGTTTGTTTCTCTTAACAAAGAATAAATAATTCTACTTAATTGGAGTGTAAATTTGGATTTGTGTATATATGATTTGGACTTGATCATAGTTAGAATGTGTTTGTAATTTGTGTTGTTTGTATCATGGGTTGAGTATCTCTCCTATTCTATTTTAATTTAATTCAATTCCTTAATTGCCAAAAAAATATAAAATATCAAAATATTAGTAAATATTGACCTCAAACAATATTGTTTAAATTAATTATAAAATGATCTTTAATATCATCAAGTTTAATTAATAATATAGGTAGGCGGAATATGTACATGTTAGTTTAATTAAATAAGTATAAATTATTGATCTATAATTCAATTCTAAGCACCAACATTTATTTATATTAATATAAAGAAATTAGTTTTTTTTTAAAAGTTAGTAATTCTTTTAAAATTACATATATATTTTTTATTGAAAAGTGTGTCATTTTTTATTTTAACTTCTAAATTAAATATATATTTTTATTGAAAAGTATGTCATTTTCTTAAAATTATTTTTTCATTTACAATACCTTTCTACAACAAATATGATAATATGTTTGTGGCTATAATAGATGTGTTATTTCCTTAAGAGAATAAAGATATATATATATATATATATATATATATATATATATATATATATATATATATATATATATATATATATATATATATATATATATATATATATATATATATATATATATATATATATATATATATATATATAAAATGAGAATGAGTAAGTTATATGAGAATGTAATAATAATCATTGAATTTATATTTAATGGTTGAGATTAAAAAATATTTTTTAAAAATTGATTAATAATTTTCCTTTCTTCATAATGACATTAAAGACCACTTTTCATTAATCTAACAGTTTTAATTGATTATTTAATCTGATTATTTTTGGAAATATTTATAATTAATTAAAATCGTTATATTAACAAAAACCAATTGATAAGATTTGGAGTAAGTGTTTTAAACTTACTCCTGGAATAAGAATATCTCATATATATATATATATATATATATATATATATATATATATATATATATATATATATATATATATATATATATATATATATATATATATATATAAACTTTTTCAATTTTACTTTAGACAAAAATTTAAATAGGGATTAATTTAAAAAATGTCATATTTTCTTTTTATAAAAAGTATTTAGGCAAATGATTAGCACATAGATATGCTATGAATGTAAAGTTGGCATTTTCTCTGAATTTCGTTGTTTACTTTTTCTATTTTTATTTTATGTATATTACTATTCAAGATTCATTTTACCAAAAATATGAAACAATAAATAATTTTAAAATTTTTCCTTCCAAATGTGTTTGGTAACATATAAAGAAAATGAAAAAGGTTGTGAGTGGGCTTTTAGCCCTTCTTATCAAATAACAAAAGCAAATTCTAAGAATGTCCAGAAATATAAAATGATTACGTGGAATCATTTTAAGGAATATTTGACTTACTTTAAATTGATGTATATGTTCTCATCTTCTCTATAAGCAGCCCTTATTGCAATAAAATTTATTAAATATTTCATTTTCGATAAAAAAAATTAATTCCTTTAAGAGAAAGTAGAAGGTGTGAGAATTGAATAAAATAATTTTATATTATCAACTAATCGAGTTGTATTTCATTAAACGATCATGTGTAAAATTATTTTATTGTTCATTCATTATATTCTCATTTAATATTTAATAAGATATTTTTAATTTTAAATAAGATTTATTAATTTTAATTTTGTTTTTTTAATATCTAATTATTAAAGTTTAACTTAATTCATTATTGTAAAATTAGTTTGTACGAGAAGGAGTGTTACTTTATATAAATTATTTTTAAGCTCTATATCTAAGAGTTTGAGTTAAGTCATTCATATAAAATGGATTTGAAAGGTGACAAATGTCATTTTATAAAATTTATTTTAAACTTTTATGTCTAATTAATACGAGATTTTAAAATTTTCCAATATTAATTATTATAGAAGAAATACTTATCATTATTCTACAAGTAATATAAATATTTTTTTTTATCAAAAATGAAAGTAATATAGACATTTTTAAAAAAATGAAGTGTTTTTTATATAATTATGATCGTTCGGTTGGTGAAAAATAGAAATCTCAATGCGTTACATTTGAAAAATTATATTGGTTGGTTTATCATTTTATATTTGTATTACTTAAAAAGAAAATAGTTATATTTGCCATTATATTTTAATGATTGTTCACGGTAAAAATAGTTTTATTTTCGAAATAAGTGGATTTTAATATTTTAATAATAAATAGAAAATAAAAAGTATTATTACATATTAAATCTACTTTACAAATACTCAAGAGCGCTTGAATCATATCGTAAGAAATCTTTTCATACTTAACCAAATAAATGTTATTGACTATTAAAAAAAACCAAAATAAAAAATTTCTATACAGGTTATTTCTATGACACATGTACATGATCAATTCTATGCGAGTAAGTGGGAGCTAGAAGATTAGTTTGAAAATGGATATGGATCGGGACTCAACAAGACAAACTTCCCTTATCCCTAAAAGTCAATAGGAGGTTGTGCAGAGGTTTGGCGGTACACATGTAACACCCGTAATGCGATTAAATATTTAATTTTGTTAATTTTCAGTAGTTATCGTATTTTGTCGCATTTTGAGTTGTCGAGACGGGATTTTAATGGAATAGCCGGTTGAGTTTTAATAGTGATATTTAGCATTTTTAGTATTAAAAATATTAAAGTATAATTTGGTGTTTGGGAGATATTCCGCTAAATTAAATAAACCGATTAAATTAGACATAGAATAATAGTGGGTGTATACTTTAATTAGGTGAGCTAAATGTGTGTGATTGTTGTACGAGTGAATAGTAGCCCAATTAGAATTGTGAAGAACTTAGTAGTAAGGGCACTTAGGTTTTGGAAAAACAGAAAACAAAAATAACATAGAGGCACATAGCAGAAGGGAGTTTTGGAGAGAAGATAACAGAGAAGACACGGAGAGCATTGGGTGATTTCGATCGGGAAATTTAGAGCAACCTTCGATCTAAAGGTAAGGGAGGGGTTCTTGCTCTATAAATAGGGATATGATAAACCGTATGTGGGATTTGGGGTTATAATTTTATCTCTGTGTTTGGTATAACTTTGATGTTTGGGGTGTTGTGATTTCCTGGAAATTTGCCTATGACTATTGTCGTGTTGATTATGAAATAGTTGCATTGGTTTGTGATTTTGGTGATTGAAATTATGTCAGATAAAATTTAATCGATGAATCTCTGTGATGATGTGTTGGTAATTTCTGGAAAAATTGAACGATTCTGGGCTAGCTGATTAGGAAGAACGAAAGAAATGTAAAATATGAGAAGAAAAAAATTTATGTGGCGGGGGCCACAACATGAAGGGGTGGGCGCACCATTTGGTGAAGGTGGGACGAGGGTCCCACAAAAGTGTGGGACAAGTGACTTAGGGAGAGGGGGCTGGCGCCTAGTGGCCTGGGGTGGGTGTCTAGGACGAGGGCCACATGCTTAGGGACGGGGGCCTCAAACTAAAGTGTAGTATATTTCCACTAATTAAGTTCCTGTGCACCTGTTTAGTATCAATTTAGTACCCCTTAAATTTAATCCAATAGTGATGAATAGGTAAACTACAAAACTAATAATTAGTCATGGAATCAATTAATAAAATTGAAATGATCTAGCAGATAGATTAATTGATGTACAATAGAAGATATTAGAATAAAATAGCATAACAGACAAAAAAGATAATAATGAAAACAGAAGAGTAATAATGACAGGTTTGCTGCAATCTCTGCATAATTGTTTAGCAGGGTCACTTTTAGTAACAGAACAACATTCCAATGGTATATCATTAGCAAACAGAAAATATATAGTAGTTAGAATAATATTGGGATCGTTCCGGGAATAATCCAGTAACAGTTATTTTCTTGTGGTGTTTTTATGATGTTGCGACGCGACGCATTTTATGAGTATTGATAACGTGCAGGTGATAGCTGTGAGTGAAGACTTAGTCACCGTGAGTTCGAGTTGGTTGTCACTCTGATACGTAGCATTCGGGGGGATAAACACATGCTTTATAACTATTGCTTTGCTGAATTTTAATGTAGTTTTGCATTTAAATTGTGACTTTTGAAGTGGTTTTGCGATGAGTGAAGATGCTATGACTTTACTTTGGTTTTTGGAAGTTGGTGAATCCTCTGCGTGGTTATTTAATATTGATGAACAATTTATAAAGACTAAACCGATTGTTATAAGTTTGTCTGTTTTGATAAAGTGCTATGTATCTATGTTAAAGGCGTATATGCCATTGTGATTTAAGTCGAAATGTGATACCCCATATGAATGTTATGGAATTTTCATACTCTGATTGTCGTATAATTATCAGGTAGAAATGGGGTGTTACAACACATCGTTGTCCTAGGTTTCTAGTCAATGGTAGGATCATGATGCACTATACAACAAAAGATATGTGCATCCCTAAGTGTTATATAGCCATCTTTTGACTTACCACTACATTTGCATAACAAAATTTTTATACTTATTCAATTAAAGGGCCTTAACCTTTGGATCATTATCTTGTTTCATCTCATGGAGAATAAGCCTCCAAATAAGCTTTTTTGTCTGTTTATGGATCAATCGACGCCTTTTCTATCTATTCCATTGGTAGGGTCAAGCACTTCAACAACCATCAATATTGCATCTTGTAAAATTGATTTTTGTTCTAATCTATCTACTCCTATAGAGTTTTCTAATGGGATGGAGCTTCTTCAATCAATTCCATCGGTAGGGTCAAGTACTTCAACAACCATCAATATTGTATCTTATAAAATTGATTTTTGTTCAAGTCTATCTACTCCTATAGAGTTTTATCATGGGATGGAGTTTCTTCAATTACCCTTTATGGAAAGCTGGGTTCTGTTCTTGATTTGTGTACCTCGTCTCCAAAGCCTGCATTGGTTATGGGTGTTTTTTATGAGTTAGGCACCACACTCGGTGATTAGGTCTATTCTAGATGATTTGAGTCCAAACATCTCCTCCCAACAGCCAAATACAAGTATTGATGATCCTCTTCCTTGTATTGGCTTTCGTATGCAAGGCAGTGTCGCTCGAATCTTAAGGGAGAAAGGCTTGAGCCCCCGTGATCTTTTTGTGCTTATTAGCTTGGAATGTGCTGAAGGATAGAAAAACACTTAGAAAGGGGGGGATTGAATAAGTGTAACTTTAAATCTTGGACGATAAAAATAAATTGCACAATTATTTTTATCCTGGTTCGCTGTTAACGAAGCTACTCCAGTCCACCCCCGCAGAGATGATTTACCTCAACTGAGGATTTAATCCACTAATCGCACGGATTACAATGGTTTTCCACTTAGTCCGCAACTAAGTCTTCCAGAGTCTTCTGATCACACACTGATCACTCCAGGAACAACTGCTTAGATACCCTCTAAGACTTTTCTAGAGTCTACTGATCAACACGATCACTCTAGGCTTAGTTCACTCCTAAGACTTCCCTAGAGTATTCTGATCAACACGATCACTCTAGTTACAAACTGCTCAGCCAACTGCTAAGACTTCCTAGAGTATACTGATCACACGATCACTCTAGTTCCTTACAACTTAATGTAATCTATTCAAGAGTTTACAAATGCTTCTTAAAAGCGATAATCACAACTGTGATATTTCTCTTAACGTTTAAGCTTAATCTCACTAAGATATTACAACAGCAATGTAGTGAGCTTTGATGAAGATGAAGATTCTGAGTTTAGATTTGAACAGCGTTTCAGCAAGTTTGATATAAGTTGTTTTGGTGCAGAATCGTTAACCTTGCTTCTCATCAGAACTTCATATTTATAGGCGTTGAGAAGATGACCGTTGAGTGCATTTAATGCTTTGCGTGTTCCGTACAGCATTGCATTTAATGTTATACGCTTTTGTCAACTACCTCGAGCCTTGTTCACGCTGTGTCTACTGACGTAGCCTTTAGTAGCTTTAACGTTCCTTTTGTCAGTCAGCGTAGTCTGCCACCTGTACTTCCTTCTGATCTGATGTTTGTGAATACGACGTTTGAATATCATCAGAGTCAAACAGCTTGGTGCATAGCATCTTCTGATCTTCTGATCTTGAAGTGCTTCTGTTGCGTGATACCATCTTCTGATCTTCAGTGCTTCTGATCTCATGTTCTTCTGATGCTTCCATAGACCCATGTTCTGATTCTGCTTCGACCATCTTCTGATGTCTTGCCAGACCATGTTCTGATGTTGCATGCTGAACCATTTGAGACACAACTTCTGAGCGCTGAATTATGCGTACTCTTTATATATATTTCCTGAAAGGGAAATTGCATTGGATTAGAGTACCATATTATCTTAAGCAAAATTCATATTATTGTTATCATCAAAACTAAGATAATTGATAAGAACAAATCTTGTTCTAACAATCTCCCCCTTTTTGATGATGACAAAAACATATATAAATGATATGAATTTGCGATCAGAAAGAGTAGACGGCAAAAGACAAATTACACAGCTATAGCATAAGCATATGAATATGTCTCCCCCTGAGATTAACAATCTCCCCCTGAGATAAATAATCTCCCCCTGAAATAAATACTCGAAGAACTTTGATAAAAGACTTCCCTGATTATTTCAGTAGAGACGATCATATAAGCTTCTGCCTTCAGAGAATTCATAGCTTCTGACTTCTGCTTCCATTGGACAGCTTCAGAACTTGAATTTCTTTAGATCCTTAGAACACTCACAGCTTCTGATTCCTGCTTCCATCGTGGACAGCTTCAGAACTTGAATTTCTTTGATCTTCAGAACATTCACAGCTTCTGACTTCTGCTTCCATTCAGGACAGCTTCAGAACTTGAATTTCTTTGATCTTCAGAACATTCACAGCTTCTGATTTCTGCTTCCATTCAGGACAGCTTCAGAACTTGAGTTTTCTGGATCTTTTAGAACATTCACATCTTCTGATTTCTGCTTCCCTCGGATAGCTTCAGAACTTTGAATGTCTACCAACATCACTTCATGCTAGATTTGTATCAGAACATTGTTGAATGTACCAGAGCATCATCAGAGCATCTCTACATCCTGAAATGTTACAGAACAAAAACTAAACGACAAAAGTCAGCATGAACGAGTTAGAACATAAAATGTATGTTTGAACACATTATATGTATCAGAGCCATATAGGCTGAAATAATGTATCAGAGCAAATAATGTGTCAGAGCCACAACATTATATGTATCAGAGCAAATAGAATTTTGTCAGAACAGGATAGACAATGATATTCAAATTCTATTATCAGTGCTTCTGATTCATTCTTCTTTCTTGCTTCTGATTTCTGAAGCTTGACAGCACTCAGCTTGCTTCAGTTTCCAAGAGCTTATTCCTTTTACAGAATAACGCTTCTTATGGTTTTGCTTCTGAAGATTCACTTCACTTCTCTGTACCTGCAAAACACTTAAACCATATAGAACTTGCAGTTCTTGTTAGTGAATGTGTGGGAGCTTTTACCCAGCAACTGATAGATTTAATCAAATCATTTATCATTTATCTTCTCCCCCTTTTTGTCATAACATCAAAAAGAATATTTCAAAAGATTCAGATGCATAAAACGACAAAAGAAAATATTTACTGGAATGTAAAACACAAGGAAACTTTTCATTGATAATCAAAAGATATTACAAAAGGTTCCTATGTTTAACAAGATGAAAAACATTCCTAGCAAATACAAAAAAGAATTTCCAAGGAGGAAATCACTACAAAAATTAAAAACAGAACCCTAGCTAGACACGCTCTGTGTCAACCCATCAAGAATCCCGGAGGACTTCTTGTCTTCCAGACTGAAACCTCCACTGTAGGAGAGATCCAAGTGACCAAAGAGGAAGAGAGGGACAGTTCACAGACAGAGAGCTAATGTTGCAAACGGGGCTTTCCCTTAACATAGAAGTTAAGAATATCATTCTTAACCTCCTCCCATAACTCAAGAAAGTCTTCTGTCTTTGGATGAAAGTTGATAACAACATCAAAGAAGGATCTGACTTGAGAGGTATTAGAAGAGCCATCCCGAGATGCACAGAGATCTGTCGCCTTTGAGTCATGGAGCTTCAACAGGCTTAGGGTGAACGCTAGGTTTTGAGAGAAGAAATGAAAAACGAGAGAGAGAGAGAGAGAAAAAAAAAAACTTTTAAGAGGAAAACAAAGAGATAGGAAACCAAAAACCATTTTGAAGAGTATTTAAAAAGAAATAAAATGAAACGAATGATGAAAAGCATTTAATGTTACGTGACGTGAGGAGAGATAATAAAGACAAATGAGGTGACTAGCACAGTTACCTATGGTCGGTGTCCCTTCAACTGCACGCACGTTTATCCATGAATAGTAACGACAGGTTTACCATCCCGAGATAAAACGTAACAGCTGTTTTGCTTTACAAGAGGTTCTGAATCAACTTAGACAATGAAACGTTAGTAATAACCGAATCATAATTTCTAAAAGATTTCAATCAGAACTTCTGATATAAAAAAATAATCCATTTTCATTTCAGAAGATACTCATACATGAGAACTTCTCATCTTCTCATTCTGGGCATAAATCCATACTGATGTTCTTCAGAATGAATTTAAACCTATCTTCAGCCAGGGGTTTTGTAAAGATATCAGCCCATTGATGGTCTGTATCCACAAAGTTTAAAGAAATAACACCCTTCTGAACATAGTCCCTTATGAAATGATGTTTTATCTCAATATGTTTAGCTTTTGAATGAAGAATAGGATTCTTAGATAAACATATAGCAGAAGTATTATCACAGAATATAGGAATGTTACTCTCAAATATCTGATAATCTTCCAACTGACTCTTCATCCAGAGCATCTGTGTACTACAGCCAGCAGCAGCGACATATTCTGCTTCTGTCGTTGATAGAGCAATAGTTGCTTGCTTCTTTCTGTACCAGGAGATCAAATGACTTCCAAGAAATTGGCAACTTCCTGAAGTACTTTTTCTTTCAATTCTGTCTCCAGCATAATCAGCATCACAGAATCCTACTAAGTTGTATTCTTTAGATTTTCTGTAAACCAAACCAACATTAGTAGTACCTTTCAGATACCTTAGAATTCTCTTAACAGCAGTTAAATGAGATTCTCTAGGATCTGATTGGAATCTAGCACACAAACAAACACTGAACAGAATGTCAGGTCTAGAAGCAGTCAGATATAGAAGAGATCCAATCATACCTCTGTATAACTTCTGATCTACCTTCTTACTTACCTCATCCTTACCTAGGATGCATGTTGGATGCATAGGAGTTTTGGCTTCTTTGCAGTCCAGAAGATTAAACTTCTTCAGAAGTTCCTTCACATACTTGGTTTGGTGAACATATGTTTCTTCTGATGTTTGATTTATTTGTATTCCAAGGAAATACTTGAGTTCTCCCATCATGCTCATTTCAAACTCAGCCTGCATAGACTCAGCAAACTCCTTTCCAAGTGTAGCATTAGATGTTCCAAAAATAATATCATCTACATATATTTGACAAATTAAAATATCCCTTTTAAAGGTTTTACAAAAGAGAGTAGTGTCCACTTTTCCTCTAGTGAAACCATTATCCAGAAGGAAAGAACTTAAGCGTTCATACCAAGCTCTGGGAGCCTGTTTCAATCCATACAATGATTTCTTAAGTTTAAAAACATGATTAGGAGACATAGAGTCTTCAAAACCAGGAGGTTGATGGACATAAACTTCTTCATCTATATAACCATTTAAGAAGGCACTCTTAACATCCATTTGATAGAGAGTGATGTTATGTTGAGTGGCAAAAGAAATTAATAGACGAATAGATTCTAACCTGGCCACTGGTGCAAAGGTTTCTGTATAATCAATCCCTTCTTGCTGACTATAACCCTGAGCCACCAATCTGGCTTTGTTTCTTACCACTTCACCTTTCTCACTGAGCTTGTTTCTGAAGACCCATTTTGTACCAATTATATTGAATCCATCTGGTCTAGGAACAAGATCCCAAACATCATTCCTTGTAAACTGATTCAGTTCTTCTTGCATAGCAATTATCCAGTCTGGATCTTCTAGAGCATGATCAACAGAAGTTGGCTCGATCAAAGATACAAGACCTAATTGACAGTCTGCATTGTTCTTAAGGAATGCTCTTGTTCTGATTGGATCATCCTTCTTTCCAAGAATGACATCTTCTGAATGACCAGAGATGAGTCTGGATGATCTTCTGACAGATGGTTCTTCAGATATGCTTAGATCCTCCAGAGAAGCTGATACTTGATCTTCAGATTCTTTGCTTCTGAGAAGCTCTGCTTCTGATGCGTTGCTTCTTGGCTCAACAACTTCTGAGATGTCAATATCACAATCTGCAAAATTATCAAACTGCTTTGGTTTTTCAGAACCAAGCTTATCATCAAACCTGACATTGATTGATTCTTCTACAACCAATGTTTCAGTATTGTATACTCTGTAGCCTTTTGAGCGTTCAGAATATCCAAGAAGAAAACATTTCTGTGCTTTGGAATCAAACTTACCAAGATGATCTTTAGTGTTCAGAATAAAACATACACATCCAAAAGGATGGAAATATGAAATGTTGGGCTTTTTATTCTTCCACAATTCATAGGGAGTCTTATTTAGAATAGGTCTGATAGAGATTCTATTCTGAATATAGCATGCAGTGTTTATTGCTTCTGCCCAGAAATGCTTAGCCATATTGGTTTCATTGATCATGGTTCTGGCCATTTCTTGCAGAGTCCTATTCTTTCGTTCTACAACCCCATTTTGCTGTGGAGTTCTAGGACAAGAGAAATCATGGGCAATACCATTTTCTTTGAAGAACTCTTCAAAGGATCTGTTCTCAAATTCACCACCATGATCACTTCTGACCTTTATGATTTTACACTCTTTTTCAGATTGAATCTGAATGCAGAAATCAAAGAACACTGAATGAGTCTCATCCTTGTGTTTCAAGAATTTTACCCACGTCCAGCGACTATAATCATCTACGATGACTAATCCATATTTCTTTCCTCTGACAGATGCTGTTTTGACTGGTCCAAACAGATCAATGTGCAAGAGTTCTAATGGCCTTGAGGTAGAAACAACATTCTTAGACTTGAATGCAGGTTTGGAGAACTTGCCCTTCTGACATGCTTCACAAAGAGCATCTGATTTGAATTTCAGATTAGGGAGTCCTCTGACAAGATTCAGTTTGTTAATCTGAGAGATCTTTCTCAAACTAGCATGACCTAATCTCCTGTGCCAGACCCACTGCTCTTCAGAAACAGACATAAGACAAGTCACCTTCTGACTCATAAGATCTTGCAGATCTGTCTTATAAATGTTGTTC
The DNA here is from genome assembly GCF_029867415.1 of Vicia villosa. Lineage (NCBI taxonomy): Eukaryota > Viridiplantae > Streptophyta > Magnoliopsida > Fabales > Fabaceae > Vicia > Vicia villosa. The sequence continues at coordinate 132,307,831 of NC_081180.1, read as the reverse complement.
TTCCTCTTGCCTGTAAATAGGATTGAGCCATCCTTCTGATTTACAGCCTTGCAAGACTTTTGATTGAAGATTATATCATAACCATTGTCACTTAATTGACTGATAGATAAGAGGTTATGAGTTAATCCTTCTACAAGAAGTACATTAGAAATGGAAGGAGAGTTACCAGACTTTATAGTTCCAGAGCCAATTATCTTGCCCTTCTGATCTCCTCCAAACTTGACTTCTCCTCCTGACTTAAGCACCAGGTCTTGGAACATAGACCTTCTTCCTGTCATGTGTCGCGAGCATCCAGAGTCCAGGTACCATGACATGTTGTGCTTTGTCCTTCTTGCAGCCAAGGATATCTGCAATAGGAATAATCTTATCCTTAGGTACCCACATTTTCTTGGGTCCTTTCTTGTTAGATTTTCTCAAGTTCTGATTGAACTTGGGTTTGACATTATAAGCAATAGGAGGAACAGCATGATAATTCTTGATGTGAGTTTCATGATATTTCCTAGGTTGTGTCACATGCTTTTTGGTGTGTGTTATGTGAAAACTTTGTGCATGTGAAGTGTGCCTAATATCATGAGAGTGGCCATACTTGAACTGATCATACAATGGCTTGTATGTAATTTTCATTTCATCAACAGGTTCAAGTTTGTATGGGGTTTCACCCTCAAAACCAATGCCTACTCTTTTGTTTCCAGACACAGCATATATCATAGAAGCTAGCTGACTTCTGCCAATACTTCTAGATAGGAACTTCCTGAAACTTAAATCATATTCTTTCAGAATATGGTTTAGACTAGGAGTGGATTTTTCTGAATCAGAAGGAGATCCAACATTATTGGATAATTTTAAAAGTTTTTCTTTTAATTCAGAATTCTCCAACTCAAGCTTCTTTGTTTCAAATTCAAATTGCTTTTTCAGCTTTTTGTATTTGAGACTAATCTGAGACTTGAGTTCCAGAAGTTCAGTTAGACCGGAAACTAACTCATCTCTAGTAAGTTCAGAAAATACCTCTTCAGAATCTGATTCTGATGTAGATTCTGATCCGTCATCTTCTGTCGCCATCAGCGCACAGTTAGCCTGCTCATCTTCTGAATCATCTTCTGACTCATCCCAGGTTGCCATAAGACCTTTCTTCTTATGAAACTTTTTCTTGGGACTTTCCTTCTGAAGATTTGGACATTCATTCTTGTAGTGTCCAGGCTCATTGCATTCATAGCACATGACCTTCTTCTTGTCAAATCTTCTTTCATCAGAAGATTCTCCATGTTCAAATTTCCTTGAACTTCTGAAGCCTCTGAACTTCCTTTGCTTGGTTTTCCAGAGTTGATTTAGCCTTCTGGAGATCAGGGACAGTTCATCTTCTTCTTCAGATTCTGATTCTTCAGGATCTTCTTCTTTGGCCTGAAAAGCGTTAGTGCATTTCTTGATATTTGATTTTAATGCAATAGACTTACCTTTCTTTTGAGGCTCATTTGCATCCAGCTCAATCTCATGGCTTCTCAAGGCACTGATCAGCTCTTCCAGAGAAACTTCATTCAGATTCTTTGCAATCTTGAATGCAGTCACCATAGGACCCCCATCTTCTGGGTAAGCTTCTGATGATCTTCTTTACATGATCCGCCTTGGTGTATCCCTTGTCAAGAACTCTCAATCCAGCAGTAAGAGTTTGAAATCTTGAAAACATCTTTTCAATGTCTTCATCATCCTCCATCTTGAAGGCTTCATACTTCTGGATTAAAGCTAGAGCTTTAGTCTCCTTGACTTGAGCATTTCCCTCATGAGTCATTTTCAAGGACTCATATATGTCATAGGCCGTTTCCCTGTTAGATATCTTCTCATACTCAGCATGAGAGATAGCATTCAGCAAAACAGTTCTGCATTTATGATGATTCCTGAAAAGCTTCTTTTGATCATCATTCATTTCTTGCCTTGACAGCTTCACGCCACTGGCATTTACTGGATGTTTGTAACCATCCATTAGAAGATCCCATAGATCACCATCTAGACCCAGAAAGTAACTTTCCAGTTTTATCTTTCCAGTATTCAAAGTTTTCACCATCAAATACCGGCGGTCTAGTATAACCATTGTTACCGTTGTATTGCTCAGCAGAGCCAGATGTAGATGCAGGTGTAGGTGTAGTCTTTTCACTTTCATCAACCATCTTTTAAATGAAGCGTTTTTCTCTTCCTGAATCTTTTCTAAACACGGTTAAGTGCTTGCACCTTAGAACCAGGCTCTGATACCAATTGAAGGATAGAAAAACACTTAGAAAGGGGGGGATTGAATAAGTGTAACTTTAAATCTTGGACGATAAAAATAAATTGCACAATTATTTTTATCCTGGTTCGCTGTTAACGAAGCTACTCCAGTCCACCCCCGCAGAGATGATTTACCTCAACTGAGGATTTAATCCACTAATCGCACGGATTACAATGGTTTTCCACTTAGTCCGCAACTAAGTCTTCCAGAGTCTTCTGATCACACACTGATCACTCCAGGAACAATGATAACACGATTTTATATCGTATATTTAACCTAAAAACCATAGATATTTATAGCATTTTCCATTTATTATGTCAATTTATTATGATATTACGCGTGTATTTGCTTTGTTTCAGGTTTTACACTTCAATTCCGACTATTTGCGAAAAGGAAAGAAAATCGAGCTTAAATGACCAATATTTATGCTTAAAAGACGAAAAGGGTGCCGAAACTAAAGAAGGGTGCAATTAGGACCCAAAAGGCCCAAAAGAGACGAACCAGCCCACAAAGGAACAAAATTGCGTGGCCCAAACCTGCCCAGCAAGTGGAGACGCACGTCTCCACATCTTCCATGCCACGTCAGCAAAGGGAGACGCACGTCTCCATGTTCCTACATCTTCTCCACTTGAGACGCACGTCTCAGGTCACGTACCCAGTCTCCCTGAAGAATAGGAGACGCACGTCTCCAAGTCCCGGTCTGCAAAAAGTCCCGTTTTTCACGCAAAGCAACTGCAAAGCCTCACCTATAAATAGAGGCAGTCACTTCAGTCCAAAGTGTCCGATTTCCTGCCAACGAAGTGCTGCCGAAATTGTACCGCGAACTGCTTTTCTTTATTCTGTCTTCATTTAACCGTCTATTTTCTCACAACGATTTCTACACTGGAAATTGTTGTGAACTTTTCATAGATCTAGCCTTACGTTAGATTTATCGCTTTATTTTCCTTGTTTTTTTATTTTCTGCCATTTAAATTCCGAAGAACGATCCAGCCAACCTGTGGTGGAAGTTCGAGTACTTCAAGATTCAATTCAATCCAGATTTATTTTAATTCAGGTTTTTTTATTTACCCCCGCCTTATTTATATTATTTATCTGCATGATATATTATATGCCATTTAATATGCTTATTATTATGAACCGAACCAATATATGTATGTTTAATCGTATTAATATGTCTGGCTAAAATACTAAAGGTGTCGGTATGTAAAGTAAGTTAACCGTAGGGGTCCGAAATAAATTGGTTTAAATTATGTTTTATTAAATATCACTTGTTTTTGGTTTGTATGTCTAATTTAATTAGTAAGTCTTAAAACCAATAGAGCGAAAGTTTGAGGGATTAGGACGGTCAAAGGTTAAAATCAATAGAGCGAAAGTTTGAGATCTTTAACTGGATAGTAGACATAGGACATTAGTTTTAAGGATGGCGAAAGCGTATTAAAAACTAATTGGAACTTATTTATTTTCAAAAATTGTTTTTACACTCGAGCGGGATGGCGAAAGCGTACGTTAGGGGTATTAGCTTGCTCCGAGTCAACAGAGCGAAAGTTTGAGATTAGGAGATTTAAATAGATAACAACCTCGTAAAACAAGCATTTTATTAATTACATTGTTTCCAAAAAGCTCTTCTAAAATCTAATGGGATGGCGAAAGCGTACATTAGGATTAGGACAAGTAGTCTGACTCAACAGAGCGAAAGTTTGAGACGAGGATTTTTAATCAATTGGAATTAGTAAAGATTTTTAATTTAATTATGCAAAAACCAATAGACCTTCGGATTACCTTTAGTTAAACGAAATACATACTGACACCTGTCTTTTATTATTATTCTTTATTTTCTCACAATCACTTTCCCTTAGGAACAATCGAAAATTTTAGTACTCCTAGCTTTACATAGTAACCTTAGATAACGGTAGATCGATTCATAGTCCCTGTGGATTCGATATCTTTTAAAACTACACGACACGACTGTGCACTTGCAGTTATCATATTTATAGACACGTAAAGTCGCGATCAGACATATCAACAAGTGTTCCGAGCGTCGTCCGGTATCGAGGCACAAAAGCACCACTTTTTTTTTGCCGCTTGCTTCGGAGGACCCTTGGGTGGTACGCTACGAACATGCTGTGTCACTTGTTGTGACCCCCGAGCAGATGCCTAAAAATCATATAACAATCGGTAAAATATAAAATCATGCAGTTTTAGAGTCAAATTATATATTAACACCTTAAATGTACCTCTTTTAGTGATGCAACAGACTCCTCCTCCTGTAAAATCCCTTTACCCTTAATTGCGGGTTTGTAGGAGCAGTCTAAAATTAAAATGTAAAAAATAATTAACGTAACGGTGCAGAATTGACATTCGAAAACTAAATGATTCATAATGGTTTTCAATATACCTCATCACCAATGATAATGAGCTCCGAGGGCCATGCAACAAATGACCCTATTGCATCTCGCATCAATGTTGTCTCTGAGACCATGTCAGGTACCGGTAGCACCGCATCATGATCTAATACAACATCAACTGATACTTTCAGGTGTCCATCCGGGAGCGGTCTATGGTGAAGTAAATCTCCCACAGTGTTGTGCACTTTTCCCTTGCTAACTAGGCGATAATTCGGTGACGATAAGTATAGTTGGCAAGATGATATGCCCTAAACCAATAGTAAATATAATGTCATTATCATTAATAAAATAGAACAATTTGTAAGGAAAAAAATTTATAATTAACTCGGGAAGTTTTCTTTGACAGTTGATACTAGCTTTATCTCTAGTTTCTTTCACCCGATGAAGTATTGCACTTTTCTCTCATATACATATCTCTATCTCTTTGCAATTCAGAGACTTGTGCTTGCAATTCCTGCAATTTTTGCAACACTTCTTCATTGGTAGGATTTCTTCTCCTAGAATGCTTGTAAAAAGAGGTTGGAGTCACACCATGACCTTTACCCCTCACCCGACCGCGATACTCAAGAGCATCTAGTGCTCTACTAAGTACGCTCCTATCATCCTGGTCCTCACCGGTGGATATCGATTGCGACAAGGTCTCCTGTAATTCATTTACATTTCAATAATTATTAGTGGAGATAAAAAATCAATTATATATTAAAAAACATTTGATTTAATTAAAGACACAGTGTTATACTTACACATTCAGCATAAACTCTTTGAACATCGGGATCGACAGCTCGATTCTTGCCCACACAAGCTTCCTTCCACAACACATGTACTGGAAGTGAGGTTTCCTCACTTTTCGTCTCCTCTAACTATGCATTGACACAAATGATAAAATCGTCAAATAAAACACATTTAGACAATTAATTAAAACGCATTTCTATTTACTTACAATTTTTTCCTCTAAGCGTGCATATCCCAAACGCCCTTTTCTGTATGGATACGCGGCTTTTGATGCTCTCGCACGATTTGTGGCACTCCTTTTTCCGAAAAGCTTCATCTCTTTGATTTACAAACTCAACCCAATCTTCGTCATAAATGAACATGTCATACTTTTTTGGACGTCCCGGGGCCTCTTCAAGAAAGTTTCCTTCTTTATCCTTAAGATAGTTGTTTCTTAGATAAGCTTTCCACCCTCTATATCTTTTTCCGGCCAAACTAAGAATGAAGCGTTTACGCTCATCTAGTATGGTAAAAGACCTCTGCAAACAAACATACGCATAGAGTGTGTTAGTATAAGTAATTTAAACAAATGATCGTCAAGAAAATAACAACAACCATATATGATACCTTAAGCTCGTCCCAAATCATGTTTTTTTTATCGTCCAACTCTTTGCTTTTCAGATTCCATTTGGCTACGGAGACTGGAATATGCAAACGAACAAGTGTACCAATATAGCTTGTCAACTTTGCAGAATTAGGACCAATTGGTTGGTTATCAGAATTCCATTCAAAATTATATATTAATCCTTGGTCTCTATGTCGAATGATTCCCTTCATAATGGTGATGCCTCGTGCAACTTCTTTTGATGATGTATCGGGTGGAGGATTTGTATCCGGAGCATCTCTATCTTGTGAGTTTTCTTGTGGGTTTTCTTGTGGGTGTTCTTGATTACTAGCCATTGAACCTGTATCAAACAAACCTAAAGCACATTAGTACACTATTAATAAGCTAACAATCTATACAAGTCAAATGGAAGTCAAACCATGCATGTACAAGTAAATCGGAATCGAAATCAATGAAATCAGAATAAGCGTAAAAAAAAGAAAGTTGTCGGAATTGAACGAAATTTACATGGCTATGGTAAAACGTCCTCACGGACTCAAAAATGAAGTCGGTTTTCCGAAATTCAGACCCTAAGCCCGACTTTTGATCACGGGAAGAAGCAAAACCGATAAAAAAACATTCCCGAAAGGTAAAGATAAGTGAATGAGCAGCTCCAGAATTGTCAAAATAGTATAGTTACATGTAAAGAAGTCGACAAACAGATACATGGTTCAAAAGTTATGTACAAAACGAAAATATGCATCAAAATTGAACAAGTATTGTAACAATCGGAATATAAATTGAAAAAAAACTATACAAATTGAAAAAACTATACAAATAGCATATATAACAATCGGTACAAATTGAATAAAGCACATTAGTCGGAATATGTATACTATTACCTTTTTCACTAACGTCTCTTTCTTTTCTTGGTAGGATTGTGTTCTACGCGTCTCTTAACAACACGGGCGGTTGGATTGATCCAAATACCCTCATTATGATCATTTCTAGTACAAGATTCATTCTCATTTTGATCGTTTCTTGTACAAGATTCAATGCCAACACCAATATCACCTTGATCTCCAATGTTTTCATCAACTATTTTGTTTGATAAAAGCACTATAGACCATTTCGTACTTGTCAGATCATTGACATATAACACTTGTTTAGCTTGAGAAGCTAGAATGAAAGGCTCATTATTGTACCCCACCCTGTTGAGATCCACTTGCAAAAATCCTGACTTATCCATTCGTATGCCATTATTATTTTCAACCCACTTGCAACCAAATACAGGAATCTGAAACTTTGCGTAATCAAACACCAAAATGCGCTCGATAACCCCAAAATATGACAAATTTGTAAATTTCGGATTTTAAGTCCATTCGCACTTGATATGTGCATTGCTTCAGCTACCAAGGTAACACCACTATTTTGCATAGTACTTTTATCATCCTGTTTTTTGGTATAAAATGTGTATCTATTAATTGCGTATGCGCTATAAGAAAACACAATTATACTTGGACCATGGGCCTAAACATCTCAACCTTTCTGTTACTGAAGCAGGATCTGAACGATACTTTGAATAAATATGTTCCCTAAACCACGGTATGAAACTTCGATTGTGCTCTCGTACTATCCAATTCTCTTTTCTATTCGGATTTAAATCTCGGAGAACAACCTTGTGCATTTCAACATACGGCTCAACCTCAATCTCATTGTGCATAACATACAGGTGCGCTTGATCCCGCTCGACCATTGTTATGTCACAACTTTATTTCCAATTAGCCCTTTTTCCTTCTTTTTTTTCAACAATATGAGATTTGGGGAGTCCAATTGATTGAACATTTGACAGAAAATCAGTACAAAACTCAACCGCTTCTTCAACAATGTATTGTTCGGCAATACAACCCTCCGGTCGACTTCTGTTTTTCACGTACCCTTTTAATATTTTCATATAACGTTCAGCAGGGTACATCCATCTCATATAAGCTGGTCCGCACAATTGTGTCTCTTTCACAAGATGAACGACTAGATGAACCATTATGTCAAAAAATGAGGGAGGGAAAATACATTTCAAGATCACATAAAGTAACAACTATCTCTTTTTGCAATGTTGGTAAGATCGCGGGATCGATCACCTTACTGCAAATTGACCTGAAGAAAAAACACAGTTTAGTTATTGCGCTTCTTACTTTTTCTGGCAGAATAGAACGTATACCTATTGGTAAAAAATGTTCCATTATAACATGGCAATCACGTGTCTTCAAACTTTTTAACTTGAGGTCTTTCATGGACACAAGTCTTCTAATATCTGAAGAGTAGCCTTCTGGAACTTTAACTTCACTGAGGAACTTACATAATGTTTTCTTCTCCTTTCTAGATAGAGTGTAAACAACAGGTGGAAGATATGTTCGTCTTCCTTTCGTCACGGGTCCCAATTCAGTTCTCATTCCCATGTTTACCATGTCCTTCCTTATGTTAAAGCCATCCTTAGACTTTCCTTGTATATTGAGTAACGTACCTATGACGCTGTCAAATACATTTTTTTCAATATGCATAACATCCAGGAAATGTCTTACGTACAACGACTTCCAAGATGGAAGTTCAAAAAAAATTGACTTCTTCTTCCACCCACCCTTGACAAGTGAATGTGCAAAAGGCTTGCCAAACTGAGTGCTCACATCTTTCACCTTTTCAAAAATTTGATCACCTGAAAAAAAAGCAGGGCTGTATGATGTTCGGCCTTTCCATTGAATGCTTTTCTCCACCCACGGTAGTGATGATTATAATTTAAGACTCTACGATGGCCGAGAAAGACATTCTTCTGACAAAGATCCAATCGTGTCGTATCGGTTTCATCTTCACAAACAGGACACGCTTTTTGACCTTTATTGTTGTACCCGAATAGAATTCCGTATGCTGGAAAATCATTAATTATTCCAAACAACATCGCCCTCAAGTTGAAACTTTCTTTCCTATACCCATCGTAAACCTCCACACCGTTCTCCCACAAAAACTTTAAATCTTCGATTAAGGGTGCCAAGTATACATCTATGTCATTCCCTGGTTGTTTAGGCCCAGAAAGTAGTATAGATAACATCATGTACTTACGCTTCATACATAGCCACGGAGGTAGGTTATAAATCATAAGAATCACAGGCCATGTGCTATGCGAGATACTTTGAATACCATGCGGGTTCATTCCATCAGTAGACAATGACAAGTGAAGGTTTCTTGCTTCATTTCCAAATTCAGGATAATCAGTATCAACTTTCATCCACTGTGGTGAGTCTGCCGGATGTCGCAACTTTCCATCAATAATTCTTTCATCTGCATGCCAAGTCAACTGTCTTGAATCGGTTTCACTACGATACATGCGTCTAAATCTTGGAATTATAGGAAAAATACCATAAGACTTTGGCCGGAGACAACTTTTTCTTATATCGAGGGGCACCGCATTTAGGACAATCATTCAACGCTGCATACTCGTTTCGAAACAAAACGCAATCGTTTGGACATGCATGTATCTTATCATAGCTCATTGCCAATAGAGGACAACAACTTTTTGGCCTCATACGTTCGATTGGGAAGAACATTATCATCTGGTAGCATATCTTTCATAAGGGCTAATAACTCTGTGAAACTTTTATCCGACCATCCATTGTCCGCCTTTAAGTTGTACAACTTTAACACCGCAGAAAATCTTGTGAATTTTGTACAACCATCATACAACGGTTTCTCTCTATCGCTTACCAACCTCTCGAACATTTTGGGACAATCCTCAATATCTTCTTCAAGCGCTTCTGCAATCTTTTCGACTCGATCATAATCATATGTGTCTGTGCAATCGTCGTTTGAAGCATACTTCGTATTACACCTCGACTCAACATTCTCGTTACTTTTCTCACCATGCATTGTCCAACATGTATAACTTCTATCAATTCCAAACCGTAGTAAATGCGATGCCAACTTATTCCCGTCAACCTTATCCCATAACAGCAACCCAAGCAAGGACAACGGCATTCAAATCGGGTCTTCGGAGTGCGCAACCGCAAACTTAAACGAATTCCCATACCCCTTTCTCGTACTCTTTCGACAATCGGTTTGAATTCATCCATGTTTTATCCATGTCTTAATTAAGCTAAACAAATGCTTTTGCTTCTTGGTTTCTCTATCAGGTACTAAGGAATTCTGTCAAGATAAGAAATAGCTATCATCATTATGTCTTGATCAGAATACCTAATGAGATCCTATAAAGTGTGAATAATAGAAATAAATCTTGTCAAACCACTCAAGTCTTGAAATAGAATGTTATGCAACCATAGTACAAAAATATACTACTGTGAATAAGCAACACTTAAGCAATACCTAATGAGATCCTATAGCTTTCATATTGGTTAAGTTGGTAGTTAGCTAAAGATAGGAAGTTACAGTTGTCTCGATTATTTGAGTCTCTAAATTAAAAGAAGACAGTACCTTATTTCAGCCTACCCCCGATTTCTTAAAGAAGACATTACCTTATTTCAAGGTAATATAAGTCCACAAACCAAAAAACTGATTGAGAGACACTAAATTGAAATTAAATAGAACCATAAACAATAAACTATAAGCAGAAAACAACAAACTATAAGCAAGAAGAAAGGGCTAGTAACCTGAGTTGGACTTAATGTGGGAAACGGGTAGGTTTGAATCGGCGTTGTACAAGTAGAAACCAGAGGCTTCAAAGTAACTATAAAATTAAACACACACGATGCAGTTAAATACACCACTACTAACACAATATCAAGATATCTAGATTGAACATATTAAAGTTAGTTTCTATACTGCAAAATATCTAGATGCTTTGGCTAGAGTTTTCCTTTCAAAATATTATAACCTCATCCTTAGACTTGAGACTGGAAACATAACCTTTTGACGAGGTCCTACACGCCGAAAATGTATCCCTTTTGGACTATCTTGTTAGCAATAATCTGTCAAATGAAGAGGAACTAATTAAAGTGCGACTAATTAAAGTGGAGAAGTAAGCAACTAATTAAAGTGCAAACGATCCATCATAGCTGTTCATTCAAATCACAACTAATTACTTTGACGAAAGAGATTCAAAAACTATAGCAAAAGAATAACTAATTACCTTTAGAGAAACTATAGCAAAACGAATAACTAATTACCTTTTGAGAAATTCAGAAACTTTTGGAACCACACACCATAAGCTAATCCGATATCCCTAGTGATGTTCTTTTAAAAAATCTTTAATATCCCCTGAAAAATAAAATTTGGAACAATTAGCCTTATATACATCCTGCGAATATGTATAATTGATTACGAGCCTCTTTTATACAATGAATCCAAATGGGACAGCACTACGGGAAAAAAATGAATGACATAACATGGCTAAGAAAATGATCTGAAACCAAACTAATCATTACCCAGATGTTATAGCAAATCTAGATACATAGTACCGCAAGGTAAATCAAAGTTTAACACCTACTTAGAAACTAGGGCAGCAACTACCCATGTCAAAACATCATCGTGAAAACGACCACAAATCATAGTCGAGTCATACAAATGGAGAAATTAAGGTGGAGCAATTATATCTCATGAGAAAAACAACAATTTATCATGTATTTTCATAACGGGGAAGCATTAATGTCTAACGAGAAAGCACACAAAAAGTTGTCGCAAAAGCTATTCAAATGAAGTTATGAGATATGCTTATAATAAGAAATATAATTATAGTGAAATATGCTTGATATTGACTTCATTCAAAAGACTAAGGTTTTATTTGGATAAACAACATAATATAAGCTTATGGTATAGGTATTTATCATATAAGTTCTTATGTATAAGAATTTATTATATAACAAAAGATAAAATATAGTCAGATTGTTTTCATATAAGCTATAAGTTGTATTCATAAGATATCTGGGAGAGCATACCAAATAAGCTGAAAAAAGTTTATGGATATATTGTAAACTTTTTTCTTAAACTCTCACAACCATTCTCATAAGGCAGTATGCCACTAAATAAGTTTTAAAAAGTCAATCCAAACAGGTCCTAATCCTAAACAAATTGGGAAATCAGAAAACAAATAATAATATCTAAGTAACATAAAAACTAATCTCACAGCAAGACTAACAAACAATTTCACACTAAAAATACACACAAAGAATACCTCACAATTACATTCAAAAGATATTGCTCAAAAAAACTTATAATAAAACAAGTCTAAAGCTTTATTTTGGAATTTTTTTGCGAGGGTAGCCACTGAAAACAGAAACAAGAATACATTTCAAGGCTTCAAAAAAATTCAAAGGTCATACAGGTATAAAGCTCTATCACAAGCAAATGAAATTAACCTTTAGGCCACCGAGATAACTAGAATCCTTAAGAAACATACCTCTAACGTGGCTGAGATGGTGAATCTTCTTTCTCAACAACAGAACCAAACGATATATTGAGTCTTCTTCTCCGGTGGCTCACGGTTTTTTTGATTTGGAATGGTGCAGGAAACAAACACGGTGGCAACGAAGATGGTGGCAACGAAGACGGTGGGTTTTCTCCGGTGGTGAAATGGTCTTGGTCTTCTTCTCCGACGAAAAAATTCTGAGTTCTGAGAGAAAGAGGGAATTAGGGATTGGGGCAAAACGCGCGTTCTGTCTAATTTTGTTTTCAGAAATTTTAATTTTAAAACATCTATGAAAGCTCTTTTGAAAAGCACCTTAGTACACATGGCTATACCAGCGCTTTTTAGGGTAAAAGCGCTCTTGTACCCAACCCCCTATAGCAGCGCTTTTGAAAGCGCTTTCAAAACCCACCTATAAGAGCGCTTTTGGAAAGCGCTTTCGTACCCGTCCCTTTACCAGTGCTTTTTGAAAGCGCTTTCGTAACCCCCCTATAAGAGCGCTTTTTTTGCGTGTTTTTTAATTTTGTTTTTAGCGAAACCTATACCAGCGGCTTTTTCCTAAAAGCGCTTTCGTAGGGGTGCTGCTGAAAGACAAATTTGGCATAGTGATTAGATTTTACAATCAGTCATCCTTTTTTGTTTTTTCTTTTTTTATTTAATAATTTGTTTTTATTATTTAAAAAATTAATTAAAATAGTTTTAAACTTACACAAACACAACTAAATTACTAGTTTGTATTTTTTATACATAAATAATGTTAAACATATTGGTTCAGAATAATCTACATATATAAACAACACTTAACACAAACATATGTATTTTGGTTGAAACAATGATGCTAAATGAGCATATCATCACCCACATGCCTATAACTCATCACTTGAATTGTCATTTGTTGATATACCTCTTGGATTAACTTGACCTTATTATCCCTGCACTATCTTCACCAGATTGCATGTCTGAAATTGAAAGATTTCCAGTTCTGCCACCTATAAAAGAAGCAGGCTCCAAAGGGAGCGGTAAAGAAACTGAATAACTATTAAGCATGAGTGCAATAGTAGCCATAGTTGGCCTTTCAACCACTTTTTCTTGGACACATAGTAAACCAATGTGAATGCATCTCATTATTTCATTTTGTGAACTATTGTTTAAATGATGGATCAATTATATTTGTGATTGTACCCTCCCTCCAGTTTCTCCACACCTGCTCAATTGCATAGAACACTAATTATAATTCTACTTTAATATGGTTAGTCATATGTAATAATATTTTAATGTACATTTTTTCATTGGGATGAAAGAAATGATAATAAGAGATTAGGACTTACAAAGCCAAGTAAGTCTTCCATACTCTGCTCATGAAGAATGCCACAAACTTTCAGGCCACTAATAATATCTATAATTAGTACTCCAAAACTAAAAACATCTGATTTTATTGAAAATTGTCCAAACATTGCATATTCAGGAGCCATATATCCACTACACAACATAATAAAAATAATTTAATTAGTAACAAATATTCAACATGTTTTAGTTTAATAACAATTCTGATTCCATGTTAATAGAATAGGTTTTTTCTATAATAACCAAATATTCATGGTAGTACCTTAAAAATAACTAAAATATCAGAGAAATTATTTTTAAGAGTTAACATCAATGAATTATTCGCAATACAATATTAAGTAATAATGAAAAATTGCACTTAACAAGATATGAATTTATATTCTTGCACTTACTATGTTCCAATGATTTTATCTGTATTTACTTGAGTTTGATCAACAAGTAGTAGTCTGGCCATACCATAATCTGATATTTTAGGATTCATATTGTTGTCCAAGAGAATATTACTTGCTTTAAGATCGCGATGTATAATGTGAAGTCCAGAATCCTCGTGAAGGTAGAGAAGTCCTTTAACAATACCTTCAATAATTTTATAGCGTCTTTCCCAGTCTAATTGTGCTCTCTTTAGTGGATCTATTACATGGACCAAATTAGCTATATTAGTAGTATAGTCTTTTCTTCAAATGAAAATTAATGTAAGAGAGCAACAATCTAATAAAGCATATACTGTAACCTACCAAATAAAAAGTAGTCGAGACTTTTATTAGGAACAAATTCATAGATAAGTAGTCTTTCTATTCCGTTTAAACAAAAACCAAGTAGTCGAACTAAATTTCGATGTTGAAGTTTAGCCAATAAATGCACTTCATTCTTAAATTCACTATCTCCTTGACCAGAACCTTTTGACAACCGTTTTACTGCAATCACTTGTCCAGTAGAGAGTGTCCCCTGCAAACATATCACATTTGTATATATAATGTAGGATATGTTTGTTTTAGGCTTCAAACATATCACATTATAAAAAATTATTTGAAATAGCTTCAAAATTAAGTGATTTTTTTAAAATTTTAATATCAATAATTTTTTTCATAAAATAAAAAAATATCTAAAATAACTATTCAAACTACATTTTTATTTAAAAACTTTTATTAAAAGTTTTTTTTTTTAAAGTTTTTTTACACAAGTTATGTAAAAGAAAAACTATATAAATCATTTTAAAAAAAAAACATAAACAAACGGGTCCTATAAATTCTTTCACGAGGAAGAATATGATATACATCTAAATCAAATGATTACTTACTTGATAAACAATTCCAAATCCGCCATGTCCGAGTTTATTAGCTTTAGAAAAGTTTTTTGTTGCAACTTGTATTGTATCAAAATTGAATTGCAATGACTCCTCGATTTCAATATCATCGTGATCGTGTTCTACTTCTTCATGATTTAACTTTGGCTTACTTCTCATTAAGTATACGCAAATAAAACTTAGGAGAGCAGCAACAACGACAACAATAGGCACTACTATGGCGATGGTAGTATGCGATGATTTTCTTTTTTCTGTAAAAATCAAAATCATCTGCTCAACTAGACATTCAAAGATTAAGAATAGTAAAATATTGACAAGTACCTTGTGGTGGAGGAGAGGTTTTTTTCTAGGTCTATTATAGGTGTGAGATTGTAGAAGCGATAGTTTTCATATCTAATATTACAACTTGGTTTATTAACTCTCGCACCTTTCTTGTCATTACAACAAGAAATTTCCGAGATAGCAGCTTCTAAACAATCAGTACAATCTTGATATGACAAATCAGGTGTACACTGCACAAGACCTGTATATGGTTTGAAAATTAACATCAGTGTCATTATCCGTGGCAAACTTACGACGAGAATCACTTGATGCTGCTTTTTCCTTCAATTTCGTCATCAAGTTCCCGAGAACTTGATTTAATTGATCAACCTCTGATGTGTTGTAAATGTTCCATATATAAAAAGTAGGTGATTCTTCATTAATACCAAATATTGATCGGTTCGAGTAGCGTAACATGCAGTTATCATACCAACCTATAGCTTCTTTTTGATTTGGACAGAGCTTCGGGAGAAGAACTCTTGAGTCATTGAGACAACTGCGGCAAACATCTGGTTTAACATCTCCTCTGCAGAGTCCAATTGCGTTAACTTTGTCGTTGTTTTGGGCCGTGGGGAGAAATTATAGAAACCGTAGTTGATTTGTGTGTTGGATGTGAGATTGGACAAAAGGGTGTTGAGATTGTTTTGATATGTGCTATTGGTTGTGTAGTTTCCTTTATCATTTATACAAAAGTTGTACAAAAAATTTGGCTGGGCTTTGGTTAGAGATACAATAACAAGAAGGAGAAGAGAATAAAGGGAAAATAATAATTTGCAAGTAACAATTGTCATTTTGATATTGTTTTGTTTCTCAGAATATTTAAAAAATGGAGGATTGAAGCTTTTTTTTTATAAGACAATTCATCAATTTTTTTTTCTGTAAGCAAGGATAATACTTTTTTTTTTTTAAAAGCTTTGTTTCTGAACCTTTTTTTATGAAAGATATGCCGTGTGAAGTGATTTGTGGAATAAAATTTGTGGTTTGAGGCGAAACTTTTAGTCCTTTTATCATTCAATTTGTGGAAAGGTCATGTGAGTAATTATTCAAAAGAGAGACTTTTGAATACAGTTGTTTTGTTTGTAGCTTTCTGTTCCAAATGCGTTGCATGAAAAAAGTACAAGATGGAAAATGCTTGGAAGTTCTTGAACAGTAAACCACAAGATACGTTAATTAAAATGAGAAATTCTTAAAGCTAACTATTGTTCAATTATTTGGCTAACCTTAAGACTCATAGCATGTGAATTGGCATACAAATAAATGGTGGGTGGTTCAATAGCGGTGATGGTGATCACTTTTTTTTTTAAATCAAAACTCTTTTATATATATATATATATATATATATATATATATATATATATATATATATATATATATATATATATATATATATATATATATATATAAAGAATTGGGGTCCATGAATGGTGGTCCGATTCCTCGAGAGGGAGGACGGGTGACGGCAAAGAGGAGGGCTTTTTAGAATTGGGTCCCCCACTGGGACACTTTCTCGGCGGGCAAGAAGAAGGTGGAGGAGATTCATGTTGTTTCTATCTTTGTTTCCCATTTTCCAAATAGAATGAAAGCAAAGGATTTGTTTGATGTATTCGTTTGCATTGGGGGAGATTTTGGAGGTGTTAACTGCTCCCAAGAAGAATAAGGTAGGGAAACGCTTCGGTTTCGCAAGATTCTCCAAGGTTGAAGATTCACGGCTACTCGCGGTAAAGTTGGATAATGTTTTGATCTATGAGAAGAAAATTCATGCTAATGTCCCAAGGTTTGATAGGAAAGGTATCATAGCAGCGGAGGGGAAGGCTTCGGGAGTGAATAATTCCTCTAGTGGGTTTCGTTGGTCAAGGAATGTTGAGAAGTTTGTTGTTAGGGGAAGTTTTGGGGCGTGGAAGGATGTAAGGTATTTTGTGGAGGTTGTTGTTGAAAAAGTTTCGGTGGGTAATCCTATAGAGAAGAAGAAATTGATTGTGTATACTTCAAAGGAGGGGGGAAAAAGCCAAACTTTCCAAAAGCTTTTGTTGGTTTACTGGTTGTTTCGGGTTCAGCATATGGGATTCAAGAGAGCTATTGAGAGGGTGGGATTCTTCGCGATTAAGGTGACTCTGATGGGTGCGAACAAATGTCTGATTGAGGAAATTGAAGGAGTAATGGCTGAGTTTTTGAAGGAAGGTAACTTGTGGTGGAAAGAATGGTTTGTTGAGATCACAAAATTAAAGGATGATGAAGTCGATTAGAGCAGAGTTGTATGAATGTGTATTTACGGCATTCTTGCCATAGCCTGGAATTTTGATTTCTTCATTCTTTTGGCTAATTCATTGGGCTCTTTCATTAGTATTGGTAAAAACACAACAGATGGCATTTCATTGGAGGTGGCAACAATTCAAGTAAAACTAGAATTCTGTTCTAAAGTGAAAAAAACCGTGGAGGTAGTTATCGACGAGAAACCATTTTTGTTGGTGACTAGACAGGATGCAAACGTCCAGTTTCGAAACTTGCCAGGTAAGGCTCGATCTCAAATTACTGTGTCGGAATCTTCGAATTATGTGGATTCAGGTGATGTTTGGTCTGAAGACTTTAGCTATCATGGTGTTGCAGGTAAGAATAGTGAATCGGTGGACAATATTTAAGAATTTTCGGACCAAAACATAGGTGTGTTACATGAAATTGATAAGGTTCAGGTGGTTAAAATGGGGGAGGACACGAGGAAGCGAATGGAGTCTAATGGTTTGGTGGTTCCGATCGTGGGGTCTGGAAATTCTGATTCTGTTGTTGGGTGTTCTCATGGTGGTTTCGCTAGAGCCGTGAAAGAAGCTGCTGCGGAGTTCCGAAAAATTCTGTTCCAGCCACAGTATGTGTTTCTTTCCTGGTTTTTTTGATAAAACTGGGCGTTTTGTTGTGGAGGTTAACAATAAGGAGGGGAAATAAAGTCTTGGGTCCTTTTTTTCATCTTCAAATGGAAAGGAATGTTCACATGTGAAGTGTTCATTGGCTCATAAAATAAAAATTTGTGTTCCAAAGTTGTAAAGTTTAAACATATGATGGAGCTTGGTGATGGGAGTTTTTTGAAACATAAAAATAAGTTTGTGAAGAAGAGTGAAAGGAAAGTTAATGGTGAAGTTGTTAAGAAGGCTTAAGGAGGCATTATATATGGCATAGTGGTGAGCTCGGAAGTTGTTCCGGGTAGGAGTAAGGTGAGTGGGGAGGCTGTTTGTTACGAAAATTTATCGGAAAATTCACTTATCGGGTTGAACAACGTTAAAAAAATGGGATAATGTTAACAAAGATGTAGGGGTAGAATATGGTCGGCCTTTGAAGCGATGGGAATGGGTAATTTGAAAGAGAGGAGTATTTTCATTAAGAAGATGGGGGAAGTGGATAAAGTGGAGTTAGAAAGTGTTTTTATCAAGGAAGGAGAATACATCTTCTTTGAAATGATTATTGCTTCATTTAATATTAGAGGGGAAATGCTCTCAAAAGAAAAAGGATTTGTTTGATTGTCAAAAAGGGAGATGCAGATATTGTTTTGTTTCAAGAAATGAAATTAATAAAAATGGAGGATTTTATCGCTAAAAGCATGTGGAGTAACACGAATATTAGATTTTCGTTCTCAAACTCCATTAGGTTGTCGGGAGGGATCTTAACTCTTTGGAGGAATGTAGGGTGGAAGTGTTAAATAGTTTTAAAGGAGAGGGCTATCTTGGGATCAAGGTGTTATGGAAGGATAATTACTATTATATGGTGAATGTGTGTTCTTCTTGTTTGCTAAATAAGAAGAAAGATTTATGGATTAATTTGTTGAATTTGAAGGATTCTTACAGGGACGAAGAATGGATTATTGGGGGTGACTTTAATGCGACAAAAACTCATGGTGAGAGGAAAGGGCGGAGTAGAGGGAGTTGGATAATGGCTCGGAATTTTATGGTAAATTCATCGAAGATAGTTGGTTGGTGGGTGTTGTCATACCCTAATTTTGACCCCCCTAAGATTTCACATCATCTGACATTTCAGATCTCCCAGTCAGATCAATATAGATATCCAGAGCAACCACCTATTCACTAGGTATTCTATTAGGGTTTCCAGTCTATGAGATCCAGGCAAAGGATCAATCAATGGTCAACATGACCCTCAACACAATCATAGGGCCCAAGATGTTTCATCTATCCACCTATGATCTTCAATCCCTAGGCATCAGGCCTCAGACCTACCCAGGTCACCAAACTAGGGTTTTGAGCCTATCAGGGACTAAAGTCAGGGCTCACATTTGGGAATACTTGCAAAGCTTCAAGTCATGATCCCAAAGGCCCCATCATCATCGAATAATCCCTATATCAATATACAATAGAATTTTTACTTCAATTCAATATCACAATCATCAATTTCATCTGGTCCATAATTAGGGTTTTGACCTAATTCTCCTGAATAGTTGACTTTTAATCAGGACATGGCTCCACAACTCAAACCATGATTCAAATACCTCTAATACTTCAATATAATCCATTCACTTCATTCATTTGACGATGAGGGCTTGCTTCATCACAAAAATCCAAGATTGCACATCACAAAAATCCAAGATTGCACCTCATACGATAATGGAAATTGTTGGGCTAGAATTCCATTACCTAACAATTTTACCTTCCAAAAAGCTATGTTCTTTCCTTTCCCTAATTTGTATCTCATCATCTCAAAAAATTAGTCTTCATTCCTTTCATCAGAGATTCCTCCCACTTCTAAATCCCTCCACCACAATGATTCCTTTGCTCTAATCTTCTTTTCTCTACTCAAACCAAGGCAGCCTTGCACATTACCATACACATGCCTAAGCAATCCTGACCATAAAGCTTCTTTGTCATTGAGTTTTCTCCACCTCCACTTTCCTAAAAGTTCCTTGTTAAATTTCCCCACATCCTTGATTCCTAATCCACCTTTGCTCTTATTCATACACATTGTTTTTCAACTCACCCATGTAATCCCTTTCTTCTCTAAATCTGCCTTCCAAATAAATGCTCTATGAATACTCCTAATGATGCTTTGTACTTTGAATGGAACCTTGAAAAAAGATACATTATAAATGGGTAAATTGCACAGAACTGAGTTTACAATTGTGACTCTACCACCTATAGATAAATGCTTGCCTTTCCAAGTCGCATACTTGTTCCTAAGCTTTTGTATCACTGGATTCCAATAATCTATTCTTCTAGGATTGTACCCAATAAAGATTCCCAAAAACTTAAAAGGAATCACATCCTGCCTGCATCTCAAAAAGATGGCTGCCATCTGCATGAACAGGTCCTTAAACCTTACCCCATACAACTTGATTTTAAGCATATTTATGCTCAACCTTGACACCATCTCAAACCCTCTCAATATTGCTTTAATTGCCCACAAATTCTCCTAATTTTCCTCACCAACCAACAGCAGAGCATCATCTACAAAACTGCATAAGGTTGTATGAGAGTTGTTCACTTACTTTGAAACCTCTTAAGCTTTGGGTCCTAACAGTATTATGCATTAGGCCTTCGAGTCCTTCAACTGCAACTACAAACATGATGGGTGAAAGTGGGTCACCCCTATCCAAGCCCTCTTTATGCCTTGAAATCTGTAGTGGGACTTCCATTTACTAGTATAGACATAGTGCTGTAAAAAATTAGTGTTTCCATCCATCTACACCATCTATTTCCAAAGACTAGTCTCTTAAGCATATATCTTAGGTAACCCCAACTAACACAGTCATAAGCTTGTGTGAATTCAACTTTGAATAATAGACATTCTGTATTTTCGCTCTTTGCTAGATCTATCAATTCATTAATGACTAGGACTTCATCAAAAATATTCCTTCCAATGATATGGATGAATGCAATATGTGTTTCTGAAATCATCTGGCCTATAACTCATTTCAATCTTTCAGCTAGCAGTTTAGCCATAATTTTATACATGCAATTAACCAAGTAGATGGGCCTGTATCCATGATTGAGGGTTGTTCACCTTTGGCATTTAAGTTTGAAAAGATGTTGTCATTGCTTTTGGTAGTCTGCCTCCTTCGTGAAATTCAATGACATATCTAACAATATCATTCTCCAATATTGCCCAATATTTCTTTATAAATGAAAAATTATATCCATCGGGCCCTGGCGTCTATCTCCATCACAATTCCAAAAAGCTTCTTTAATCTCCTCCCTTGTAAATTAATACTTCAATCCATTCACTAACCCCAACCTCCAACTGTTTGAATACCACCCCATCAAGCACACGTCTGAATTGGTTCTGCTCCTTAAATTTTGCCTCAAAGTATCTCTTGATCTCACCTTTAACCTCACCCACCACTTCTAGACTTTCATTATTTTGGACTATTAACAGTAATAATAGCATTCCTCCTCACCCTTACCTTTATTGCATTATAGAAGAATCTAGTGTTCAAGTCCCCTTCCTTGATCCATCTATTTTTAGAGTTCTGTCTAAAAAATACTCTCCTATGGCGCCCCCTTTCCCAAACTCTCTTAGCAGCCTCCCTTCTCAACCTCACACCATCCCCTAGATCTATGTTATCTAGTTTATTTAAATCTTCCACAACATCCTCCACTCTAAGATCCACCTAATTGAACACTTCCTTATTCCACCACCTAAGTCTTTCTTTCAACAACTTTAGTTTCTCCTTCAGAATGTAAGCCTTACACCCCACAACATTTATCTTATCCCATTCCTTTTTGACAAAATTCAAGAAATCTTTGTGATGCCAACAAGAAAAAGTTTTGAAGGTTTTTGGGCCCTTATCCATTGAATCTGTCTTTATCCATATAAGGCTATGGTCTGATAAATCTTTGTCTCCCACCAACGAGTTTATAACCTTCCACCATTCACAAATTTTTATTTTGACAATAAAATTATGTCAATCCTACTCTTTTCATTTCCATCTAAACTTGACCATGTAAAATTATTCCTACACATAGGTACATCCACCAACTCCATATCATGAATAAAGTCATTGAACTCCCTTAT